>NW_024070213.1:61207839-61460069 GCF_014754425.2 Oryx dammah | reverse complement strand
AGCAGCAGCAGCAGCAGCAGCAGCAGCAGCAGCAGCAGCAGCAGCAGAGCCAGGCTTGAGATAATGCCCGGCTCCCCTGGCCTCCAAACTCTTTTGGGCTAACCACGACACAAGTTGGAGAAGCTACCCAGGACTAGAGCGGCTGGGGTCTGTCTGTCCCCACCCCCCTGCCTTCCCACTGTTCTTGGAGGGAGGTGGCCCTGCTAGCTCCTGGGTGGCTCTATAGGGGTGTCAGGGAAACATTATAGAGGCCCTCACTTGTCCCTGATCCCCATCCCTCCACCCCCTCCGCCCGACTTGTGAATACCCTGCAGCTGCACTTTACTGGAGGTCTGTCTGCCTGTCCCCTATTGAGTCTCTCCCCCCATTTCAGGATCGTCCTCAGTCGGGCTCTCAGTTAGAGTCTGGGAGGCCTCTCCCTTGGACCAGCCCAAAGCATGATAATGTCTCCTGGGCCAGAGTCAGACCCCTTGGAGTGGAGTGGATGGGCAGAAATCCCCCTGCTCCCCAACAATTCTCTTCCTGGCCGATCCTGGAACTGCAATAAGGAGAGAGATGGGGGTTGGGGTGAGTCTGATGAAGTTGCCGGGGCTGGGCCAGGCTGGGCTGGGCTGACCCCTCCCCAGAGAGGGGCGGGACCCCAGGAGGAGCAAGGGCTCGGGGCTGCTGGAGAGGAGCAGACACTGGAGAGGCGCTATGGCGGGAACCAGCCTCGGAGCCCGCTTCTACCGGCAGATCAAGAGACATCCCGGGGTAAGTTTGGTCCCAGGAGCCATGATTCTACCTTCTAACTCTCTAGCTGCCCTTGCAGCCCCGAAATCTCCCCGTACCCTGCCTATGGCTAAGTTTCCCCAAAGCTCCTAGTATTTCTCTGCAGTGCCCTCAATCCATCCCTGCAATATGTCCCCGTGTCCCTTGAAATCACCTCAAACAGGTTAGCTATAGGTTGAGGGAGACTACGGCAGGAAATATGGTGGGAGGCTGTAGGTCCTCTCTCCCCAAAGGGAGGGAGCGCCAGACCTGGGATGGGGTGGCGTGGGGGTTGGCCGAGCAGAAAAGCTTGTGAAAGGAGATTGGGATGGGGCTGTCCCTGAAAGAAAGTTCTTTCTGTCTTCCCGCAGCTCATCCCGATGATCGGCTTCATCTGCCTGGGCATGGGCAGCGCTGCGCTCTACTTGCTGAGACTCGCCTTGCGCAGCCCCGACGTCTGGTAAAGGCCAGGCTTGGGACGCAGGAAGGGGTCCTGGGTGGGGCAAGATGGGACGGGAATGCACAGGACTCTCAGGAATGATGGGAATGATGGTCCTTGCGGGGACTCCCAGGCAGGTGACATCTCGGGACTGGAGGCTGCTCCTGACCTGGGAGGCCCCCGCCTCCCCTCGGGCCCACCCTCACTAGCTGGAGATTCTGCCGGCTTCGGGCTGCGGAACTAGCACCGCTCCCAGCCGCGTTACCATGACGACGCCGCTCTGCCGGGCGCTGGCGGCCTTTGGGTACCTCTATCTCGCTGCCCAAGCGCTGGGGGTGTGGCCGGGTGAGCTGCTAGGGTCGCCTTTGGAACCAGGGGAGCGCGGAGACTCCAAGCCGCGCCAGAGGCGGCAGGAATGGAGGGTCTGCCATTAGGCAGGAGCACCCATGGCGTTGTCTGAATTCGAGTCTTACATCACTGCAACCCCAGTACCTCGGGATTTCGGGATTTCTGCCTGATTTCCACCGCCCAGCTCTGCGGGGCTGGCCTAGGGTGGCGCCGAAGAGGCTAGAATCCTTGGGCCAGGTTGTCAAGTCTGTCACCTGGCCCCACGCTGACAATGCTGACAACCTTCTTGCCTCACTTGTCAGCACCTGCTAATGTGCCCCCACCCCTCTCAGTCTCTGGGAAATGCACACATCCCCATCCCCTAGGAGGATGGAGGGTGCTGGAGTCGGGGCACAGACCTTATGGGTCCCCTTAGGCTCCAGAGTCCTAGCTCCCAGAGAGGAAACCCTAACCAGCACCCTCCCCACACACACTCCTCCATCTCCACAGCTGGGACAGAAAGAACAACCCGGAGCCCTGGAACCGCCTCAGCCCCAATGACCAATACAAGGTACCTCCCAGTGGCCTTCGGGTTGCACCGCCATCCGCTCATCTCTTGATCCCAGCTGGGCACCTCCCACCCCAGCAGAGGGAAGAATGGGGCACTCAGTGCAATCCCCCTTTCTCTCCATAGTTCCTTGCAGTTTCCACTGACTACAAGAAACTGAAGAAAGACAGGCCAGACTTCTAAGCCTGGCTGCAGTGCCAGTCGTCGTGAACCACCAGCCAGCCTACTCATTTTTTCCACTCTCCACCCTCAACCCTAAGGCGCCACGCTAGCCACCCTGTCCAGTTTCTGCTTACACAGCCGGGTTCCCACGAGGAGGGGAGGCAGCCCCACCCCCCTTCCCTTGCTCCCAGCAGCGGAAGCGCCTCTGACCCTCAGCTTCAGTCCCATGAGGGGGAGGAGCAGTTAAAGGGCAGGGAGTAGCCTAACCCAAAAGGCTCATGCCAGCCCCTCTGCCCCATTACTCTGGCTTCAGAGGGCGGGGTCCATGCTACATGTTGAGCGTGGCCTACGTGAGAGACAAGACCAAGCAGGGGCCTGAGTGCCAAATGACGTGGCGGGCCCCACGTTAGCCCAGGCTACAGGCTCCCTGGCGCCAGCCTGGGGGCGGTGCTACTCTGGCTCGATGGGCTCGACCAGGCTCGTCGCTGACAGTCCGGCCAGCTTGAGGCACCTACACACAGGAAGGTGCGACTTGCTTCTCCAGTGCCTGCGCTGCTTCCCGCTTCCCTCCCGCTTCCCTCCCGCTTTCGGTACCACTGGACCCCCACCCCCCTCCCACCCCCGCCTCACACCTGGGCCTCCCCAACCCCTCCCCTACTTCCCTCAGTCCCCAGGGATCAAACAGAAGCAGCCTTGGGCAAAATACAATTTCATTTAACAAATTGAATTTGTTGCGCCTGCTAATCACGTCTGGTGTCGCCTCTGATCAGAGGGAGAGGGAGGCAGCCTTGGGGGTCCTTGTGGTGGTGGTGAGAGGGAAATGAGGAGCACGTTGAAGGAGAGGAATCACCACCTGGCTCAGGGGACCCCCAAGGGCCCCCTCCCCCAGTAACAGAAGCTCAGGGCAGGTTAGTATATTAGATAGAAACAGAAAGGAGGGTGCCTACCCACCCCTTCCTCTCGCTCAGTAGAGGAACTCCCCCCTCCCCAAGAAAGGGCAGGGGTCTATAATACTGAGATAATGGGAGAGGTTAGGGCAGAAAGCTCCAAGCCTCCTCCTTCTCAGTCTTATTACAAGAAGAAACCTCAGCTCCACATCCTGAGAAGTGGAACTACACATGGCTCTTGCCCTAAGTTGGGGGGGCCTTGCCTCCGCCAGCAGAAAGCTGGAAGAGGAGCAGTTACCACCCCCTCCCCAGGTTGTCCAGGAAGGCGAAGAGGGAGACATGTCAGTCCGTAGGCTTCGTTTCTTAGGTGCCTTCAGTGATCATCAAAGCCAGGCATGGGGAAGGCCCTGGCAAACTGCTCCACCCGTTGCCTAAGGTTGGCCAGCTGATGACTTGTTTCTGGGTCTTTGAGCAGGAAAGATTTGAAATCCTGGAGTTTGGCTAGACACAGGTGAGGGAAAAAAAGTGGTCAGAGCTTAGGGGAAGGCAGTGAGATCAGCTGGAGGAGGGGGAGATAGTCAGTGTGAACTGGCTGGGGGGCAGGGGAGGTCTTATCCACTCACTGGTCTTGCTCTTCACTTCCAAGCCAATGTTGACACCTTCATCTATAAAGCCTACAACTTTCCGGAAGTCATCTTCACGGAACCCTCGAGAAGTCAGGGCTGGGGCCCCTGCGAGAGAGGCAGAAGAGGATTAGCACAGCCCCAGTCCATCTGGCAGTCATCGCCCCCCCCACCAGAACGCAGGTCTCACCCAGCCGCAGGCCCCCAGGTGTGATGGCGCTTCGATCTCCAGGACAGGTGTTCTTGTTGGCCGTGATGGATACAAGTTCCAACACCCGTTCTGCTCGAGCGCCGTCCAGGCCCTTTGGCCGCAGGTCCACCAGCACTAGGTGGTTGTCAGTGCCACCTGAGGCGGGGAGAGTGAGCAGGCAGTGGTGAGTCCTGGGCCTCTGAGGCTACAGGGGCTTGCACTTCCCCCTCCCCACCCCCTAGCTCACCAGACACTAGGGAGTAGCCTCGCTCCAGCAGGGCATCAGCCATGGCCTGAGCGTTCTTCAGAATCTGCAGGGAGTACTCCCGGAACACGGGGGTGCAGGCCTGGAGAAGAGGTGGCAGCACTGTCGCCTTAAGCCCGGCCCCTCCTGCCCCACCACCCCCAGCATACTTGGGACCCCATCCCCACACCCTCCCAGCCCGACACCTCCCTCCATCTGCTCCAATTTCAGCTAGCAAGGTGCAGGGTCTGAGCCTCCGGGCCCTGCCCCCACCCACCCCACAAGAGTAGGCTCCCCAACCTGCTTTAGGGCCACAGCCACTGCAGCAATGGCATGGTTGTGGGGGCCCCCCTGCAGGGATGGGAACACAGCAAAGTTGATTCGGTCCTCAAATGTGTAAGGGATCTCTCGGCCAGTTTTGGGGTCCACAGCCTGCACCCCCTTCCGGTAGAAGATGAGTCCTGACCTGTGTGGGAGGTAGGCAGTCAGAATCTAAGCAGACAAGAAAGAGAATGGGGGTGGGGAGAGCAGAGGAGACTGGCTGGCCTGGCCGCCACCGGCTCTCAGAGTCCAGCCCAGTGGTGTTCAGTGTGCCGGACTCCAGGGCTTGAGGGGAGCAGACCTCACCTCCACCCCCAAACCCCCTGCCAGGGAACTGCTACCAAGGGCAAGAAAAGAAGTATCCTAGACAGGGCTTCTGGTGGGAACAAACTCACATCCAACCCCAACCATGCCCTGGGGTGGGGCATGAAGACAGGGAGAGGCAAGGAAAGACCTCAGGGAAGCCTGACCTGGCCCCTCGAAGGGTCTTGTGAGTGGTCGTGGTGACGATATCTGCATGCTTGAAGGGTGAGGGGATCACCTTGGCAGCCACCAGGCCACTGATGTGGGCTATGTCTGCCAAGAGGTGTGCCTTGACCTCGTCACACACCTAGGTGGGTACAGAGGAGGACAGAGATAGGCCTCAGCCTGGGGAGGGCCCAGACAAACCTGCCCAAGGCTGGCCCCTCCTCTCAAGTCTCCTCACCACCCCTTGGAGAAGGCAGAGATTCCAGCCCACCACTAACTTTTCTCATGCAGGCGTAGTCAATGAGGCGAGCATAGGCACTGGTACCAGCTATGATGAGTCGTGGTCTGAAGAGCCGAGCAGTGAGTGCCAGCTGGTCATAGTCAATGAGGCCGGTTTGGGGCTAGACAGACAAAAAGCTAAAGCTCTAAGAGAAAGCAGAGCAGCTCCTCAGAGCTCCCTCCTCACACCCCAGAGCACTCACATTCAGCTTATAAGGCATAGACTCGAAGAAGATGGATGTAGCTGAGACCCGCTTGACATCAGTCATGTAGCCATGGGTGAGACTGGGAGGAGAGGAGAGGAAGGAGGCAGGTTCAGAATACAGGAACTCTCCAACTCAGCCACTGGCTTCCTGCCCCGCTCCAAAGGCCGGGGTCTCTGGAACACTGCTCCTAGCAAGTTCTACCCCTGTGGCTCTGAGCAACACTTATGGGGTCTTATCTTCCTCAACCACTCCTGGACTGGGAGATCTCTGTTCCATCTGCATGGAACACGGTAGGTGTTCAATAAATTACTCTTCTCCCATGCCCATACTGGCTACAAGCCCACCCGCCACCCCACCCACACTCACTGGCCCCCATCGGGCAAGTCCAGCCCCATGATTCGGTCGTGAGGCTGCAGAAGGGCTGTGTAGGCAGCCAGATTGGCTGGGGATCCGGAGTAGGGTTGGACATTGACTCCCCACTGAGCAGGATCCAGGTCAAAGGCCTCCAAGGCCCGGCGCTGACACAGCAGCTCTATCTCATCCACTACCTCTGCTCCTCCGTAGTATCTGCAAAGGGAGGGGCGAAGATCAGGGCACAGAGAAAGGGTGCCCCCATCCCCTGGACCAGCAGCAAAGGATGGGGAAGACCATCCTCTAGACATACTGGCAGGGTGCAGGCGGGTGTCCCCCACTGGGAGCACGGTCCCTGAGGCTGTCCTCCAGCCTCGCGGTGCCTAGCCCTCACCTCTTGCCAGGATAACCCTCGGAGTACTTGTTGTTCAGACAGGACCCCAGGGCCTCCAGCGCAGCTCGGCTGCAGAAGTTCTGGGGTGGGGGAGGGGCAGTGTCAGAAGGTACTGAGCCCCCTTCCCTGGACCCCACAGCCCCCTCCTGCCAGAGCCCCAGGCTGCAGGGAGGAGCCGAGTTCTATAGAAAGCTCTGTTCATTGAGGATTCCTTGCCAGGTCAGGGACAGGGCCAGAGCATCCTCCTCAGAAACCCAGCTGCTAGGACTTCCCTGGTGGTCCAAGGGCTAGGACTCTGGGCTCTCAATGCAGGGGCCAAGGTTCAATCCCTGGTTGAGGAAATGGATCCCATGTGCCTCAGGGAAGATCCTGCATGCTGCAACTAAGACCCGGCACAGCCAAATAAATAAATATTTTAAAAAAAGAAACCCAGCTGCTGTGATAGGTGTCTCCACCAAGGCCTCCTGTCCACTCAGCCTGTGCTTCCAGGCTTGCTTCTGTTTCCTCCTCGGATGGAAGAGGGACCAGACTAAACTACAGGAGCTCCAGGAGGCTCTGGCGGGCTTCCTAATGCCCCTGCCCATAACCCAGATTGCCCCTGCCTTTGCTTCAGAGATTAGCAGAAGATTCGGAGATGAGGCCCAGAAGGAAGGCCCTGAGTTGGAAAGGGAGATCTGGAGAAATAGCAGAAAGATGATCTGTTACTTCCAGCTGTGGCATAAGCCCTGGCCCCTCTCCCCAGGCCCCACCTCTGAAGCAATGAGCTCCAGGCCACGACACTGCCTGTCCTTCTCTCTCCGAAGCAGCTCCCACATCTCAGGGTCACTGTCTGATAGACTCTCCTGGCCTGACCAGCCCTTGCTTGCTTCTCCAGTCTGAGTCGCCTCACTGTGCTGGCACCGTATGGCCATCCCAACCAGCTGACCACATCTCCACAGAGGCTAGGGAAAGAAAAGCTCGGGTCAAAGAAAAAATGTCCAGACAAGAAACAGTTAACAGTCCTCAGTTATGCTTATCAGATCCTCAGGTGCCATACCCAGCATTCAGTTGAAAAGTCAGTCCTTCCAGTTCTCAATAACCCCACCTCCATCTTCAAAAACCAGGTCTAGACCCAAGGTTGAGATCAACATCCAGGGGGTGGTTCTGATTTGATCCTTTCAGCTCACCTCAGAATCTCCCTCCACCTCTGCCCTTAAAACACTCTGCAAAACCTCAGGGCAAAGTTTGTCCTCTAGAAGCCTGTGTCTCTGGAACTCCAGGCAGTCCCACAGAAACACATGGTTTTCCTAAAGAGCCTTAACAAAGTGATACCGTAGTGGCGGGGGGTGGGGGGGTGTGTGGGGGGTGGGGGTATGTGTGTGGGCGTGGTGGCGACCAAGCTGGCAAAGATTAGGGCAATAAGCTATACAAGTGGTTTCCAGAGCAATGGAGGTGGGAACACAGACCTTTAGCAGCCTCTGGGAAAGAGGGCCAAAACCTGTATCTTGTCCTTTGTGCTCCCCACTCTTTCCACCTCCTTCCAGCCCAGAGCCGCTGGACCCCTGATGCAAGCAGGGGTGACCAGTTGCATCATTTGCATGGCTCAGATCTGGCAAGAAAGACTCAGCTCGAGGGTCCAGGCCAAGAACCGTGCTGGCTGGCCAGCACAGAGTCCACGGGACATTCAGTATGGTTCTCTTCCCTAATGCCACGTCAAACGGACAGTCACAAGGTCCTGGGGCATCTGATTCCCGGAATGAGAAGGGGCCCTAATCACCCTGCGTGCACCGGGGGTCTCAGGGATCCCATAGTTGCACATCCGCACTCCCCTCCACTCTCCCCTCCCGGGAGGACCCTGACCACGTGCGTTTAAAAGCCCAGAGAAGCCCAAGTTTGTGAATCTTTAGAACTAACTGGGATAGGTTGAGAACTTACTTTCTACGGGTCACCCACTCTCTGGAGCCCCATCCTTACCCGAGTCGCCCAAATAAAAGAGAAGGACAACATCGCAACAAGAGATTGAAAGTCGCACGAGATCCGGGTACCAACTCCGGCTGGGGAAACCAAGGGGTCGAAAGGCGACCGATCGGAGGGCGCAGGCGCGAAAAGAGCTACCGGGAAGCCACGGAATTAGGGCGGGACCTACGCATGCGTAAGGTGGGCCCTTTAGGGTCTTTTGGGAATTGTAGTTTTTTCTCTCTTCAGTTTCGTTTTCCAGCTGGAGAAGCTCTTGCCTGAAAGATGAGAGATCCACTGCCGTCCTGTCTCCTCATTGTCCTGAAGCTCTTCAGCGTTTGTCTTGTTTTGTTTTCATCTGTTCAGACAACAGCAATTTTCTGGGCATCTACTGAGTGAATGTGTTGTGCTTAGCTGCTCGGTCGTGTCGGACTCTGCGACCCATTGAACTGCAGCCCACCAGGCTCCTCTGTCCATGGGGATTCTCCAGGCAAGCATACTGGAATGGGTTGCCATGCCCTCCTCCAGGGGATCTTCCCAATCCTGGGATCGAACCCAGGTCTCCCACACTGCGGGTGGATTCTTTACCATCTGAGCCACCAGGGAATCCCAAGAACAGGGTAGCCTATCCTTTCTCCAGGGGATCTTCCCGACCCAGGATTCGAACTGGGGTCTCCTGCATTGCAGGCAGATTGTTTACCAGCTGAGCTACCAGGGAAACCAGTATTAGGCTCACTGGGAAATACAAAGACTCCTGTACAAGCTGGAAAGCGCCCTGGATTGGAAGGGTGAGAGACCCGAGTTCAAGTCTCCACTCTGGGACTAACTAACGAATTACTGATTTGAGCCTCAGTTTCCCCACTTGCAAATCAATAATAAAATAACATGTGGTGGGGATTTAATGAGACTGTATGTAAATATGCTGTTGGGTGGATCACACCCTCACCTCATCCTCACAAACCTGCCTCCTCTGTGGCCATCTCCTCCTTTTCTGGGACATGTGGGAGCTGACTGAGGTGCCCCCTCCTCACTGCACCTGTTGAATTTTGTTACCAATTCAGTCTGGATGCTCCAGCAATCAGTGAGCTCTCTTTGTACCCTGGGGCTATAGGTTCTTGGAGCTGGAAGGGATTTCCTTATAGCCTGACTTCATCTGGACTTGTGCTTTAGGGGAGGGACTCACTGATCCCTCCAGGAGTAGGTTCTCAAACCTGGGTATCAGAATTGGCTGTGTGATATAAATATATGAGTGCTGAGAGTTTCCTCAGAGGTTTTAAGTCTTAAAGAGTGGATCTTAAAGAGTGGGCATTTGCCCACTCACTGACACACAACAAAACTTCTCCTTAGTGATTCTATAAGCAGTGATTTCGAGAACCACTGCCTTACATAGCAATATTACACATTCATTGAATCATTCATTCATTCGGCAAACACATTGCACTCCTTCACCAGGCTAGGCATGCCTTAGCCCTGGAGATATCAGAATAGATAACTGACTACCAGGACATCAAGAGGTGAACAAGTGCAATTACCAGCAGGAGCATCTCACTCTGCTCCCAGGTGTCCAGACATCCTAAGAACAAGGAAAGGAGGAGGAGGAAAGGATGATGGTGGAGGCAATTTGTGTGTCAGAGGGGGAGGATAATCCATCGCAAAGCATGTTCACTTGCAAAGTCTCTTTTAGTGTCCAGAACTATTTTATTTATTTATTGCATCACAAGTGAGGAAACTGAGGCCCAGATGAGCTAATTTGCTAATTCCAGTTATTCCCACTTGGTTCTCATTTCAGACCTTAGAAGTCCACCCTTAGTTAGCTCTAATCTCCTTCCCTCCCACTCTAGCCTCAGGTGCTTTCAGCTTTTTCCAATAATAGGCTTGGTGTCGGGAGTCAGCCCGGTTCCTGTCCCTCTTACAATCTCTGACCCAGAACCACTTCCAACCTCCCTCTTCCTTTCAGTTCGTTCATCCATCCATCAACCCACCCACCATCCATCCATCACGTATTTATTTTCCCCTTACTGACTTTCCACTCGAGTGAGACTCAAGGTGTCTGGGTGAGACTCACCTCTGACTCAGTTTCCCGGTGCAGCCAGCGGGCAATCCTCCGGAGAACACTGCTGCCTCCCAGTCTTACCTTGACCCAGGACTCAAAGCGAAGCAAGGCTACAGAGGAGGTGTCGTTCTGTGCCTCAGCTTGTCTGTACCTCCTCCCTAGCCTCGTTGTCAGGGGTCCCCCGAGGGGAAGGGGGCTGCTGAGCTTGAGAACTGCTAATGAAGCCGCAGCCAATTAACGCCCGGGCCAGGGTTGGGGGCGGATAAAATTAGCAGCTGCGTCTGCAGCGGTGGGAGGGTGGACAGCTGGCTGAAGGGGCCCTTGTTTGCCTTTGCAGACGGCTAGTGCGAGTGGCGTTGCCCAGTCCTCCAAACTCGCAGTCGTCCCTTCCCCCACCCCCTCGTTTCAGGCCTCTCTCCCTCCCTCCCCCAACCGTCTGCAAACTCAGCGCCCACGAAATTAGGAAGGAAAAGGAAGATCGATGACTCCAGATGCCGCAAACTCTGTTTCCCCTCCCCCCACACCTGCCGCCTCCAGCCAGCCCGCGGAGCTTAGCAGGTTGTCAGCGCTCCGCCTACGCGGTCCCTCCATCTCCATCCCATTCAGGGCCTTATACCTCCTCCCACAGAGAGCCCGCTGGTGGTCCCCTCTCAGGTCTAATCCCTGTCCCATTTTCGGCTTCACCCCGCCCACCTCTGGGAGGAAAATTCCCACCTCCTGCAGGGCTCAACCCCAAGGGTCGTCGTCCTCGTCTGAATCTGATCTCGTTTTGGATGACCTCCAAGGTGACAGATACGTCAATATTTGCCTCAGTTTCCCCATGAGCCGCCGAGGGAGGAGGCCCTGGCCAGGTCTCTGCCAGACAGAAACGCACACCACCACCACCACCCTCTTGCCTAAAGGTCTCACACAGACGCGTATTGGATTTCACTTTATTTTGTTCCCTTTCCCGTCTGTTTTGGCGCAGGAAAAAAAAAATCACCGAGAGGAAGCTGCCGGAAGGTGGAGCAACGCTGGCAGGGACTGGAAGGAAGCGGGCAGAGGGCAGGGGAGTGGATCGCCTAAGCACAGGAGTTTTGCTTCCCCTTCCCTAATTATTGGGGTTCGGGGGAAATGGGGACAGGCATACGACAGGCAGAGGGATTGGGAATAGGCCACGGTGTATAGGCCTTTATGGTCTTTACGTGGGTATAGGGTGGAAGACAAGCGCCTGGGAGTAAAGGGGTGGGATGAGGATGCCAGGCAAGGCGTTATTAAAGCTGCGGGCAAAGGGAGTATCCAGCCCAGCGTCAGAGGCAGGCGTGAAGAGGACTCAGTGGGGACGTAGGGGACGCGGGGACCGCCTCCAAGCCCCGCCGATTCTGGGGCTGCCTTCTGGGCCCTCCACTTGAGGCTGTAGCCGATGGGGGGCTACTCCCAGCCTCGTGGGCACTCCCCATAAGGAAAAGGGGATCCACACCGGCTGAGTCTCAGAAGGGCTGTTCCTCTCCACCCCCAGAGTGGAAGGGGTGGACGCGGCCACAGGAGCTGGGGGGTAGGGGCAAGGGTTCCGTTTGAGGGAGTCCGGGATTTCGCGGGAAGCTCGGGGCCCCGGGCGAGGGCGGAGTAGGCTACCCAAAGTAGGGGTGCTCGCTCTGGAAGTTATAGTCTGGGCACACCTTCTGCACCAGTTTGTAGTCAAAGCTGAGGAAGGAGACGAAAATGCAGATGACTTTGAAGGGCTTGGCACACAGCCAGGCGGCCTGGCTCTGCGTATGCTCGGTGAAGCACACCTGCGACGGGTCGTACAGGCACGGGCGGTGCTTGCGCGCGCGGTTCGTCTTCTCGTACTCCACGTGGCAATTGAAAGCGCGTGACTCTCTGGCACCAGGCACTCCTAGCGCGCCCCCGAGAGGACCCGTCAGCGCACCGCCGAGGGTGCCCCCGAGCCCCGGCCCCGCCGCCGCTATCCCCAGCGGGGGCCCCAGCCCAGGGAGTACCCCCTCCAGGGCCAGCGTAGACTGCAGCGGGTGGGGGACGGGCCCGGGCAGCCAGACGCCCCCAAACTCTACCCGCTTGGAGGGCGGCACGATACTGACGCTGAGGTTGCCCAGGCTGGACGAGTTGTGGCGGAAGTAGACGCTGAAGGTACCGTTCACATGGTCCACGATCTTACCCGTGACCAGCAGCGAGAACTTGAGCGTGTTCACCCGGAAGTAAAAGTCCCCCCAGCCAAAGATCTTTTTGGCGCGGGCGGCTTTGATGGACGGCTTTCTCTTCGTGCGCTGCGCTGGCGCTCCCGCCGCCCCAGCCCGGGCCAGTGTCCCTGTGTGGTTAGCCGGCCAGGCCCAGCTCCAGGCACGCGCGGTGCCCAGGCCGTTGGAGGACTTTGGCGCTGCCGCTGCCGGGAGGTGATAGCCAGGGGCGCCACCTCCGGCCGTGGCCGGGCGCAGCTCCAGGTACTGCGGCCTCCTGGACTCCGGTATCTGAGCACTGACGGCCTGGGGACCAAGAAGGAGGAAAAGAGAGACTCTGGAGTTGTCTGGGGCCACCCGCCCGGGCCACGCCGGTCCCTGTCCACAGCTGCTGGGAGAACAAATGGAATCGGGCTGCCACAGCAGTGGTTCAGGGAGTGCCCGTTGGAATGGGCCTGCGGCTCTTTCAAGGTGTGTGGTCTCCACCTCAGTCTCTACCTCTGTGAAATGACACTAGAATCCTAGTCTTCTCACAGAGCTCTGACCAGGGCTGAGAAAACTAAAAGAGCCAAAGCAGTGTGGGCTTGAAAGGGACTGGAGCTATGAACTCTGGCTTGATTGGGAGTAATGCACCGTGGAGAAGCTGGACTCAGGCAAGGGACGCCATGACCACTGTCAGTGCCCAGCATCAGGAAAGAGTGAGACCTCCCAGCACATCTTTGCCAAGACTGGAGCCCCCACCTAGGCCTCAGCCTCCACTTCCTTGAGGGCTGGAGCATGGGAGACCAATGGAGCTGAGAGCAGTGGAGAGTCTGCATGCTTGCTGTAAGCTGAGGCTTGGGGGCTACTAGTGGGCACCTCTCTCCACCTCCAGCACTCCTGCTCTTGGGGAGGCCGCCTGGTGGTCCTCCCCTGGGCTAGGAGGGGTACAGAGGAGGACTGCCCTGCTTGCCCCCCACCCGCCTCTGTGTCTCAGGTGGCAGCCGATCTGGGAGACAGCGCAGGGCGAGTACAAGATGGATCGAGAGGCGGGAGCGGCAGGGCCAGGCCCGGGCCATCAATTATCCGGGGCGGGGTGGGGGGGTGGCCCCGAGTGAAGGAGACGTGAGAGCGCGGAGAGGAAGAAATATGGAGATGCTGCCCCAGCGAGGGAGTGGAAAGGAGAGGAGCTGTGCGTGTCAGGGTGTGTCAGTCAGGCCGTGCTGGCTGCGGCCATTCAGTGTGGCCCTTCCTGCTTGCGGGTTTGTTTGCGTCGGGGGGGAGTACCATGTGTGAATCTGGGGTGATTGTATTTCTGTTATATTGTATGTATCTGTCTATCTGCCTGGAGTGATGATTGTGTGTGTGTGTGTGTGTGCGCGCGCGCCCGCATGCGCATGCTCAAGTCTCAACCTCTGGTGATGGGTGTGTGTGTCTGCCCGGGGTGGCTGAATGCCTGTTGTATCAGTCCATGGTGGCTCTGCACAGGTGTCTGGGTTGTATATGTGCCTAGCTTGGTTGTGTCTGTGTGTCTGGATCTGAGTGAGGCTGTTTCAGGTTGTGGTAGTTGCCTCTCTGTGACTGGTGTAGTCGTATGCCTGGGTTAGTATGTATCTGAGGGTGGCTGTGTGTGATTCACTGAGGGTGTAACTTTCCCTCTGTGATCTCTCATCCTCTGTCCATGTGTCAAGCTCTTTCTCAGGGCTGGGTCAGTGTATGATAAAACAAGTGTGGTCTCATTGTGTTCCCGTGGGGGGTGTGCATACATGTCGGTTGTATACAAATGTTCCTGGGGGGGTGGGGGGATCCCCACACTGGCCTACAGGATGAGCTTTGAGTAGGTAAAGAGGCCGGGCAGCATGGGTGTCCCCTCTGTTTGCATACACCATGTGTCCACAGAGGACAGGAACAGCAGAGTCAAGCTGCTAGACTAGAATCTCCACCGCCTGGTCCCATTCCGGCAGCTCTGCGATCCTGGGTTATTAATGCCGCCGCCACCCGCTCGTCATACATATTTATCGCCCCCCTCATTCCTCCTCCCGTCCATCTCTCCTCCCAGCTCAGGTGTGGGGGGTGGGGGCGCTAAGAGAGACTGACTCAGACTGACAAGCTTGAGCTGGCAGCTAACACCCAGAGGGTGGGCCTGAGAGGGGATGGGGGGAAGGGGTCCTGGGCTGCAGAGGAGGGGACAAGGGCCTTCCAGCAGGAAGGACCAAGGCTCCAGGAGGTGAGCTTAGAGAGGGCAGGGTCTGAGCCCTGGTGAGGGCACTGGAGGTGGGAGTGTACCGAAGCTTCCCGTGGAAGTCCAAGAATGGTTGGGAGGAGTCATTTGAATTCTGACACCTAAACTCCTCACCCCTCTGGGCCCAACCACTAGCTCTTTCCAGGGGCTTCCATGAGCCCCTACACCTGCTGTTATGACCCCAAATACCTCTGAGCCCCCTGCCCCCAGCACACCCCAACAGCTCTAGACATCCTGCACCCAGTCCAGACCTGTCCACTGCTTCAGTGAAGCCACTCTTCCCAGGCAGGGGCTGGAGAGGGAAGGAGTTTTGGCTGGGTGGTGAGGGGCGCCAGGTGTCCCCCCACCCTGATCCCAGACAAATTGCTGTCTATGCTTCTCTGATCCTGGCAAATCCCTGGGCTTTGGGCACCTGCACCCCCCACCCGCCGCTGGAGACAGCCAAGATAAAAGGGAAGAGTTGGGGGGAGCGGCCGAAGCGACCTTGGGGGGAGAACGCAGTCAGGGAGGGGTGAGAGTCTGCGAGGAAACGAGCCGAGAAATGGGAACATGGAATAAAATAAAATCAAACCCTCCCTCTGGCTTCCCAGCTCTCACGCTCGCTCTCCCTCTCCTCTCCCGCTCTCACTGTTTTTCCCTCTCCCTCGCTCTCTCTCAGTCTCTTTTTGTCTCTGTCTCTAATTTTCTTCTGAGATTCTGCTTTTCTGTTTCTGTCTGTCTGTCTAACTATGGTTCTCTCCCTCTGCCCTTCAGGTGGTCTGTCTCCAGCTGTGGGTGGGGGTGGGAGGGAGGGGGAAAGGAAGTGATAAGGGAGCCCCTGTTTGCCTAGAATCCACGATGCTGTCCCTCCCCCTCTATGATTGAGAGTGGGAGCAGGGTGTTGTCCGAGGAGGGGTCCCTGGTCAATTCGGAGCTGGTTTAATTAAGCTAATTGGGCACAGTGACATTTGCGAAGGGGAGAGGCTAGCCTGGCTGTCGGCTTGGGGGGGCAGAGGTGTGGTGGCAGGAGGAAGTGGGGGGTGCGCTTCACCAGGCGCCTCTGGGCCCTAGCCGGGTGGGAGCTGAGCCAGGAGTGCTTTGCCCCCCAGGCAGCGAGCCCACGCATTGAAGGGGTGTTGAGGATGCCTTTTTCTGCTGAACAAACTCCACTTGGTGGGGGGCGCTCTTTGGGGACGGGACTCCGGGAATGGGGGAGGATCAGGCTGCGGCCCCCCATCCGCATTGCAGGGTGCACCTCCCCAGGCCTCCGGACTGCGCGGTGGCTTTTCTCCTGCTGTGTGGGTCAGGCGGCCGCTCAGGACTCTGACTGGGGGAGGGGACGGCACCCAGTAGTTGGGGAAGGAACAGCGCTCCAGGCCTGGGTCCGGGAAGGAGAGGGAGGTGCATACTGAGGCCTTGCACCTAGAAAGAGATGGGGGCGCCCCGCAGCCAGGGTGGGTAAAATAGGCAGGGTCTGGCTGGGAACCAGAGATGGAGATGGGGGTGAGGACAGAGGTGGGATGGATAGGACAGGCTGCGATGAGGACTGGGCCAGAGATGGAGGGGGACTGGCACTGAGGCCTGAGCAGGCACAGGTACGTGGTGCAGAGATAAGGATGGAACAAGGATAGGCATGGGAACAGGAAAGAGGAGGTCAGAAATGGTGGACAGGCACTGGGCAGAGACTGGGATGCAGATGGGATAGGGGCCAAGGCAGTGAAGATGGGGAACAGAACAAGGTGGGAACTAAAATGGGAATGGGGATGGGGGAGACAGGGGTGGTGGATGAGGGATGGGCAGTGGGAGGAATGAGAGTGGGATGGGGACTGGGAGATGGGGGTGGGACCAGAAAGGGGGGTGGCAAATGGTTACTGGGCAGAAACAGGGATGCTGAAGGATGCAGAGACCCAGGAGGTGGGGATGGGGAATGTGAATGGGGGCTGGAATGGGAAATGGGAGACTAGGAGGGAGATAAGAGACAGGGATGGGGGGACGGGCTGAGGACAGGTATGGGAGTCAAGCCAGAGAAAAAGGCAGAAGACCGGCAGTGTCAGGCCACAGAGGGGTCTCGGCCGGTGAAGATACCTTCTTCCAGACGCTACTGTAGCTATAGCTGAGGGGGCGGGGATGGCTGCTGGGGCGGGCTCTGCCCTTGGGCCGGGCGCCCCCTCCCCCTCAGCCCCGCCTGCCCGCCTGCTCCTGGCCTGCAGCACAAGGCTCACCGTTATCTGAATTTTGATTTTATTTTATTTTATTTTATTTCCCTGCTTCCTAGAGCCGGCGCAGTCCCCCCGGGAACGACCGCCCCCCGCCCCCCGCCCCGCGCCTCACTTTATTATTGCAATAAATGTGCCTATAAAGGCGCGGGCTCCGGGGCGCGGTGGGGGGGTGGGGGTGGGTGGGAGCCGCGGAGCTGGGATGTAATTTCCCGAAGCCGGAGCCGGAGGGGGAGTGGGCGGGGTGGAGGTGGAGGAGGGGTAGGCCAGGGAGAGGGGGAGACTCGCCAATTTCCAGCGCTCAAGGCAAGCTCTCCCCGCTCCCCATCCCTGGCCCGCAGCTCGTTCCCACCGCAAGCCCTGGGACTCGCCACAGCGCCCAGCCAGCCGGGAGCCCTGGGATCCTTCCCCCACGACAGACCCTGCCCTTTCTCCGTGACCGTGTCCCCCCGTCCGCGCCCACGTGGAGTTCTAGGGCTCGGTCCAAAGTTCCGCACCTCCTTCACAATGACTTCCTCTCTGACCTCTCTGACCTCGATGATGCCCCCTCCACTCACCGGGTCTCTCTCAACTGTTTATCTCGCCCCTCCCCAAGGACACTGTCTCTGAACCCAGTGACTCTTCTTTTTACCTTGTTTCTGTCCCCAAATTACCTCACCTCTTCCGCAGCCACCCAGTCCTGGACCCCCAGCTCCTCCCTTACCCCAAACCTAAGACAGTCTACCTTCTCCTTTCCGTTGGGTGCCCCTCCATTACTCAGGGGCTCTGACCCAAGGGAGCTATCAGCGCCCCACCTGGCCTATGCTCCTGGCTCAGCTGCAGCCCCTGATCCCCGAGACAGCTCTGGGCCCTGGCCCAGGCTGCACGTGCCTAAGTGGCCCAGCCAGAGATTAGCTGGGGGGTTAGAAGGGGATATGGAGTCAGGAGGGAGTGGCTAGATGCAGGGCTGGGGCCAGCCAGTGCTGAGAGACTCAATTCAGCTTAATCCTTTCCTGAGGCAGGCTAGAGCTGGAAGGTCCCATAGGGCCCCGCCCCTGCCCTCCCCCAGCTAATTAGTAATTAGTGATTAGTGATTAGTGACTATTGATCGCCTGCTGCTTCTCCCAGTAGGTGGCTGCTTTGGCAAGGGGTGGGGAAGACAGAGACAGAGAGGGCGAGAAGTCAGAGACCGTGTTGGAAAGATCCTGTAGGAGGCCTGGGCTAGAGCCCCAGGGGCAGTGGAAGCCAGGAGTCACAGGCCCCGTAGGAGACCAGGAGCCTGAAGCAAGGAGGGAGGAGGGAGAGGGTGCCTGCAGGAGGGGCCCATGAGCAAGATGGGAGAAGGCAAGGTGCTTAACATGGGACAATTAGGGTTTCCCTGCAAACTGTCCCCCACCAGCCTCTTACTCAGTGTCAGCCCAGTGCCAGCCCTAGCACTGAGACAGCCCTGAGTGCACGCACACACACACAAGCCACATTCGGATACATGAACACATCTTGAGGCTCACAATCTCATTATCGTTGTTTTTGAACCTAAATCGTGTCAGACTCTTTGTGACTCCAAGGACTATAGCCTGCCAGGCTCCTCTGTCCGTGCGATTTCCCAGGCAAGAGTACTGGAGTGGGTTGCCATTTCCTTCTCATCCCCACACTCAAATGCACTCAAGATGACAAGAACGCAGACACACGCAAGCCTCGGAGACTCACATACAGACAACACAGGCACCCCAACACATAGATGTGCACCAGAGACACACCTTGATAACTCCGAGGTGTGCATACACATGTGCACACACCATACACCACACATGAGCACACAGAGGTAGTCAGACACACACTGTCCTACACACATCCCCCTTCACAGTTATACACATGCAAACACAGTCTGTATGTACATGCAAACACAGATTCTCACATGCATACAAGCCGCACTAAATGGCAGACACCCTCTCCTCCATGGACTCCAACACGTAGGCCCAGAGCAGCAGCTCTCACACACTCAGATCCCCATTGCTCACATCCTCACGCTCACTCTCCCTCAAGTCTTCACCAGATGTTTCATTCCCCTTCAGGGGGCAAAGGAAATTAAACCAGATCTGTCCACAGGGGAGTTTATTTGATGGGGAGATTGGAGAGGAGAGTGGGGAGGAGCAGGAAGCAGGGGCAGGGGAGGACCATCCAGCCCCACTACCTCTCCCCTGGGGCATTCACATCCCAGTGGGTTGTGGGGCAGAGACCCCCTCCCAGAGTGCTCTACGAGGGCAGAGCTAGACAGCAGGTCCCCAAGAAGCTCCTGCCAGTGGAAACTATTTGTGGAGGGGGCTTCTCCCCCCACCTTCCAGCCCCTCAAGGTCACCAGGCTGGTTTGAGAGAATCAGGGAGCTCTGTCACCAGCTTCACTAAGGGCCCCCGCCCTGCTGGAGCTGCTGAAGGCCATCTGAATGACCAGGTGGGAGGCTAAGTGTGTGTGTGGGGGTCTACACCCCTTCCAGACTCTGTAGGGTCTGAGGGCTGGGACGCAGGGAATAGGGCTTTGGGGAGCTACCTGTCTGCCCCCAGACTGGGTGGGTCACACTTAGGGTAGGAAACCGGAAAGTCAGAGGCAGGGGCCTGGTGTAAGAAGATAGGGGTCCAGGGCCTAGGCCCCCATTGTGGGATGCACAGCGGGGCACAGATGGCTGCACTGTGAAGCAGGGACTCACGCTCACCCCTTCAGAGCCAACACTCCACTCCACACCAGCATACACACGCCCTGGACGCCAGCACTAGACACGCAAGCCTGGCTGCCCAGGACACAGGCACACGCACAGGCGCACACGCTGACCCCCACACTCCACAGCAGCACACATGAGCAGCCGGTGTATTCGAATTGAAACCTCTAAGTCTGGAGGGACGCAGATCAAGTCTGGGCCCCTTTAGCCTGTCTTCGCCCTGGAGCTTCAGGGAAACAGGCCAGGCTCGGGGAGATGGAGCCGGGAGAGGACGGGAGGAGAGAGTCTGCCCAGACAGCCCACACCCCCTACCCGCCGGGCGCGCGAGAGGGGTGTGTCTGTGAGGTTGTGCAGGGGAGACAGTGTCTCCGCGGGAAATGCGATGGGAGATGGTAGCCAAGTTCGGCGGTATCTGTGTGGGTCCGTGTGCGCGCGCGTGTGTTCGGGCCGAGGCTGCTCAGAGCACAGTGCCCACCTGGCATTGTGACAAGAGCAGAGGAGAGAAATGAGAAGGCGGGGGTGGAGGGGTGGAAGGACAGACAGCGAGGAAGGCGAGTGAGGTTGGCGCGGAAAGACGGCAAGGCTGACACCCTGCTGGCTCGTCTGTCTGTCTCGCACTCCCGCTCCGTCTGGCACACTCGTGGGTCTGGCTTCGTCCCCTCCCCCGCCTCGCCTGGAGCGGGATCTGAGTCGGGCCTCCGCCCGGGCACCCCCCCATCCCACCCCACCCCACCCCACCCAGGACCCTCAGCCAACTTGCGCTGGGAGAGCGCCTATCCCGAACCGGGAGTCTGTCTGTCCGCGTCCCCCCCTTCTCCCACCCTGAGCCGGGCAAAGTTGGGACGCTCTGCGCTGTAGACGAGGCGGGCGCACGGAGCCCCTCGCACTCTGGGACCTTGGCGTCCGGGACCCCCGCGCTCGCGCTACCTCCCAGCTACCCTTACCTTCCTCAGGAGCCACGGGCCAAAGAGCAAGAGAAGCCATTCCGGGAGCAACCGCATCTTCCCGGGCGGCCGGGCGGGGCGGGCGCCGGGCCTGGGGACTGGGGGCCCCGGCGGGCGTGCCGCGGGGTGGCTGCCGGAGCGGCGGGAGCGGGCGGCGCGGCCCGCGGACTGAGCGGCGAGAGGCGCGGAGCGCGGTGCTGGGGGCGGGGCGCGGGCGGGGGAGAAAGTTGGGTCGGACTCGGGCGGGCGGGCGGGGGGGCGGGGCTCCGCGGCGCTCCAATCCCGGCCGCGCCCCGCGCGCCCCCTCCCGCCCGGCCGGGGGCACCGAAGGTGACTTTCACCCCGACACGCCCCAGACACGCCCCCGGCCCAGGTGCGGAGCGGAGCGGGCTGCGGGGCTCGGGGGCCGCGGACCCGAGAGGCTGGGTGGGTGCATCGCTGAGGAACAGGGCCGGGGGTGGGGCTCCCGGCTCCGGGACCTTGTTTCCGAAGCGGGGCACGGAGAATGGGGAGGCTGGCGAGGCTCAACAGCCCAGCAAGACCGGGGTCCCTCGGAGCTCCCGGCCTCTTCAGTACTCCGGGCCCTGGAGCGTCCCCGGGCAGGAGCAGGGCAGGGGCCGAGGTGAGGGCGGGCGGGGCCCCGGGCAACTGCTGCCGCGCGGCGCTGACGGGGATGGATGGGCGCCCCGCGGCTCATTCGGCCCGGAGATGAGTATCATTGATCACGGACGGAAACCCCATCACGTCTGTCAATAGGGCTGACAAACGGTGCCCGCCGCCCCCACCCCCGCCTTCACGGCCCCTCTGCGGTCTCAGGACCCCTCCGCTAGACGCGCCATTCACCTTTGCCCCTCGCCCCCTCTGCTGACCCCCCACGCGTCCCAGAGCGTCCCCGCGTGGGGGTTGGGCAGGAGCCGCACCAACGGCCCGGCTTCTTGGTGCGATCTCCATCCATCCCTTTCCGCCCAGGGTCCCATCTTTCACCATCAGTCGCTCTAGATCCTTCTCCCCTTTCTCCTCTAGCCCTGTCCTTGTCTCTGTCCCCAGTCTGGTTCTGTCTCTGTCCCAATCCTCTTGGCTGTTTCTTCATCAGCTCCCTCCTCCCCCTAGTCTCTCTCTCTCTCCTGCCCAGGGAGTCTTCAGCTGTCAGCTGTTGCTATGCACTGAGGCTGTGGCTGAGGTTGTGGTATGACCGACACCTCGACAGCAGGAGAGATAGGGACAAGCAAACAGACAGAGACAGATGCATACTGGGAGACCCCAACACATGCCTCCAGGCATGCACGCAGGTGCCTCGCAGGGGCAGGCCACACAGTAAAGGCGAGCACACAGGCAGAGTGAAACACATTCACACAGAGAACAGCGCACACATACACAGACAGGTGCATGCCTAGCGGCACTGGTCCACGTAGATGGACACCGTCGGTTTACACAGAGTGTGCATACACAGAGACCCAAGAGATAAATGCAACTTTCATCAAGAGACATGCATACCCAGCCAGGTACTCAGAGCCGACCCTACCTTCCTTGCCTTGGCAGAAAGGTGGACATTCACAGACAGTGATGGACACACACAGGTATACGCTGGCACTGGCAGTCCAAAAGACAAGCCCGGGCACACATAAACAGATAGACAGACACATGGATGTGACAAGACACAAAACAAGGATCAGGAATGCTGAGAAGATGAAGTGGACACAGATACTCTGGGAGAGACAGACAGGAGCCTGGACCAGGAACCTGGGTGTAGGTGGGGCAGAGAGGGAGGCAGGGAGAGGCAGGGACAGCCAGGCCACGGGCCACAAGGCTCCATCCAGAACCCTGAGCCCGAGTGCCAAACACAGGGGCTGCTGAGGTCGTAGTGGGTAGCGGCACACTCATGCCCATGGTACCCAGGACAGAAGCCCATCCTGTTTTTCCGGAGTCCTGACCCACCCCACCTCGCCTCCTTTTGCTAGTCTCAGGTCACAGCTTCCTCTCCCCAGCTTCTTCACTCTCATACATACACACACACCCCACTCCCTGTCTCCATCTCTGTGTCTCTGTCTCTCTTTCTGTCTGTACCAGCCTCTGGTTTTGCCCCTGTCTCTTCTCCATCTCTGTCTTAGGTCTCTCTGCCATCCTTGCCAGGTGGGGAATTTTTGAGCACTGCCTTCAGGTAAACCCTTTCCTGGCCGTCCTGGTGGGCAGAGGAAGGATGCTGACTGGAGGGGTGTGTGTTCCAAGCCGCAGCTGGGGGCCCCTCTCGCTCTGCCCAGGATCTTGAGGCGACAGGCAGAGAATCAGTGGCTCCCCGGGGGCGCCAGATGCACGGCTGGCAGAGAGAGGGAGTGAGGGTGTGGGGCTGCTGGTGTTGGGGAGCAGACAGGAGCTGGGGGAGGGGGAGGAGCCGGCTGGAGGAGAGTAGAGGGAGTGTGGCAGAATAGCCCCAGGGAAGGAAGTGAGAGGCTGGACTGGGGTCCGAGGGCAGGTGCATAATTAGTGTGCTAGGGAGGGGGTTGTGCTGGCCTTCCGAATGAGCTGCGCTGCAGGAGTGTGTACGCCACCTGGTGGACAGATGATGACACAAGCCTCCCTCTAAGCAATCAACAAGGACGCCCCTTTTCCCCAGGAGGATGGCTCTGCTCTGGGGCCCTAGGGAGCCGGGGAGCCAATGGAAGATGGCAGAACTGGTTTGGAAGCTGAAGCTGGAGCTGGGACCTCAAGGCTAAGAGGGAAGGGGAGGGCTCTTGTTTTTGGAGGTAGATGGATCCATAGCTTCCTCAAGAGAGGAGGAATAGACTGAGAAAGTTGAGCCAGGGAGGGAGGGGGAATGAAAAGCAATGCTCCTCTTTCGGGAGTTGGGTAAGGGTTCTTTGGGCTTCCCTGGTGGCTCAGAGGGTAAAGAATCTGCCCGCAATGAGGAAGATCCCCTGGAGAAGGGAATGGCCTCCTGCTCCAGTATTCTTGCCTGGAGAATTCTATGGACAGAGGAGTCTGGTGGGCTATAGTCCATGGGGTTGCAAAGAGTTGGACACGACTGAGTGACTAACACACACACTAGGTTTCTTTAGATGCTTAAAGCTCCCTTCTTTGAGCATATTTGCTACTGTAGGAAAAGGGCTGTAACCCTTTCTCAATCTAGGATCATGTAAAGCAGTGTGACTTTCTGCACAGGAATTGTAGACCTGGGCTTCCCAGGTGGTGCTAGTGGTAAAGAACTTGCCTGCCAGTGCAGGAGATATGAGATGACGGTTTGAGCCCTGGGTCAGAAAGATGGCATGGCAATCCACTCAGGTATTCTTGTCTGGAGAATCCCATGGACAGAGGAACCCGTCCATAGGGTTGCAAAGAGTTGGACACAACTGAAACCACTTAGCACATTTGGGACCCCCTTTGACTGTAGCAGTCATCAACACCTGGGATGTGAACTGGGTTTGTTGGTGGCCCATGAGACCTGGAAAACTGGTCTTCCCAGCTTTAACTACAAATGCCTTCCTTTTCCTGAACCCAGGGTTCTTACTCTTGACATCTGATTAATTAGTCTCTATGAGGTGTGAGATGTTAATGCTTCAAGAGCAAACTTAGCTGAATGGGAATGGGACTATCCTGAAGGACTAGAAAGTCGTTCACAATCCCAGTGTGTTTTTATCTCTTATTGTGGGATTTCTCACTGTGGAAGAGCATTTTAAGGATGGGTGGCAGTGTTGTCTCTTAAAAGTGACAGTGCAGAGAAAATACAGATCCTGGAGTTAAGTGTCCAACGGCCAGAGAGATCACATGTTTCAGAGAGGTGAAGTCACTGGCTCAAGTTGACACAGCCAGGAGAAGCAGGTCTTTCTGGTCAAGTTCCATGCCACCCGCTTCCTTGCCGCAGCCCAGCCGACAGGGATGGAGGCCAGAAGGGCACTGAAGACCAGATGCTACAGCCTTCCTCCAGTACAGAGCATGGCTCCCTCTGGTGGCTGGAGCATGCAAGCACAGGTCAGCTCCAGAGTTTCACATTCAGACACAAACGCTTTTTTTTTTTTTTTTACAATTTTATTTATAACAATATCTGTGTTATTTAGTTGTAAAGGAATTCAGCAAAAATTATTAAAACGTTCATGTCCCCAAAACGGGGCTGCCCGCTTGCCCTTCCTTGGTGTGCCCCACTTCCTCCTCATCCCCAGGGGAGGGGAGCCTG
Organism: Oryx dammah; assembly: GCF_014754425.2. Taxonomy (NCBI): domain Eukaryota; kingdom Metazoa; phylum Chordata; class Mammalia; order Artiodactyla; family Bovidae; genus Oryx; species Oryx dammah. Next base: position 61,435,483 of record NW_024070213.1, on the reverse strand, counting down.
GGGGGACTGTTTACCAAAGAAAGTCTCCAGCCCTGGGAGCCACAGTGGGGGCACTGGAGAAGGGGAGGGCCTGTCTGGGAGGGATGCTGAGCGTGGCCATCTCAGAGGTGCCCCTAGAGTGGGGGCTGGGGCATGGGATGGCCTCCCCCCAAGAAGAACTAAAAATCTCCATCCTTCCCTTCCTACCTCAGCCAGAGCCAGATCTTCCAGACAAGGGCAGCAAAGGACTCACCCTCCTCAGGATCCCAGAATCAGCCCTCAGGGGACTGGCAGAGTTGGGGGAGGGTGGTGAGAGGGGAGAGCCTTGACAAAGTGTCTCGTACAGGGAGGGGGACACAGCACCACCAGCTCTCCCAGTGGGGGTGCGTTTTTGGTGGGAAGGTGGGAGGCAGGGCTCCCTTATACCTGTAATTTGCAGGAGCCCCCTTCCTGTTCCCCCGCTCCCGGAAGGCAGCATGGGGGGCGGGTTGCTGAGGAGCAGGCAGGAAGGAGAACGGAAAGAGATAATACTGTGCTCGCTTGCTCGCTTGCTCACTCACATATAAAAAGTAATTCCTTCATTTTTTACATTTATACATCCCAGCAGGGCTGGGGAGGGGTTGGCTGGGCAAGAGGGGGGCTCCTTGAAGGACTTCTCTGGCCGGGGGCAGGAGGCTCTCTGGGGAAGTCCGATGGTGTAGGACCCTATGCCAAGGGGTCCCCTATCTCGTCCTCAGGGCCCCGGCCCAGGAGTTCTCGCTTCTCGTCCGTGCTGGCCAGGGAGTGGCGGCTGCCGTGACCGCCCATGTACAGTGTGGCATACACGGGGTTGGTGAAGTTGGTGGGCTGCAAGGCAACAGAGGGTTCAGATTGGGCTCAGGTACCTTCCACCTACCTCCATTCATTCCATCATCCAGCCCAACACACTTGGTTGCCCCACCCACAGCCCTCTGTTCCTGTCCTGGAAGCCCCCTCCCAGCCCACCTTGTCAGGGTCCAGGGCGAAGTCTGCATCCAGTAGGCCCCCTACATCATCAGGCTCCCCGCCTTCATACATCTTATAGGTGGGATTCCCGATCTCCACGTTCATGGCCCCGTTGGTCATCCGCTGGTGCTGGAAGCCCTTAGCCCTGGATCGGGGGGGACGGTGGGAGCATGAGGGCAGGGATTCTAGGAGGGGGTGGGACTAGGGCAGTAACCTCGTGGCCCTAATTTTCCAGACTCCCCACAACTCACCCTCGGACTCGCCGCTTGTACCAGAACACCACTCCAGCTACCAGAAGCATCAGCAGTAGCAACAGCAGAGGAATTAGGATGGAGGCCATATCTAGAGGCGAAGAGGAGGGAAGCTGAGTCCAAAAGCCCTCAGAGGCACAAAGCCCTCCATCCCACGTCCCTGCCACCTACGTCCAGGCTGCTGCTGGCCGACCACTTGCTCCTCACATCGGGGTCCCGCCATGTGGGGTGGGCACCTGCAGACGGGAGGGGCAGAGCTGAGTGGGCATGCCATCCACCAGGGAAACTGGGAGGAACTGTACGCTCCTGCTGGTCTGGCCCAAACTTGGGGGAGGGAAGGCTGATCTAGGCCTTGGTGAGGCACAGGCCCAACTCACTGGCACTCAGGCATCATTTTGCTGTTCATGGTGCAGGAACCGCCATTGCTGCAGTGGCCAACGCAGGTCAGACAGCTGGGGGCCACCCGGCCATCGGAGCAGCTGCGGGGAGGAGGGCAGAGGCTGGGCGGGGCTGGTGGAGGGTGTCCAAGGGGCTGGGAGGGTGGGTTAGGCTGGTGGGGAGTGGGTGGAGGGTGGGACAGACTGGGAGTGGGCCCCACTCACTTGCAGGTGACATCCCCGCTCTGCTTGTTGACCACACAGGCCCCATCGAGACAGCGGCTACACTTGTTCACCTCACACCTGGGCCCCTCAAAGTAGGCGGTGCAGCGGCACTGGCGGGAGCCATCGGCGGCCATCTGGCACGTGCCGAAGTTCTCACAGTAGCCAGAGCACTGTCCTGTGGTTCAGGGGATGGGAGAGGAGGTGCCTCAAGCCCCACTGTCATGAGGGTCCTCCAGAGGTGGTGGGGGGACTCTGGCCTTTGGGGTGACTTCCACCTCCTCCTGAGCCCCCCACTGTCTCCATGTCACAGGCTCCAGGGTTACAAAGATGTCCCGGAGCATCCCAACAGGGCACTGCTTTTGCTTGAATAATCCCGATGCCAGAGGGTTCACTACCTCGGGGCAGCAGGGGTGTGCTGACCTCTCCCTGGGAGAAGCCCTGGTACCTTGAGGCTGGCTGAGCTGCGAATGGCCTCCTTCCCTAGAACTAGCCCCTGTGACCCGCACACCCCCCCACCCCCTCCTCCATCATTCCTGGCCGGGGCCCAGGGGTGGCTCACTCACGGTACTGGCAGCGGTCCCCCAGGAAGCCGGGCAGGCATCGGCACTGGGGCTGGTTGCCCTGGTTGACCGTGCAGGTGCTGTTGTTGGCACAGTAGCCTGCACACACCTGCTGGGTGCATTTGGGGCCCGTGAAGCCTGTGGGGCACCGGCACGTGGGCATGCCTGGTGGGAGACGACATGTGAGTAGGACTGTGGCCCACTGACCACTTGGCCCTACTGCAGGGGAACAGGGCTGGGAGGCAGGCAGCAGAGGACAGCAACGCTGGGGTTGGGGGCAGCAGGTGGGAGGGCAGCAGAGGTGAAGTAAGGCAGGGCAGAGGCGGCTTGGGGGCAGCAGGGCCCAGGGGCCAGGAGGAGTCCTGGCAGGAGAACCAAAGGCCATACCCGAGGGAGAGGCAGCGCAGGTGCCGCCGTTGCGACAGTGCTCCCAGCACTGGTCCAGCTCACACTTGTCGCCTGTGTAACGGGGCTGGCATCGACACTTAGGCTGCCTCCGTGCGTTGAGGAAGCAGCTGCCGCCGTTGAAACATTGTAGGTTACAGGTTCCAGGCCGAGGAGCTGCAGGAAGGGTCGTCAAGGGCAGAGCCGGCGTAGGGGGTGGATTCTGGGGCTGTAGGGAGGAGGGTTCTGGGGCAGGGATGAGGGGCCAAGGAGGGGCGTAAGCATACCGTCCGGCGGGGGCGTCGGCGAGGGCACAGCCACACAGGTGCCATTGTCCAGTCGCTTCCCATTGGGACAGGTGCAGACGGGCCCACTGGGGCTCAGCAGGCAGAGCCACTCGCACTTCTTGCGGTCACAGGGGTTGGTCACTGCAGGGGTGGGCAGTGTGGGAGAAGGCTGAGTCCTGTGACCCAGAACCTCCCCTGCCCACCAAAACCTGAGGCTGCAGCCTAAAGACAGCACCCCTGGGCCTTCCCCGCCCCGGCCTAGGCTCTTTCCCTCTGCCCACCTTCAGGCTGCTTGTGCTGGTGGTACAGGACCACATCGGAGGCGTGGCTCAGGCCCCCAGTCAGGTTGATCAAGGGGCTGTGTCCGAACTTATGGATCTTGAAGACACGATTATTGATGTAGGTGACGCCATAGATGTAATCCTCGAAGACATCAATGCTGAAGGGGTGACTCAGGCCTGGGGAGAAGTCAGAGGGGACTCAGACCTTAGTCACACTCTCCTGTCACTGGGTCCCGAGGCTCTCGGGGACCTCAAGCTGAACACATCCTGTTCACACTGCCCCTCAACCTATTCCTCCCACTGGCAACAGGTCTCATCAGCCTCTGACTTGTGGGGTCAAGAGTGACTTCTGCTTCCTCTCCCCACGTGTGCTAAGTTCCCATTATCACCCATGTCGCCTCCACGCAGCTCAATACCTATTGGTAGAATGAATGAATGTAAAAGGGGCCCAGAGGGTCAGGGTGGACTCAGGCCTGCAGGACTGGTCCTGGGGGTGACTGGTTGGGAGGGGCCCAAAAGGCACTGCAGGACTGCTGAGGGCCAGGTGAGGAGGATGGCAGGCACTCGGTGAGGCCTTGGGCCCAGAGGGGAGGGCAGAGGCCTGAGGTCAGGGCTGCAAGACTGCTGGTGGAGGCTGACCTCGTTTGCTGTCAGCAGCCACGATGGGGTCCGTGCCGTTGAGCCGGATGCTACCGATGACTGAGAGCTTGGCATCTGCCCAGTAAAGCCGTTCATTGTGATAATCCACGGCCAGGCCTGGGGGAGCAGAGAGCCCTGTGAGGGCCTGGCCTTCCCATCCCAGGGGAGCAAGCAGGACGGTGTCCATGTTTGGGACGGCTCCACCCTGTCCCCATGGTCACGTGCAGTCACCTTTTCTGGGAAAAGCCTCCACAACCCCTCTGTCCCATCCCAGTCCAAGCCCCCTCCCCTCCCCAACTTTTGTGTGGCCCTGAGCTCAGCGAATCCACCTCTCCCCCATCCCCGCCCCTGCAGCATGGACCTGTGGGCCATTGGATGTTGTCCTGAACCAGCGTCTCCCGAAGGGTTCCATCCATTGCTGCTGTTTCAATCTTGGGGTGGTTCCCCCAGTCTGACCAGTACATGGTGCTGGGGAGGGACAAGAAGTGAGTGTGGGTGGGACGCAGGTTCCCAGAGGAGGTCACTCAAGGGGAACACAGAGACTGCCGGGTACACAGAGAGGAGAGTGTTCTGTCCATCCCCTCCATAGAGAGTCAAGGGAAGTCAACCCCTGACCAGGTTAAAGATCTCTAAAACTGCTATGTGCTGCTCGGGTCCCAGTTCAGTAGGCAGAGCTGCCCCCTGGAGCAGAGGAGAAGCCCAGAACCTGGCTGCCCATGACAGCCAGCCCAGCAGAAGCCAGGCCCCAGCTGGGCAAGCCAGTATGACCCCAGGTGACATCAGGGAGGGCCAGGGCTGGACGCAGCCTGGAGGACCCAGGGGCCTGCAGAGGACACTGACCTCAGGCTAGTCTGGGAGGAAACACCCACGCTGGCGGCAGGGCACCCACCTCCATCCCAGGGGCTTCCTAGCCTCAGCCCAGATGCCTCCCCACAGCACCCTCGCGCACCCTCTCAGTGGGTCCACCACAATGGCGTGGGGCTCGTCGATCATGCCGGAGATAAGCGTCTTGCGGTTCTCGCCCTTCATCTGTGCAACCTCGATCACATCCCGGCCTGAGTCGGTCCAGTACACATTCCCAGCCACCCAGTCAATGGCAATGCCCCTTGGCATCTTGAGCCCTGAAATCTGGATGGGGGGGTGTCACAGGTTCAGAGGTTACCGCCTTTGGCCTTGCTGCCCGTTATCCATTCCCCCACTCCCGGTCCCTGCTGTTACCATTACCCTGCGTTAAGGAGGAACAAAGTGAGGCCCAAAGAGGCTCAACAGCTTGGCAACATGGACCCGGTGTGCCAGCTGTGATGTTCAGGAACTGAACAGGGCTCTGACGCTGAAGGCCAAGTGCCCACGGTGCCCTGCAGCCTCTGGCTGCCACGTGGCAGCGCCACTGACTGACGATGGTGCTGCTCTGCCTGCCTGCTGTTCATGCCTCATGACGCCATCTGAAGGTCACCCCGCATGCCAGCCTCAGCCTTTGCCCCTGCCACTGTCCTCTGCAAACTCTGCTCTGAACTGTCTGCTGTTTGCAGACTTCCCACCCAGTCTGTGCCTCCACGTAGGTCCCACCCCAGGCTGGGTGCTCACATTGAGGTGGGTGACGCCCCGGTCAATCTGCCGCCGGTGGCGATTGGAAGTGGTGGGAGGCGCAGCAGGGGGCAGGCTGCGGTAGGAGATGGTGCCTGTGTGCCAGTTGGTCCAGTAGACGCGGCCAGCCTTGACGTGGACATCCATAGCATCGATGCGGACGCTCTCGTCACCCTGGAAGGCCTGCTCGTAAGCCGAATGGGGGTGGCTGGGGAACAGGCTGCGGATCTCATTGTCGTCAGCGATATACAGGACCTGATACTCAGAGCCTGGAGGGACAAGAGTCCAGATGTTGGCGGGGATGGAAGTGAGGGCTGGGGGCTGTCGGGCCTGGTGCTGGAAAGAGCTGGGCAAGCTGTGCTCCCTCCCCAGTCCCACCCCTTTCACAGTAACAATGTCTCTCTCCTAGTCAAGCCATCTGACATGGCCCGAAGCGTCTGCTCATCCCACCCCAGTGCCAGGCTTAAGGGCTCCAGCCTGAGTCCTTGAACTTCCTCCTCTCCTGAGGTGATCTAGGGTGACCTGCTACTCCAGAAAGCTGTCCCCCCTCCTCAAGCCTCAGGGACCTCTGCCTCCTCACGGCCTCTGCAGGCATCACCACGCTCTCTGCTCCATAATGTCTGATATCTGCTCATAGGTGCACACACATGTGGGCGTGCATGAGCACCGCCATGGAGGCGTGTAGGTGTGCATGGGCAGATGAGTGCACTTGGACATATTTGGGGTTGTGTGTGCCCGGGTGTGTGTACATGGATATGAGGTGTCTTTGTCTAGAGGCATGAGGAAGGTGAGGTGTGCATCAAAGCATGTTCTCACCAAAAAAAAAAAAAAAAAGTAAATGTGAATGAAGGACGTGTTAATTAACTCAATAGGGGGAATTCTTTCACAAGGTGTATGTACATCAGATCATCACCTTGCACACACTAAATATCTGACAGTTTTGTCACTGATACCTCAGTAAAGCTGATAAAAACACAATGGGAAGATGCAGGTGGGGTACTCTTGACTGTGTGAGTGGTGATGCTCTCGCCCCAGGACCTCTGGCCTCTGCACGGCTGCCAGCCGTGTTCAGGAAGCTGGCCGGTGGGTCTGGAATTGCAGGCTTGGGCAAGGGTGCCCAAAGGAAGACACCGCATCCCAGGTTAATTTACTATCCCGGCGTTGTAAGTCCCGCCCCTCTCTCCGCCCTCTCTCAGAACCTACCTTCCGCCTTGCAGGTGTTGTGCGTCTTCATGAAGTTGCGCGCGCAGCTGCACAGGTGGCCGCCCTTGGTGTTGTTGCAGAGCTGCGAGCAGGTGCCGAAGCGCAGGCACTCGTTGATGTCTGGGGGTTACACGCTCGGGTCAGGGAGAGTCTCGCAGCGGGGGGCTTCTGCCCGCCTCTTGGACTCCCCCTTCCTACCCTGGCATCCGGGTTGGCCTGGCACCGTGTGGAAGCCAGTGCGGCAGGCACAGTAGGCGGCTTTCTCGGTGCGCACGCAGCGGGCCTCGTCCCCGCAGATGCTGGCGTTGGTGGCGCAGCTGGTCAGCTTGGGGTCTGCGGAGACAGTGAGTCTAGGCCTGGGCTTAGGCTCTGCGTTCCCCCGGCCCCCGCCCACGCCGGCACGTGGGTCTCACCCTCACCCATGCTGCAGTCCTCCTCGTCAGAGCCGTCCCCGCAGTCATCGAACATGTTGCAGCGCAGAGAGGAGGAGAGGCAGCGCTGGTTCCGGCAGAGAAACGCCTTCCTGTCTTTGCAGCGGGAGGTCTGGGCTGTGGGTGGCTCTGGAGGAGGGCGGGGCTTCAGGTCCTGGTACTTACCACCCTGCCCCCTCTTCCCACAGGAACGCCCGGCTCAGTCACAGGTAGAGGGGCCCCAAGCCTGGCTCTCAAGCCTCAGGGTAAGTTGGTTAAACTGTCCAGATTCCCAGTCTCCGCTTCAATGCCTCACCCAGGGGTTTCTCTCCTGCCAAGACAGGGCCTCCAGGCTCCCGGCAGTGGATCCTCCCCTTTCCCTGAATCGACTCACCAGACACAGCTCCCACTTGGGCCACCCCCACTGCTTGTGCAGCATCCCCACTCCAGGCGCCCCCCAGAACCCCCCTCACTGGCCCCCTGCTCACCACAGTCCTCCTCATCCGTCCCATCCCCGCAGTTGTCCGTGCCGTCGCACTGGCGCCCGATCCATAGGCAGACGCGGTCGTTCTTGCAACGGAAGGGCCGGTTTGGAGGACACACGAATCTGGCTGCAGCGGCAGAGTCAGAATCAGCCTGGGGGTCCCCCCACCCTGCTGAGGGCCTCCAGGGAGCAGGAGAGCCCCGCCCGGTCTGGAGCCCCGCCCCACCCCGCCCCCTTTGAAGCTGGGCAGCCACCCTGGAGCCTCACCGCACTCTTCTGGGTTCTCGTCTGAGTTGTCCCCACAGTCGTCCTCGCCGTCGCATTTCCATGCCAGCGGCTTGCACAGGGTGTTGTTGCATTGGAATTCGTCAAGGGGACAGGTCCGCACTGGGTGCCAGAGAGAGCAAAGAGTAAAGAATGAGCTCTGAGCCCCCAGTTACTGGGGGCCGGGTCTCGTGGCCAGACCCCTCCTTCCATGGCGAGACCTAGAGGGCACTCCAGGAAAGCAGTGGAACCACTACTGGATAGAACCTAGGCTTCCTCATTTTCTGCCACCAGCCAGGTAGCTGGGCAGAACTGCCTCCTCTGGTATTTTGGGGAGAAGAGGTCATTTTGGGGAAGTGTCCAGAGAGCCCTGTTTCCGGTGTTGAGGCAGGGCCCAGGGCCCACTGTCATGCAGTAGCAGGTACAGAGGAGGACCCCTCGCCTGGGAGTCAGGGGACTTGGATTCCAGTCTCTGGCCTCAGCCCACCAGCCCAGAGCCAGGATGCCCTCACTGCTCCAAGCTCCAACCTTCCGTCACTCAGGCTCTCCATGTCCCTCTCTGGACTGTCGAGCCCAGGCCAGCAGCAGGTGCTGCCTCACTGCTCCAGGAAAGGACAAGTGAGCAGGGACTTGGCTTCTCAGGACAGCCGACTAAGCCATGTTGGAACTTGTGGGGTGGGGCCTGGATGGACACGGCCCTCAGGTTTCTGCTGGATTTCAACTGGCTCCTTGATTAAGTGTTACTGTGGGGTGGGAGGGCTCACCGCCAGTGCCACAGGCCTCCTCGTCACTGCCATCCATGCAGTCTGCGTCTGCATCACAGCGCCAACGCAGCGGGATGCAATGGCCACTCTTGCACTGGAACTGGTCCATGTCACAGCGGGGAGTGCAGTCTTTCTGTGGGCACGAGAGCAGGTGTCCTGATCAGACCTGACTCTTCTAAGTCCAACCCTCCCTCCATCTGGTCTCCGTGCCCACCTCGTCTGAGCCATCCGCACAGTCATGATCCCCATCGCATTTCCAGCGCCCAGCGATGCAGCGGCCATTGGCACAGGAGAACTCACTCTCAGAGCAGGGCCGGGGGGCTGGGGAGGGACAGGGAGAGACAGGCCCCAGGAGGGTGGGCATAGGGACTCAGCCTCGAGAGCATCTCCAGCCCTTGCAGAGCAGTGTCCCTTATCCCTGCACCCCTGAAAGTCACAGTGGATTGGCATGATGACCAAGATGCTCAACCCATCCCGGGCAAGCCAACTGGCTGCCCTCCTGGGACCAGCCAGGCCCAGAGCACACTCACACTTAGCCCTCTGGGGCAGATACACGAGAGAGGGCATGGGGTCCCTGGCCCTGCCCTCAGAACAGACTGTGTGTGGGGAGGAATGGGGAGGGACAAGACCACCAAGACAAGCACCAGGGTTCAGGGAGAGGCCAGTAAAGGATGACGGGCTGGCACAGCACGGGGACAGGTGGGCTCTGGGGCAGTGGCAGGGATGTGTCAGGGCACGGGCACGTCAGAAGCACCTACCTCTGCAGCCCCGAGAGGACAGTGTGGAAATGGAGAGAAACACGAGATGAGGTGAAATGGCACAAACTCAAATACACAACATGAAGTGGGGGCGGGGCCGAGGCAGGAGGGGCCGGACCCTCAGCCCCGGGAGGCGGCCACCTGCCCTGGTGCAGCCCGGTGGCGATGGGTGGGGGAAGGTGCTGAGCAGGGGGCTGCCAGAGATCTCCCGGGGAAGGGCACCTGTGGGCCGGGGGGCGGGGATGGGGCAGGGACATACTGCAGCTCTCCTCGTCGGAGTTGTCCCCGCAGTCGTTGTCGTAATCGCACTGCCAGCGGCCTGGCACGCAGCGGTTGTTCTTGCAGCGGAACTGGTAGGGCTCACAGGTGCGCTCATCTAGAAGAGGCAAGATTGGGGGGCCAGTCAGGAACAGGGTAGGGGGCAGACCTCAGGGTCTCGGGAGGTGCAGTCAGGATGGCCAGTGGGCGTTCCAGCCTGATATAGGTCAGTAGTGGCAGCCTAGGCCGTGTTCTGAGATGTGGGGGCAACGGGAACTTCAGGGGCAGAGGGGACACGAGCTGGGGGAGCTGCTTTAGGGAGGGATCCACAGATCCCAGATGGTGGGCAGATGTGTGCTGATGAGGCGCCAGTGGGAGTTCAGTCACCGAGTTGTGTCTGACTCTGCGACCCCATTGACTGCAGCACGCCAGGCTTCCCTGTCCTTCCCCAGCTCCCGGGTTTGCCCAAGCTCATGTCCACTGCCAGTGGGGGTGGGGAGTTAGGAGATGGTGGGCACAGGCTGTGAGGGGACTCAGGCAGCGGGCAGCCCCTGCCCTCCCCAGCAGGCGCCTCTCCCGAGCAAGCTCGGGGAAGCTCACCACACTCCTCTTTGGGCTCGTCCGAGCCATCCCCGCAGTCGTCCTCGCCGTCACACTTCCAGCGCGCCGGGATACAGCGGCCCGAGTCCTTGCAGCGGAACTCGTCCACCCCGCAGGTCATCTGGGCTGCAAGGGGGTGGCCGGGGTGAGGAGGAAGGCTCCTTTCAGAAAGGTGCTGTGAGGGTGAGGGCTGGGTGGGAGTGGCCGCTGAGGGGGCCACTTGCGGGGGTGGCGGGAGCTGCAGGCCCTGTGGAGGGAGGGTGGGCTCTGGGAGACTCACTGCAGTTGGCAGGCTCGTCACTGCCGTCTACACAGTCGTTGTCCCGGTCGCACACCCAGACCCGGGGGATGCAGCGCTTGGTGATGGAACATTGGAACTGGTTGGGGGCACAGGTCACCTCGGCTGTGGGGTTGGGGAGAGAGTGAGGGCCGGCCCGCTTCGCCTCTCCCCACAGCTGCTCTCTCTCCCAAGCCCTGGCCTTGTCCTGGTCCTGCCAGCAATTTCTTGCAGGAAGAGACAGTTTATTTCTAATCTTGGTGATTTTGTCTTTGGGATCTGCACATCTCTATGATGTGCACGATGATTTTATGAGCAAACCGAGTCACACCCCATATAATTCATGTTGCTCATCTAATAGCATAACTTAAGAACGGCATGGTCCCTAGAAGAAGCGGGGGCTGGACTTCAAGGTGAACCGTGTTTCCATGCCGGCTCTCCAACACCCCCGCCCCTGCCAGCGCCCGGGGCACTCACGGCAGTCCCTTTCGTCCTCGCCATCTCCGCAGTTGTCCTGTCCATTGCAGCGGAAGATGCCGGGGATACAGCGGTTGGTGTTGGTGCACTTGAACTGACTGGGCAAACAGACGTGGATGTCTGTGGGGGTGGGAGGAGGGGAGGGTAACTGATGGTGGGTGGAGGCCTCAGGCAGGGTGGGGACCCCTCTCCCGCAGGGAGAGGCAGCAAGGCCGAGCTCCCTTGCCCTGGGGGCTCAGACACCCAACCCCAGATCCTAGGGAGGGCCCTTTACCGCAGTTGGCCTCATCACTGTTGTCCTGGCAGTCGTTGTCCCCATCACAGATGAAGGCGGGGTTCGTGCAGATGCCGGTTGAGCATTGGAACTGTCCTGGGCGGCACTTGAACTCGGCTGCCAGGAAGGGATGCTCAGCATCAGGACGGTGAGGGTGGGGTGAGCACAGACCCCTGGGGCCTCGGGAGTCAGGGAGCCCTGGTGTAGGACCCCCTCACCACCCTGCCCGGGCACTCACGACAGTCCGGGGGCTCGTCCGAGTGGTCCCCGCAGTCGTCCTCCGTGTCACACTTCCACCAGAAGGGGATGCACTTGTCGTTCTTGCACACAAACTGGAGGGCAGGTGGGGGCGAGAGGGGTTGGTGGGGGAGGAGTCGGGGAACTCAGGAGATTTTCTTTTGAGGGGCTGGTGTGTCTCCTAGAAGCAGCAGGGTCAGGTATCTTGGGGGCAGGGTGAACTGGATGGAAGGCTGGGATTTGGGGACTGCAGGGAGGCCAGGCGGGGGGGTGTCTGTGTGGAGCTTGGGGCTGGGGGGACTGGCGAGGAGGGGGCCAGGGTTAGGGTGTGGGGGTGTCTGTGTGAGGTGACAGGTATAAAAGTATTGCTGTGGGGAGACAAGAGGTAGGCAAGAAATGTGGGGGTGTTAGCGTGGGAAAACCAGATGCGTGAGGACATTCGAGCGGGCGGTGGGGTCCGAGAAGGAGTGGGGTACTGGTGAGTGGGGTCTGGGGACGAGCCTCACCTGGCTGGCTGTGCAGTTGGACACACAGTTGCGCCCATCGCCGCCCAGGTAGAAGTTGGTAGGACAGGCACACTTGTGCCCGCCTCCGGGGGATAGCAGGCAGAGGTTGCTGCAGCCGCCGTTGTTGACCTTGCAAGGGTGGTTGGGCACTGCCGGGGGAAACGGAGTTAAAGGGTGGCAAACGGACCCAGATTATGGGCCACTGCTCCCCCGGCTGCCAGCCACTGGCGGGGTGAGGGCAGTGCTCACTGGGAACACTTTTTCTGGTCTCTCAAAGGCTGCCCAGCCCATCTGTCCTGGGCAGAGGTGGGGTAGGTCCAAACCCTGCTCTTTCAGAGGGGAGCTGAAGCCAGAGATAGGAGAGGACTCTCTTGAGGTTTCAGGGTCAGGCTAGGCCTCCCTCAGCTCCGGCCTGTCTGCCTTCGGGGCCTGGCCTTGGGGGTTTCCCCTCTTAGACTTGCTCTGCTGGATGGCCTTGGGGCCTCGCTGCTACAAGATCCAGGGCTGGACCCAGGTGGGCTATAACTCCTGAGAACCAGACCATAGCCTGTCTACCGCCCCCCAGATCACCGGGTGTCTACAGGCACTGCTCAGTCAGTGCTGGGGAAGGACTAGGGTAGCAACCCCTGCTGAGACAGTGGGGCCCCATCTCACCCCAGGGCCCCTCATTCCTGGCTGGCCGGTGGCCAGCTCTCAGGCCCCAGCTGCTTACCGTCAGGCTGGCGCAGGGCGTGGAAGACGTGTAGGTCCATGGGCCGGTGCAGTGTGCTGATCAGGAGCGTCTTGTTGGCGCCCGTGGTCTTGTGGGCTCGGTTGATGGATTTTGTCTCCCAGTCGGTCCAGTAGACATAGTCCTCAAACAGGGTCAGCGCAAAGATGTGCGGGATGTCCTGGCTTAGCACTGCGGGGGGCCACAGGGCGTGGCGGTCAGGCCCGGGCCACTGGTCAGCACTGGGCAGCATGAGACGCCTTCCCTACTGGGCCCTCAACCCCACAGCAACCCTGTGAGGTAGGCATAGCCCTGCTGCAGCCCCTGGTCATATAGCAAGTGAATGGCAGAGCTGAAACTCAACTCCAGGCCCGTCTAATGGCAGGGTCCTGCCCCTGTATTCTCCATTGTTCCCTGTCGGGAAGTGGGGGCATGCTGCATACCCCAGCCCCAGTCCCCCGCACCTTCTGCAGGGCCCATCATCTGGAACTGTGCCTGGGAAGGCGCCTGTCTCTCGCTGTCCTCAGGGAGCTAGTGGTGGCCTCGTGCCTAGGTGGGTTCTGGGGGTACCGTGTGGTGCTTTGAACCCCCAGACCCTTGGTGGATGGTGTCCTCAGGCCAAGCCCTCTGGCTTTTAAGCCTACTCTTGCCCCAGAGGTCTGATCCCCTGAAGTTTTAGAACCCCCGTCCCCAACAGGTTGGCTATGCCGGGGTAGATTCACTGGCACACTGACCGACGTGACGGTTGGAGCCGTCTAGGCTGGCAAACTCAATGTAATCCTCACGGGCATCGGCCCAGTAGATGCGCTCGGTGACGTAGTCCAGCGTCAGGCCGTTGGGCCACGTGATCTTGGTGTCCACAATGACACTGCGGCTGGACCCGTCCATGCCAATGCGTCCGATCAGTGAGTGGTCTCCCCAGTCTGTCCAGTAGAGGTACCTGGCGGGCCGGTGGGCAGTGAGGCAGGAGAGATCCCATGACTGGTCCCACCAGGAGCCTGCAGGGAGGCTGGACCTGGGTGCCCAACTATACCAGCTGCTCTCAGACCTCCCTGACCCTCCTTGCCCACATACCCATTCTGCACGTCCACCACCAGCGCCCGGGGCTCACGGAGGCCGGAGCTGACCAACACTGTGCGATAGGCCCCATTGAGCTTGGACACTTCGATGGTGTCCCGGCCTTTGTCACACCAGTACAGGTTGCCACCGACCCAATCCACAGCCAGCCCATCGGGGTTGCTGAGGCCCGTCCGGTGCAACACCTGTGGGCAGGGAAGGAAGGGCCCTGGGTGACATGGGCCAGGACTCTCAGCCTCTCTGGGAGGACAGTGGACGGAAAAGGCCCAGCCTTGGACATGGTGTCAGCCTGGGCTCCAGGAGATGGGTCTCTAGATGAGAGAGACCACACTCCAACCCCACAGAGTCTGGGAGCACAGGTGTAGGGGAGGTCAGACTAAGGAGAACTCACTGCTAATTAGGGGAAGGGAGAGAGAGGAGTCTCTTAGACCCTGCCGCTCGCTGGGCTCAGAGGGGAGAGAAGCGAGGCGAGCGGAGTCGTGCAGAGGCTCAGTGCGGAGGAGCAGAGATGGCCTTGAGGCGGAGGGCCTCGGGCAGCGCAGCGCCGGCTCCCGGCCCCAGCCTCACCTGCACGCCAGTCCCATTCAGGTGCATCCTACGAATCATGCTGCCCTGGGTCGTCACGTCCGTCCAGTAGATCATCTGCTCCCGGTAGTCGAAGTCCAAGGCAACAGCGTTGTTGAGGCCCTACGTTTGGGGGATGAGCAGAGGGATGACCAGAGAGTCAGCATATGGAAGGCTGCTCTGGTGGGCAGGGAGGATGGCCCCGGGTCTGAGCGCGGAGAGCACGGGGCTGGACGGCGGGCTGAGGAGGGCGGGTCTGGCACCTGCTTGAGCAGCGTGTAGTTGGAGCCGTCCAGGTTGAGCTTGCGCAGGTAGTACCGGTTGGCGAATATCAGAAACGGCTCCTCGTCTGGAGACAGAGGATGCTGGCTCAGCTGCTGGCCAGGGTGCATTCTGGCACCCGGTCCTCCCACCACTACCCCCAGTGGCCTGGGCCAGCTGCACACCCCAAACCCCCGTCTCACCGGTCACGGCCTTGCAGCTGTGGGGGTCGCCGCCGCGGGGCGCGTAGCCCTCCACGCACAAACACTTGTAGCTGCCATGGGTGTTGATGCAGCGCTGGCTGCAGGGGAATGTGGTGCTGCACTCATCCACGTCGGCGCATGTCCGGCCATCGTCCTTCAGGCGGAAGCCGGGGCGGCAGCGGCACTGTGGGCACGGGGGCCTGGGGTGGGCATGGGCAGGGGGCTGGGCTGCCCCAGGGACTGCAGACCTCTCACCCTGAGACTAAGGGGCCCCTCTGGCTCCCTTCACCCTGGGTGGCTGGCTGGCACAAGGAAGTTGAGGAAGCAGGCAGCACGGAGGCCTGCCCGTAAGAGGAAGCACTGAGCTGGCCCACGCCAGCCATCCAGCTCTCGCTCCTACGCGGCCACTGGTTTGAGTCCCCAGTGACCGCCATGTCTCTGCATCCCCAGCTCAATGCTCAGGCCTTGTCTTATGTGATCCGTGGGCATCATTTGACAGCTGGGTACCTCTTCCTCCAACACTTTCTTCCCTTGGCTGTCCTCCTGCCCTGGCAGCTGGCCCTGCTCAGGCTCCCCTGCTGCTCCCCTCTCCACTCACCTCACCACCCTCAGTGTGGCTATGCACAGGGCTCAGGCCTCAGACCGCCCTCTTTCCACCTCCACTCGCCCCCATGAGGGTCTTCTCCAGACACCTGACTTAAATGCTGTCTCTATGGTGACGGCCCCCAGACTCCCTCTCCAGTCTGGCCTCTCCCTTGAACCGCGGGCCTGTGCGTCTGGGCCTTGCCTGACATCCACACGCCCCTCCTCCTCTCACCCCCCGACTTCATCTGCCAGCAAAGCCTGCCAGCGCTATCTTCCACACCGACCAGAACCCGACTAGGAGAGATTTCTGCTGTGCTCAACGCTGTATCCCCAGAGCCTAGAATGCTGCCTGGCAGGACAGGGGCTGAAATTGCCTTTGTCGGATGAACATATGAATGAAGGGCAGAGAAAGGAGTCCCAGCCAGGCTTGGGGTACAGAGGCTCCCACCCAGCATACCTTGAAGCCGATCTTGAGGTCCTCGCAGTCCTGGCTGCAGCCACTGAGCTTGTGGCTGAGACACTCGTTGACGTGGCAGCCCCGCTCGTCTGAGCCATCGCCACAGTCGTCCTGGCCGTTGCAAAGCAGTGCCTCAGCCACGCACCGCCCGCTGTTGCACAGGAACTGCGAGGAGGCGTTGCACTTGTGCTCTGGGGGGTGAGGTGGAGGGGGCGAGTCAGCTGGGTCCCGGCCGCCTGGGGGCTGGGGCCGGGGGCCGAGGGCAGGGAGGGAGCCACGCTGGGGGCCCACCTGGGCTGGTGCAGTGCGGGTTCTTGGGGGCTTCATCACTCTGGTCGTGGCAGTCGTTTTCACCGTCGCACTCCCACTGGCGGGAGCTCAGGCAGCGCCCATTGGCGCAGCGGAACTCGTTGGGGCCGCAGGTTGGGTACTCTGCGGTTGGAGGGGGCAGGTGAGGCTGGTGGCCTGTGCACTGAGAGCAGGGGCCCCTCCCGCCGCGGCCCTGGGCTCACCACACTCGGGGGACTCATCAGAGCCGTCAGCGCAGTCACGGTCGTGGTCGCACATGAAGTGCTTGGGGATGCACTGGCGGTTCTGACACATGAACTCGCGGTCATCACAGGTGCTGTTGTACACTGTGGACAGAGGCAGGCACAGCCCCTCAGCACCCACCCATCTGCTGCTGAGTGTCACTCCCTGACCTTCCCGTGGTGTGAGCAGCACGGTGGGCAGAGCACTGGACAGGACATCTGCGCACCTGGACTGAGGATAGAGCTCTGCCACTGCTGCCTGAGTGACCCCTTCCTCCCTGTGACCTTGGTTTCCCCTTCTGCACAGTACAGACCGCCCCACTCCTCGGGGCCTCGCCACTCACAGCAGCCTGCCGCGACACTCTCATCAGCGCCGTCAGCACAGTCCTTGTCCCCGTCACAGAGCCAGCGCTCGGGGACGCACACGTGGGTGCCAGGGCAGGAGAAGGAGTTGGGGCCGCACGTTTTGCCTTCTGTGGAGGGAACAGGGAGACACTGAGAGACGCAGGAGCAGGCAGAGCCGGGCCGGGCAGCTGGAGAGACATCTCTGCTGCTCTGCTGTCACTTGGTGGGGTTTGTTGTTGTCGGGGGAGAGGCTGTCTCTTCCAAGGCCACCTCCCCAACCTGACCGCAGCCCCCTGCCCCCGCCTCACCACAGTGAGCCGCCTCACCACAGTGAGCCGCCTCATCCGAGCCGTCCCCGCAGTCGTCGCTGCCGTCGCACAGCCACTGCTTGGAGATGCAGCGATGGTTCTGGCACTCAAACTGGGCCTCGGAGCAGAACTTATCTGGGGCAGTCGGACAGAGGTCACAGTTAGATCGGGAAGGGATAGGGGCTGCAGATAGGTGCCCCAAGATGGGTGGGGGAGACAGTCATGGTACCCGCTAGGGGGACTCAGCAGGAATGGAGAGACGGTCCCCTCTCAGAGCCTGAGGGTCTGGGTGGGAGGCCCCGGGTGCATCGCTCAAAGGAGGGCATTTCCTGTGAAGGTGTCAAGAGGGCGGGGTCCGCACAGGATCTTAGTGGGACGGTGAAGCCCCATCCCCCGTGGGTCCTCTGGGTGCCAGGCTCGGGAGTGGGTCTGTGGTCACTCACTGCAGTGGGTCTCGTCCTCGCCGTGTTCACAGTCATCCTCCTTGTCACACGTCCAGCTCATGGGGATGCAGCGGCCGCTGGGGCAGGCAAAGTAGTTCAGGGGGCACCTGGGGCGCTTCACACCTGGGGGCGAGGCAGGCGTGAGGGCACGGCCACCTCAGGGGTCCACCGCCCACCGCACACCTGCCCACCGGCCGGACCTGGGCAGTCGCGCTCGTCGCTATAGTCCCCGCAGTCGTTGGCGCCGTCGCACACCCAGCTGGGTGCGTAGCAGAGGGAGGTCCGCTCACAGGGCTGGAAGCGCACGCCTTTCACCCCCAGGCGGAAGTAGCTGCTGCAGTCAGTGGCACCTGGCAGGGGCGGGAGGAGGGGTGGCACCGGTTCCCCCCACAACACCCTCCCCGCAGAGCTGCTGGCCCGCACGGCGCCTTCACGTGTTTTAGAAAGTTGAGCCATGTCTTTCGGTGGACGTGGCCTGTCCATGCATTCCATCCCTGCCCCTCCTTGAGTCCCAGGGGAGCCCAGGGCTGCGGTGGGCTGGGAGGGGACTGAAGCTGCCCTGGGGTCCCAGAGGGAAGGCAGAAAGGAGCTGGGGCCAGAGGGCAGGGAGGGGGCGTCGCTCACTGCAGTTCGTCTCATCCGAGGCGTCCTCGCAGTCCACAAACTGGTTGCAGCGGCTGGAGTTCCCAATGCAGGTGCCGTCCCGGCAGCGGAACTCGCCCACGCCACAGGCTGTCTCTACAACAGTGCCCGCCCAGTGCCATCAGCCAGGGGCCTCCCCGTGGGGGCCAGGCCGGCCCAGGCCAGACCTCCCGGCCCAGAGTGCCTGCCCGGGGCCACCATACCGTACCCTGAACCAGAATCCTTGGGACCTGGGGACCAAAGCTCAGCGAGGGCGGGGCTGGGGCGGGGCTGCTGGGGGTGGGGAGGGTCTGAGGCCCGGCCTGGGCCCCACTCACTGTTGCACGGAATCTCATCGGAGCCGTCCCCGCAGTCGTCCGCCCCGTTGCACCACAGCATGTTGGACACACAGCGCCCATTGTTGCACTGGCGGAAGGTCTTCTTGCAGCGGCGGGTGTCTGCAGGTGGGAGCAGGCCGTGGTGAGCAGCGGCTGGGGGCTGCCTCTGATGAGACCCTGCTTCGGGCCTGGCATGGGTCTCACGGTGGCTCTCCCCTTCACAAGCTCCCCACTTTCTCTCGGGGATGCAGGGAGGGTGGGGGCTTTGCTCCTCTCACTCCCACGCCCCACCCAGTGGGGACTGAGGCTGGTGACTCAGAAGGTGGCGGCCTGGGGGTACGGGTAGGGGCCCTTACTGCAGTAGGACGGCTTCTCGTCAGACTTGTCCTTGCAGTGGGAGACGCCGTCGCACGTCAGGCCAAAATTGATGCACTCGCCGTTGGCACACTCGAACTCGTCTTGTGCACGGCAAGAGGAATTCACCGCTGGGGAGAGAGGTGAGGAGCTTCCTGAGCCGGGGCCTGAGCACCTGGACCCCCTCTCCCCGCCAGGAACTGAGGCTTTGGGGGGCTGGGTTGTTGGTGGGGGCTGGGCTGTTGGAGCGTCTGGGGTGAGATGGTTCCCATCTGTGCCCAGGGCCCCCACGCAGTGCCCTGGTCCCTCTCTCACCCTGGCAGGTGAAGTCGTCCTGGAGGATACGGCCCCCACGGCAGGAGCAGTTGACGTGGCCTTGGTGCGTGAGCAGACACAGGTCCTGGCAGCCCCCGTTGTTGATGCGGCAGGGAGAGAGCTCGCCTGAGGCAGGGGTGGAGGAGAGTGGGCCAAGGGTGTCCTCCCCTGTGCATACACGGGGCACCCCCACCCCCAACCAGCCAGCTCCGCTGAGCTTCCCGGCACCGCCTGTGACACAGTGGCTCACAGCTGGCCTGGGGGCTGCTATGGGAAGGCCGGGTAGGAGCATTCAGGGTAGGCCTGAGCTTGAGGATGTGTGTGCTCTTAGGTGGGGTGACTGGCATTCTGAGCTGTACACTGGGGAGACTGAAATCTAAGGAGCCCTGAGGTCATGTATGTGGCGGGGGACCCAGGGCATGTGTGAAGAGTGTGTGAGAGGCTGAGAAAACTGCAGATCTGTGTGGAGGACCCTCGGTGTCAAGCCAGTGTGGGACCATGTCTGTGCCCACGCACGCAGACGGTGGAGCAGGCAGTGCCTGGGATGGGTGCAGGGTCGGGTTCCAGTGGGTCTATGTGGTTCTGTGTGGGAGGAATGACTACACCATGGGCTGGGTGTGTCTAGAGATGTGGATGGGTCTAGTTGCGTACGTGTGTGTATGTATGTGTGTGCATGCTGGCACAGTGGGCAGGTGGGCAAGGCTGGTGGCAGTGGCCCCACTCACAGCTGTTGGTGTCATTGGCCACGGCGATGATGCCCATGGGCTGCTGGGGGATGTCCACACGCAGCAGCTTCATGTCGCTGCCCACATACTTGTTGGCCCGCTGCACGGCCCGCCGCACCCAGTCAGTCCAGAAGATGTGTTCCCCGTACACGGCCAACCCAAAGGGGTGGACCGGCTCCGACTTCAGGATGACCTGCGGAGACACCCTCAGCATTGTCAGAGGTATGGCTCTTGCCCCTGCCTCCACCCGCTGCAGCTGCCCTGGGGAGCAGCGGCCTGGCTCCCTAGACACAGTTACACAAGGGGAGGGTCTGCAGAGGACTGCGATCACCTCCCTCATTCAGCTGCTGAGGAAGCCAAACCGGGAAGGTCGATGATGCTAAGTGGCAAGGTCAGGACGCCTCACCGTCCTCCCGGCTCTTCCCGCTCCACCGGGGGCCTCCCTTTCTCCTGCTCTGCACCTGGGCAGTGTCCTCCCTGGCTGCCCAGCAGTCTCCCGGCGCTGGGCCCCTCCTGCTGCCCATCCCGCGTGCCCTGGAGACTCACGTAGCGATGGGAGCCGTCATACTCGCACCGCTCAATCTTGTCCAGGGTGGCGTCGGAGAAGTAGAGCTTCTCAGCTCGGTGGTCGATGGCCAGGCCGTTGGGGGTGCGGATGTCTTTCTCGATGAGAGTCAGGACGTTGGCCCCTGACAGGGCTGCCCGCATGATGCTGGGGTGCTGCTCGTTCCAGTTGGTCCAGAACATCAGGCTGCGGGGAGAGAGGCCACGGAGATCAGGACCCAAAGCCAAGGAGCCAGCCGCAGTGACCCCAGGCCAGGGCGTGCAGACAAGCCAGACCCAGAGGTCCACCAGCATGTGAACTAGGCCCCAGGCAGCCTCAGGCCACCAAAGCCAACATAGCCCCGGTGCCCGGGAAGGACGGCTACACTGACAGTATTAGTGTGCGTGTGCACACATGTACAAGTGCTTCTGTGTCTACACTTGCCTTCACTGAGACAGTGGGCTCTGGGATTCTGATCCTGGCTGCTAGGGACCTTAGCAAGCTACTTAACCCCTCTGTAACTCCTTTCTCCTCTCTATAAAATAGGAATGACTGGTAGTATTAGTGGAGTGATTTAAGGATTAAACGACAGTCGTGTGTGCTGTGTGAGGATTTTCTATTTTTTTTTTCTTCGTTTTTCTCTTCTCCTGGCATCCTGAAGACCCTTGGGTGTTCAGTGTGTCCCAGGTCCTGGGGACACATGGGTTTTACCACCAAGTTCCTGAGAACCACCTTCTCCATAATTTAAGGCCTGTATACATTTGGGATCTGAGTCCCAGCTCTGCCGCTTACTAGCTCTGACCTTGAACATGCCTCTTGGCCTCTCCTTTTTCCTTTTTCTCTTGGCCCCTCTGAGCCTCGGTTTCTCTCAGTATAGGAGGTGGTGGGAATGGCCAGCCATGCTGTGCTTCTCTTGGGTAGTGGTGGTGGTGGTGGTAAGGTCCTAGAGATGGGTGTGGAAGACCTCAGTCCTGGTCAGGCACTACACTGGGTGTGACACTGTGGTCCTCTGACCACCTGCAGTGGATGGGGATTCCTAGATCTTTGTTCCAGATTCACATTCAGTTAGGAAGGAGGGAGACTGAGGAACCAGACCTTCTAGTGCTCCCCAGGCCACCCTCACCCACCCTGGAGTTTGAGAAGCACCGAGCTACACCAGGGCTTCCCAGGAGGCGCTAGTAGTAAAGAACCTGCCTGCCAGTGCAGCAGACACAAGAGACCCAGGTTCGATCCCTGGGTCAGGAAGATTCTCTGGAGGAGGGCATGGCAACCCACTCCAGTATTCTTGCCTGGAGAATCCCATGGACAGGGGAATCTATCTCTCCCCAAGCTACAGTCCACGGGGTCGCAAAGAGTCGGACATGACTGAAGCAACTTAGCAGGAGCTACATCAAAGCCACTTGAATTGCAAGGAAATCAAACCAGTTAATCCTAAAGGAAATCAGTCTTGAATATTCACTGGCAGGACTGATGTTGAAGCTGAAACTCCAATACTTTGGTCACCTGATGCAAAGAGCTGACTCATTGGAAAAGACCCTGATGCTGGGAAAGATTGAAGGCAGGAGGAGAAGGGGGTCCACAGAGGATGAGATGGTTGGATGGCATCACCGACTCAGTGGACATGAGCTTGAACAAACTCCAGGAGATAGTGAAGGACAGGGAAGCCTGGCGTGCTGCAGTCCATGGGGGGCGGGGGGTCGGGTCACAAAGAGTCAGACACGACTGAGCCACTGAACACCACCAAATCTAGACCCTTTCAGTTCCCTCACAGGACCTGCTCTCTGCTCCGTCCACCCCAGGCCTGTGTCCCTCACCCCTGGTCTGTTCTGGCTGGAGAGCTATCCTCGGCAGCCAGACTTGTCTCCTCAAACCTCTCCACTCTTTGTAACAATCCCCCCACCCCAAGTGTCTCCACCCTGCCACTATGCTCAGGTAAAAGGCTTTTCATTAGGGAGACTGACTGCTCCTGAGCCCATCAGGCTCTGGTTTGAAAAGCCTCCTCTCCTTTCAGGGGAAGGGGCGGGGTTCTGGTTCTTGGAATCAGGATGGGAGTGGATGGAGGCGTCTCCCGCTGGCCTCCCCCAGAGAAAACGGGTGTCCCAGGGCAGTTGTTAGAGTCATCTTCCTTCCCACCAGGGACGCCTACACCCTCAAGTACAGTCTGGCTCACTTCATGCTGGGAAGTGCTTCCCTCTTGTCACGACAAACTGCTGCACGTGGCCGACTGATCAGCGCTCCCAGGACTCCGGTCACCTGACCGGGAGAGGCCCCGCCCCCTTCATCTGGGTCCACGCTGGCTCCCACACGCTCCTCCAACGCACTCGCTCTTTTTGGCCAAGGGAGGGCCTCTCCCACACAGTTCAGCCCTTTCTGCTGTGCTCCGCCTGGCTTCAGTTCACCCTGCTATCTTGCAGACCTGGCTCACACACTGCCTTCTTGAGGACACGTTCCCTGATTTCCAGCCTGGCTCAGGTCCTCGTCACCCAGTTGTGGAGCTCCCTGCGGCCTCATTAGAACAGACATCAAAACGCCAGCGGCGCGCGGCTGACCCTCCCTGCTGGATCCTCAGCACATCACTGGTTGTCAAAAACCATTTGCTGGGACTTCCCTGACAGTCCAGTGGCTAAGACTCTGTGTTCCCCAGGCAGGAGGCCTAGGTTCAATCCCTGGTCAGGGAACTAGATCCCGTATGCTGCAACTAAAGAAAAAAAGATCCTGAGTGTTGCAACAAAAATCAAAGGTCCTGTGTGCTGCAACTAAGACCTGGCGGAGCCAAATAAAAATTAAAACCAACAAAAAAGCCACTTGTTGAATGGAGGGCTTCATCCCCTGGGCTCACAGCAAAGAAACTTGGTGGGCTCTGCATCGAAGATGGGAGGCAGGCAGGGGTCAGAGCATGGCCCTTCTGTGGAGGCTCCAGGCCCAGGACGGATGAGCCCTGAGACCAGCCTCAGGCAGGTGAAGTTGCCAAGGGTCACGGCAGGGAAGACGGGGTCTCTGTCATAAGCCGTGTACACGCAGGACAGGACTGAGGCGGGAAGGGCCCTCGAGCTGATCAGCAGGCCAGGCAGGGGCCAGGCTAGGGCCGGGTGTGAGTTACATTGGGGTAAGGAATCTAGGTTCAGTGCACTCACTGTTTCTAAGTAGCTGCTTTGGAGTTTTGTTTGTCCCTTAGTTTCCTAGTAAAACTTTAGGAAAACATTCCAAGAGCTGCAGAATTCAGGGGCAAAATGGTTTGCTCATATGTGGGCCAAGAGTGCCAAGGTGATGGTGGGGGCGGGGCTGCCCCTGCAAGAGGGTGGAGTGGATGGAGGCTGGGGGTGTGCACCACCCAGGGGACTTCCTCCCAAATTCTCCATCTGCAACCTTAGCTCAGCCTCCTGTGCTTCCTCAGGCCTATGCCCTCTGCCCCCTTGCATGCCCCCCAACCCACAGAGACTCAACTGGGCTGGGCTCAGGCTCCTCCCCTGCCTGGAGCCCTCCCTCCTCCCACTCTTGCTCAAAGCTCTGCCCTACCCAGGCTGCCCTTCTCTGGTTTTTCCACTTGCAGGCCTTGTGCCAACCCACCGCCCCTGTGATGCCTCTCCGTCATCACACCCGGCCCTGTGCCGTCACCCATTTCCCACCAGTGAGTTCTCTCCCCAGTTAGGTGGCTGGAACAGGCCCAGCTCAAGGCTTCCACACAACAGATGTTTGGTGAACAAACTTTGCTTGAAACTTGGAGACCAAGAAATACAGAGGACGTGCTGTGTGCCTTGAGCATGGCCCTCTGATGAATGAATCCAGAGATTCAGTTAATCATCAAGCCAGAGAGCCCGCCAGAGGCCTCTCACTCTCTCCTTGATGAGGTGTCTGAGATGGTACTGTCTTTATATTACAGATGAAGAAACCGAAGTTCAGAGAGGTCTCGCGGCTAGTCCCAGGTATCACAGCAAGAAAGTGGCTAAGCTCAGGTTAGAGCCAGACCTTCCCTCTCCTGCATCCCCTGCCCCAATCTGTCTGGGGGCAGTTTCTGCCCCGCTGTGCCCACCTGTCCCCACACCCTGGGCTCCCACTCACTTCTGGCACTCGTCCAGCACAAAGGCCCTGGGGTGATCGTCTCCAGACATGGTGATGACCGTCTCACGCTCAAAGGCCCCTGGGCGGGTCTGATCCACTGTGTGGCGGGTGATGGTGGATGTGGTGTAGCTTGTCCAGTAGAGTGTGTCCCAGCCCCGGTGATAGGCCAGGCCTTCCACAGAGCCCACGTCTGCGGGGAGACAGGAGCAGCGATGGATCAGGACAGGGCCAGGACAGGGCCAGAGAGCAGAGCACAGGGGCACCCACTTGCCTGCATATGGGGGAAGTGCGGGAGCTGGGGAGTGTGTGTGGGGGGCGGCCCTCAGCGCCCCCAGGCCCTCCTGCACCCAAACGATGCGGTCCATCCCCTAACCCTTCTTCCGGTGTCTCCCCACCACTGACTAGATTTGGCTTAATGCTGCGGTTACACCTCCTGGAGCCAGAGTTCTGCCAAGTTGGGTGCAAACTGGATTTCAGTAAATCAGCTCCCACGTGGGCTGTACTGGGGAGTCTCCAACTTCTAGACCCTGAACTGGATTGACTGGTAGACACCTGAAGCTCAGGTTAAAGAACTGAGAGCGTGATGAGAGAGACGCAGCAGAACTTAGCTTAAGAGAGACAGACTCAGGGGTTTCAGCGGCTTCAAGATGTCTGGTGATGTGGTTGCCAGAAGGCTGCATTAATAGAACTATTGTAGCCCGAACAATAGCCCGGAGAAGATGACAGCTCTGCCAGGCTCTCCAGATAAGCTACGATTACAGAGTATCGAGTTCAGCTTCGGACACTACATTTTCAGACAGACGTGGGGACGGGACTCTGGGAGGCAGAAAATGGCAAGGAGATTGAAAGGACAGCTCTGTGTTTATCACCACGGTATACCTAGCACCTAGTAACGTGCTTGGCAGGTCTTTACGGACAGGAATGACAAATGTATGAACAAGTGAATGAGGCAAAGGGCCCGGGGCATCCAGCCCAGAGCAGAGAAGACTAGCAGAACAGAACAGAACTTCCCCAGGAGCATACAGGCTGTCCGGGAGTGAAGCTCTAGGGCCTCCCACCTGATGTCTCAGATCATCCTGCTCTTTGCCAGATGAGCAATCTGAGGCTGTGAGAGCACAGAAAACTTGCCCAAGTGACTGAAATCCTGTGTCTGGGGTTGAACCCACCCGGTCTCTGCAGCCTGTTCTATGAGTAACCAGATATACAGAGGCAAGCTTTCGCTTATTCTGTCTACCTTGAGGGCAGAACGAGGACCGGAGGGGACCAACTCTGACTCCAACGAGAGAGACTTTCAGTAACATGCAATGGGATTCACTGGCTGTTTGTCAGGGACGCCAAGGCAGGTGGAATTCAGATCCGGGGCAGGGCTGGGTTGGCCAGTGTCCATGGCGTCCCTGCCCTGAGTCTGGGCCAACCCTCCCCGCCCCCCAATTCCTGGGAAGAAAGGAAGTCTGGGCTCACTCTCCACGATGGTGGTCCTGCCCGAGCCGTCGTCATTGATCTGCTGGATGTTCCCAAAGTGGATGTCGCTGAAGAAGATGCGGTTGGGGGTGCCCGGGGAGGTGCCCGCTCGGTAGTCGAAGGCCAGGGCGATGACGTTCTTCATGTGCTCGGGGTCCTCGAAGGGCTGCACCGGCGCGTTAAGGTTGCGCTCGTCGGAGAGGTGCACGCTCTTGAGGATGGTGCGCTCTGAGTAGAGCAGGTAGCCCGCATACTCGCGACATGACGCCCCGTCCTCAGCCAGCATCCCGTGGGCGCAGGCGCAGGCCCGCTGCCCGTTGCCTCGGTACAGGCACAGCTGCTGGCACCCGCCGTTGTCCACCGCACACACATTGGTTCCTGGGGGGGGGGGCAGCCACGGGGAAGGCAGAGGTCACGATGGGCAGGGCCAGCTGGCTGCCCCTGTCCTCTCAGCTGAGGTGGAAACTCTGGTTGGCGCCCTGCTCTGCCTCCACGTCCCCACTTCAGACAACCCTCCAGGCCCTGGCACTCAAGCCCTTCAGCCTCTCCTCACCACCCCTGGGTCTCTCTCATCGTGCTCTCCTGGAAGTTGCCCTGCGGTCTAACTTCTTCCCCAGGCCCTCTCTTGCCCAGCCCAGAGCCCCAGCCTCGCCTTTCTGCCGGTCCCGGTTGAAGACTTTGATGTCTTTGAGCTGGACACCGATGCCTGTTCGCAGGGGCACCGAATCGGTGGCATTGTCCTTGCTCCCGCGCTTGATGGAGCCGTTGGCATGAGTCCTGTGGGGAGGCGAGGGGCCATGAGCAGGTTGTCAGCTGGGGCTGAGCGGGAGGGGACGATGGCCCAGGGGAAGGCCAGGACAGAGGCCCACCTGTCACTCCAGTAGATGAACTCCTCAAACACGGACACTGAGAACATGTCCATGTTGTTGCTGGACAGCACTACCTCGCGGTCCTCGCCTGTCTCCAGGTCGATTCGCTCGATTTTGTCCGTCCGGGCGTCGCACCAGTATAGCTTCCCATCCTGCAGGCCAGAGTCACCCACTCCACTGCCAGCCCCACGTCCCAGGCGGCACGGGGCACTCACTCCCGCCTCACTGTCTCTTCCCTCCTTGCTCTACATCCTCCCACTCTCTGACCTGCAGTTCTGCTGGCCTCCCTCTAGCGCCCACTTCTGAGTGACCTCCCTGACCATCTCCCGGGTGGTGGAACCCTACTCTGCATGGGGCCTGGGCCAGAGGACCCCATGACTCCTTGGTCCATTTTTTCCCACCAATGGGCATGTCACATGAGATTCAGTGGGGAGCTGCCCTCCCCGCAAAGCACGAGTTCCGCCTCTTTGGCCCTAGGGCTGAGCCTGCATCCAAACCTGATAGTCCACAGAGATGCCGTTGGGCCAGCTGATGCTAACGTTAACCAGCACCACTCGCTCACTGCCATCCAGCCGAGACCGCTCAATCCGCGGGTACTGGCCCCACTCAGTCCAGAACAAGTACCTGGGGTGAAGGTGGAAGAGGGGGTCAGTCCGCAGAGCACAGAGGAGAACAGGCCTGTGGCCAGAGGGCCTGGACCAGACCAGAGCCAGGAGTGGGGACTGGTCAGCCCACCCTGCTCCTCACCCCTTCTCTGGGTGGACTGTGATCGCCCGGGGCTTGTCCAGACCCTGGGAGATGACCACGTAGCGGAAAGAGCCATTGAGCCGGGCAACTTCGATCACATCAAAACCCTGGTCCGTCCAGTAGATGTTGCCTGAGGAGGGAGGAAGGCAGGGGCCTCAGGGGGGCGTGTGGGGACTCGTGTACCTCGTCCCCTCCAGCCTTCTGATACCCCCACTTCTCCCCATCTGTTCCTGCCTACCCCTTCTCCTCAGATCCCCTCCTCCTGAGACCCCACTTCCCCAGTACTCTGCCTCACTTGCAGTCCCTCAGCACCCCAGAGCTCACCTGCGATCCAGTCCACTGCAATGCCCTCCACGCGGCCAATGCCGTTGGTCACCACATCCTCGCGCCACGTCTGGTCCCGCTTAGCCCGGCTGATGGTGCTCAGGCCCATGTCCACCCAGTAAATGGTGTCATTCTCTGGGGGCAGAGGAGCCAACATGGGGATGCTCACCGAGGCAGAGGACAAGGTGGAGGGGTCAAAGTCACAAGGGGATGACTGAGAGCTGGGGAGACCAGTGGCTTGGGATGGTATAGCAGGGCAGGGCAGCCATGGTCAGGCAACCTCTCCCTGGACCCCCAGAAGACTTCACCGTGAAGGGAAGGCCATGTCCCGCCCCCTCCTGCCACCATGGCTCACCAGCATGGAAGTCAATTCCGACAGCCAGCGAGGTCCCCGACACTGGGACCAGGGCATCGGATTTGTCATTGGGATCCAGCGGGATTCCCCGGATCCCCTCATGTACAGAGTACAGGAGAAAGGAGCCCACACCTGAAACACAAGGACACTAGGCATGAGCCTCGCTGACACCCCTTAATTTTGGCTCTGTCACCCACAAACCTGTTTGATACCTCCTCCCACCCATCACACCCTCCCCTCTCACCACACACCCTAGCTTGGGGCCTGGGTGGGGACGGGGTCCAGTCAAGACACCTGGCTGGCTCCAGGGAACCACCTGTGAGACCCCTTATTGCCCACTAGAGGGCAGCAGAGACCAGACTTTCGCTTCACACAACCAGTTCCGCCTCACTCTGGGTCACACAACCCTTCAACAACCCTAAAGGTGTTAGGGAGGATCTGGAGAGGTTTAGATGAGTCAACAGGACTGAGTGCCTCCCAAATCTAGATTTCCACCCTAGTTTCCTCTGTCCTCGTCCGTCTGGTCTGTGCACATCCTTGGGTCTCTAGCACCCAGCTCCTGAGCCAGCCTCCTTCCCAGTTCCCCATTTCTTACAAGGTGCCACTATCCATGCACCCTAGAATTTCCCCCTGCCTTTATCCCCTTGCAAAGCACATCCTCAACTGAATCCCCAATGGGCCCTGGTTGCTCAGGATCCTTGAAAAAAAGGATTCATGGTCGAGAGTGAGGAGACTCTAAACACTTAAGAGTCTCCCCACAGAAAATTCTCCGAGCAGACGAGCATATGCAAGGCTCTGAGAAGTTCTGCAGCACACACACAAAAAAATCCACTTAAACTTAGTTCAACCCAGTGTTTCTTTCTGTAACATCGACCACATCAAAGAGGTAAGTTCCTAGGAGTGCACTTTGGGAAATGCTGTCCTGGGGCGGGCTTGTAAATCAGTCAGCAAGTTCTTGTGAAACAGCTCCGAGTTTCATCCCTTCTCTTCAACCCCACTGCTGAGCCCCAGCCCAGGCTAACAGCCTCCTGACTGGTCTAACTGCCTTGGTCTCTCCCTCCCCCACTCAGCCGGCTCTCTGCCGCCAGGTTAATCTGCCCCAAACACCACTTTCCAGGTGCTCCTGGCTGAGAACCTGCAGAACCCCGCCTGCCCCACAGCCTCACCCATGAACCCTACACCCTGCCCGACACTCGGGTTGGCACCTCAGGGCCTTGCACCCACCCTCCTACTGCTCTGGACCCCTTGCCTGGCATGTTGTCCCTTCTCCTTCAAACCACACACTCAAATCCTCTGTGCCCAGCATACTTCTTGCATGAAGTGCCCCTGGTGTCCCCTCCGACGTCTATTTCTCCAGAGTCCTACTGAAGTCAGAGCCACTTCATGCCTCCCCTCCCCCACCTTTGGTTAAGCCTGCTGAGCACAGGGACAGGGACTTCTGTCCCCCGCCTCCCCCATAGCAACCAGCACAGTGGACGCTGACTAAGCATCTAACCCGGAAGGCACTTAAAACACAATGGACTCGTCCTGTGCCCAAGCTGAGAAGAGGAAGGTGGGCTGTAGAGGAAGACGAGTCGGGTTGGGGACCGGGGTCAAGGGGAGGGGAGCAGAGGCAGGGGCACTGACCCTCGCAGGCCTGCTGACCACTCCGGAGGCTGTAGCCGGCCGTGCACATGCAGGAGCGGGTTGTCTCGGACGTGGGCAGGCAGAGCTGCGAGCAGTCGCCGTTGTTAACGCTGCAGGGATTGGTGCCCTCGTGGTCTGGGGGCGAGTGGGAGGCACAGAGAAAGGGTTACTGGCTCTCCTCAGGACCTCAGCATCAGGCCCGAGCATGCCTTGGGACAGGATGGTCACCCCTTGACCCCAGACCTTGTGGGGGTCACCACCCCTATCCAGAGGGTCTCCAGTCCCGCAGGGCCCCTGGCCCTTGTGAAAGAGGGGCCCCATGGGTGGTGAGCAGAGTCTAACCCGTTTTCATTCCCCTTGCTTGCTCAGGGCTCCTCCCGGCGCAGCCCTGGCCTCTGACCCCAGCCCACTGGCCCTGCCCTCGCCCTGCCTCACCCAGCTGGATGCTCTCATCGTAGACCTTCATGTGCATCACCAGGGTGGTGCTGTTCCGCAGGACCACTGACCCCGAGCCGTCAGCCTTGCTGCACGTGCCCATCTTCTCCGACACCTGATCTGCCCACCACAGCTTGTCCCCTGGGGAGGCAGGAGGGGATGAGACCCCTGAGGAAGGCCCCACCGCAGGCCAGCCCTGTCTCCCTGGCCCTGCCTGCTCTGCTCCAGCCCCTGGCTCCCAGGCCAGTGGCCCTCACCCATGATGGCCAGGGCGGTGGCCTTGCCCAGCTGGTTCCGCATGGCGTCGATGACCTCTAGCTCGCTCCCATCCAGGTTGCAGCGGTTGATGGTGTGGTTCTTGGAGCTGATCCAGTAAAGTTTGCTCTCAGGGAAGTCGATCGCCAGGCCTGGAAGAAGAGGGGTGTCACGGCCAGAGAGCCCAGCACCCACCAGGGCTGGGGGCCAGGAGCCTGAGTGAGTGGCTGGGGTCCTTCTCACCTCTGGTGATGGGCAGAGTATGTGTGAGGTTTAGGGGGAGGGTACTGAGAATAAGCATTAAGCTGGGAGCTCAGGGAGACGGAGGAGTGACAGGGAGGAATCCCTGAGAGCAGAGGGGCAATGGCGGGGGGAACCCTGAGGGCATCTCCGGCTGGAGGAATTAGGGGAGGAGGGGCTGCAGAGTAACAGGACGGGCCCGTACCCACAGGGCCCCTCTGGCCACTGAAGAGCAGGGTGCGGTTGCTGCCGTCCATGTTGGCCATGCTGATGTTGTCACCGTCTGTCCAGTAGAGCTTCCTAGGGGCGCCAGGAACCGGGGACAGTCAGAGTCCTCTTCTTCCCCCGCCCCACACCCCACACCCCTCAACCTGGGGCCCCGCAGGACATACCCACGCAGAGGGTGGACGACCAGCCCGTGGGGCTGCTCCAGGCCCTGCACTACCGCATTCTTGAAGGAGCCGTCCAGCCGGGCCACGTTGATCTGCTTCTTGTTGGTGTCATAGCTCGTCCAGAACAGGTTTCGGGACACCCAGTCTACAGCCAGCCCATGGGCGTTTGGCAAGTCTGGGGACACAGTGGGGAGCTGTGGTTGGGTGTTTGCGGGACACAGGGCAGGGGGCTCGAGGGGAGGGCGCCGGCTGGTTTCTGGGGGGAACAGGGATCATGACCCAGGGATGGAAACACTCCAGGGGAAAGGATTCGGAGAAGGGACAGCAGGACCCAGGGAGCCAGGGAGTGGGGGCCAGACAGAACCTGCAGAGACGACTGTCTCCACACCGGTGCCGTTGATGAAGGCCCGCTTGATGGCCTGGGTCCGCACATCGGACCAGTAAACGCGCTGCTCGCGGGCGTCGTAGTCCAGCACCGTGACGTTGTCGATGTCGGGCACCGTGAAGGAGATGATGTAGTTGTAGTAGGGGGCATCCAGATCCACACCCCGGATCTCCATCTGACGTGCATACAGCAGGAACTTCTTAAACTCTGCAGGCACAGGGCAGGTCACTGAGGGCAGCCCCCTGCCTCCGCGCCGTCCACCCACCCAGACTATCGTGGTTCCTTCTATCTGCTGCTGGCCCTTGGCAATCAGAGAGACCCCACCGGGAACAACCTTCCGGTCGGGACGCCAGTCTTTTCTGACAGCAGCTGTCTCCGGAGCCTCTCCCGTCAGGCCCCTCCCAGCTGAGATCGCCTACCTTTGCTCAGAATCTGCAGCTGGGATAGCCCGACCCTCCCCCGTCAGCCTCGGTGTCCCCCTGGCCCGGGGGCCCTACCGTAGCAGGTGGTGTTGTCCTTGTGGAGCTTCATGAGGTGCGGGCAGGCACAGGAAACAGTCCGGTTGTAGTCGATGAGACACAGGTGGGAGCAGGGGCCCCGGCCCCCGTTGGCCTCACAGGGGTTGGGAGCTGGCAGGGAGGGGAAACAAGACCATCCAGTGACTCTGCCGGCCTTGGTCCCCTGGCCCACACCCTCTTCCTGTCCCCGGGTTGCTGCCACCGCCCCAGCACAGACCCCTTCTGTCTGCGAGGCTTCTGTGGAGGTTGCTGTCCTGTCCGGCCCCTTACCCATGGGCTGCCGGGAGGGGTGGTACACCTGCAGGTCAAAGGGCTGCGTGTTGGTTCTCTGGACCACAGTGACATTGTGGCCCGTCCACTTGTTGGCCTTGGCCAGTGTGTTTGTCCGCCAGTCCGTCCAGTACACCTCGCCTCCGTACAGCGTCACTGCAAACGGGTGCGACAGGAACTCGTGTCCCCGAAGCACCTCCATGTGACCGGAGCCGTCGTAACGGGCAGAGTAAATGGCGTCTGACCTGAGAGCATGGTTCAGGGCAGAGTGAGGAGCCAGTGGAAACCTGAGACCTCTGGGCACGCGGCCCGGAGTTCCCACCTTCCCAGCCCTGGCCCTTGGCACCGCGTGGAGTAAGAAACACACGACTCAAGGGCTGACACCCCAGCTCTGACCCCAGTTCCCCTGCCCCTTCACTCTCCCCAGCACACAGGGCTGGGGTGAAGCTTAGAAAAAGATGCCCCCTTCAGGGACATCAACTAAAAAAAGTCCCACCCCCTCAAGCAGAGCTTACAGATGTATGAGCAAGCATGGTGTGCCCAGCCCTGTGCGGGGGCAGCCCTGCCTCTGCCCTCGTCCATCTGCACCCCTATCCCAGCCCAGCCTCTCCCCCTGCTCAGTGCTCTTCCTGGGCCCTTGTCCGGCTCCAGCTCCACTTCCGTCCCGGCCTTCTCACCATGCTCGAGGCTACTGGGTCCTGGGACCCTCGGCCCCGGCCTGTCCCCAGGGGGCGGGGAGGACGGGGCTCCCAGGAGGTGCAGGTGCTGACCTGGCATCGATCCACAGGATGCGCTTCTCCAGGTAGTCCACGGTGAGGCCGTTGGGCCAGCCTCCGGAGCCGGTCTCCCGGTGGATGGTGCGGCGCCCGGCCCCACTCATGGAGGCTGCCTCGATGCGGGGCAGGCTGGCATCCCAGTCCGTCCAAAACAAGATCCTGGGGGAGTGGGGAGGGGATCAGGAGGGCCAAGGTCAAGGCCTGGGGGAGGGGCTGCGGGAGGATCCTTGGTGAAGGGTGGAGGAGGCAAGAAGTACTGGGGAGATGGGTGTGCCTGGCCCCTTCAAGGGAGTCACAGGGCCAGAACACGTCTGGGCAGGGCCCTCACCCATCCCGGGGATCCAGTGCAATCGCCCTGGGGTGCTCGATGTCGCCAGCCAGCAATGTGGTTCGGAGGGTCCCATCTAGCTTGGCCACCTCAATCTGGTCCAGGTTACTCTCCACCCAGTAGATGTTGCCCGCAATCCAGTCTACAGCCAGGCCCTCGGGTGTGGCCAGGCCATACTGAATCACCACCTCGAAACTGGTCAGGGCTGAAGAAGAAAGGTCGCAGGAGGTTAGACTCACCTGGCATGCGGGGATGAGCTCATGATACATGCT
This sequence comes from Oryx dammah, assembly GCF_014754425.2. NCBI lineage: Eukaryota > Metazoa > Chordata > Mammalia > Artiodactyla > Bovidae > Oryx > Oryx dammah. The sequence continues at coordinate 61,401,729 of NW_024070213.1, read as the reverse complement.
AGGAATCCTGGATGGCCCACCCCAACCTTGACACCTCTGTGAACACCTCTGGTGTGCCCTGAATTCAACAGAGCTTCCCAGAACCCCCACTCTCCTCACCCAGGCCCCCTGCTCCAGGAGGTCAAGCAGAAGCCTGGCTTCTAGAACCCTGGAGAAGGGGAAGTGGCAACTATCTTCTGCCTGTGACTCTCTGAAGGGCCAACTCCTGGGAGGTCAGAGCAGAGGGTGGGAGCTTTGGGGAACAGACCTAGACTCAATATGAAGCAGACAGAATTTTCTAGAAGTCACTCCACAGATGGTCCTGGAGGTCTTTCTATGGTTAAATATATGTATGTATGTGTGTATATATATATATATACATATACACACATACATACACACACACATATACTGTGCTGAATGCTAACTCTTTTAAACCCTAGGGACGGTAACCCACCAGGCTCCTCTGTCCATGGGATTCTCTAGGCAAGAATACTGGAGTGGGTTTCCATGCCCTCTTCCAGGGATCTTCCCAACCCTGGGTCTCCTGCACTGCAGCCAGAATCTTTACTGTCTGAGCCACCAGGGAAGCCCTATATACATATATAATAATTTAGAAACTGTTCCATAATGTGAACATTTTCACGGTCTACTTAACCATCTCCTAGTTGATGGACATTTGAGATGGTTCCAGGTTTTCTCTATGGGCTTCCCTGGTGGCTCAGATGGAAAAGAATTTGCCTGCAATGCAAGAGATCTGGGTTCAGTCCCTAGGCTGGGAAGAGCCCCTGGAGAAGGGCATGGAAATCCACTCCAGCATTCCTGCCTGGAGAATTTCATGGAGAGAGGAGCCTGGCGGGCTACAGTCCATAGGGTCACACAGAGTCGGACACAACTGAGCAACTAACACTTCACATTTTTCTCTATGACAATACCAACTCCTCTAGTGAAAGGCACTTCTTTCAAGTGTCTGCTCAGATGTCAGCTTCTCAGGGGGCTTTCCATGACCATCCAGTTTAAATGCCACCCCGGTTCTCCTGCCCGCCCTGCCCCCTTTCTCCTTATCCACAGCACTACACCCTCCGCCAGTCTGTGCTGCACTCCTGTGTTTCTCTCTGATGTTCCCACTGGTGTGTAGGCTCCATGAGGGCAGACATTCTGTCTTGTTTGGCTCCCTGCTGTTTCCCCTGGGCCTGGAGTGCGTGGCAGGGGCTAACGAATTAGCGTTATTAAAGAAGCAAGTCTGTGATGGGTCAGGCCGCTTCAGGACAGAAGGCAGGGTTCAGGTACCCCACCCCTAAATGGCTTTTTTCTTGCAAGCCTGCAATTCTGGCCATTCCAAAGAAAGGCTGATCATTTTGTTAATTATCAGGCTGGCAGCTCTGCTGACGATAATTACCAGGCGTCAGGCACTGAGACCCACAGCAAAATCTAACCCAATTAACAAGAGTGTGGGGGATAGGGGAACTTGGGGCCTCTGCTCCAGGCAGCCTGCATCTGGTCCCGTGGATCTGAGAGCCCAAGGGCCAGGTCTGGGGTGCACTGGGGCCCCACGTCGGCGTCGGTCTAGGGGCAGGCGGGGGTCACCTCCGTTGTCCAGCAGCTTCCCGCGGTAGATCTTGTCCTCCACCACATCGGTCCAGTAAAGGGCGCTCTGGCTGAGGTGGAAGTCCAGGGCGATGGTGTTGCGCAGGCCGGGCACCAGCACGCTGTAGTCCCCTTTGTGGAGGTCGATGCGCCGGATCTCATGGCGGTTGGAGAAAATGATGAACGGCTTGAAGGGGTCTAGGGAAGGGTGTGATGGGGTCACTTCTTGCCCCCGAGCCACCCTGTCCAGGCGCAGACAGGGTCTCCGTGGGCCCTGGCACTGGGTCCAGATGGAAACCTCAGCCTCCCCCTGTAGTTCAGCCGCTGCACCACTCCCCCGCGACCCCCGCCTGGTTCCCCCCTCCTCGGTCTGGACTGCCTCTCACCCAGGCTGCGGCAGCTCTCGCCATCCGGCTCCAGCACCCAGCCCTCGTAGCAGGAGCACTTCACGCTGAACTTGTTCTGGTCGCATTTCTGGCTGCACTTGAGATGCTTGGCACAGTAGCTCTGGATCTGACAGGTGTGGTTGTCAGGCCCCAGCTCCATGCCCAGAGGGCATGAGCACACGATGCCTTCACCAGGTGCCACGGAGCAGTTGTGGCTGCAGCCACCGTTGTTCAGAGAGCATTGGTCTGGGGTGGGGGGCGGGGAGCAGGGGACAGGATCAGGGTCAGGATCCAGAAGGAGGCAGGTCCTTTCCATTCTCTGCCTCCTTGCTTCCCAGGCACCCTTGGGACCAGGGTTCGGATCCCTGCACCCACTGTGTGGGTGGTCATTTCCTCTCTCCAGGAGCACCCTTCCATCATGGTCGCCTCTTTCTCTCCGATCTCTATTTCCCAGCCTCTTCTTGAGCCACGGTGGGGGCCCCAGCCTTTTGCCTCTATCTGGGACAGGGCGGGGGGGGGGCTTTCCTCTATCTCTCCTGATGCGGGTGTGCTTTGGGGGTGGGGTGCAGTAGGGAATGTCCTGCTCCAGGTCCTCGGACACACCCCAGGACCTGTCTGCCCTGACTGATGACCCGTCAGTGTTTCTCAGGGCTGGTCCTTATCTCCCGCTCTTCTCCTCCAAGGAACCAGCCGGGCTCAGAGGCGATAAGGGGCTCTGTTCCTCATCCCGGAGTCACACCAGGCGGCCCTCCCTGACCCTTGTCCTTTTGATCTTGAATGCACAGCCTCCTCCCCCAACCTTCTCACTCACTCAGCAGGACGGGGTGCCTGCCCTCCTGACCACATCAAGCCTCAACCCTGGTGCCTTCACCCTGAAACCCGGCTGAGGGAGGGGGGCTGGGCCTGCAGGGAGGGCTGCACTGCAGTGTCTCCCCTGCACTTCATGGGCTGTGTGACTTTGCACCAGCTCTTCAACCTCTCTGAGCTTCAGTTTTCTCATGGGTAAGACGGGGGTGAGAACTGTATGTGTCTCACAGGGCTGCTTTATGGATTAAATGCTGTAACAGCGGTAACACTGAGCACAGCCTCTTGGAAGTGGGTTTTTTAGTAATAGTTCTGAGGACTGCTCGCCCAGCAGCCAGATCTGCCCTTTCTAGCCTGAGACCCTCTCCCCACAGAGCTTGTCCTGTTGCACGGCCCCGGCCTGGCCCAGCCTCCTTATCTAGCTCCCTTTCCTGGGCCCAGGACTCACCACAGAGCTCTCCCTCATCCGAGCCATCTCCACAGTCGTCGTTGCCATCACACAGCTTGTCAGGCGGCAGGCAGACCGAGGTGTTGTTGGCACAGGGGTGCGAGGGCGGCCTGCAGGCCAGGGACTCACAGTTCTCCTCATCTGAGTTATCCTCACAGTCGCTGTCGCCGTCACACACCCATGCTTTGCTGATGCACCGAGCTGGGGAAGGGGTACAGCATCAGGGGCCAGGCCTGGCCAGCAGGGCTCTCTGCACCCTCTTCCCCGACGTGGTGGGCTTATCTAATCAGGCCATAACTATAATGCCTTGGGGTCCACTAGGAACCTTGAGGCTTTTTCTGTCAAATTCACATGGGCAACAAAGAAGGCCCGAGCCTGCAGGAGGTGCTGACATTTAGCACTGGAGAGGGTTTTGGTTCCCAGGGCCCTTACTGCAGGCTCTGGCCCCTTCATACCTCCCCCATGCATCTGGCACAAGCTTTTTTCTGTACAGCCTTTTGCCTCACAGAGTCCCCCTTGCCCTTGCCCTGCTCTCAGTACCGTCTCCTGTCTGTGCAGTTTCTCTTCAGTCCTTTTTACCAGAGTCTTTGCAGCCAAACTTGACGTTGGGATCACAGACGTGGGTCACTCCCTCACAGCTCTTCTCGTCACTGGAGTCCATGCAGTCAGTGTCCCCGTCGCAGCGCCACCGCAGGGGGATGCACAGACCATCCAGCCGGCACTGGAACTCGTCATTGTGACAGCCGCCAGGAGGCCTTGTGGCTGTAGGGGGACAGGTGGCGGGCTCCGGATCAGCCATTCCCATCTCTACCTTTCCATACCCCTCCTGCCATACCTGGCCCGGGGCTATGAGCTGAGGCAGGCTGGAGAGATCTCCGAGTCCCACTGACTTTTCCTGCAAGTGCTAACTCCGAGTCAGGGCCGTGACACCTTCCAGGGCTTAGAAATCCTCTTGTTTCACCTCCCTATTTCACACATGTGAGCTCGGCTGGATAAGCAATTTGCTAGGTCAAAGCTCAAATGACCCCCACCTTAGCCTATTCTCTGCTGCACTCGTTCACTTCACAAACACTTATTGAGCACCTGCTGTCTGCCAGCCACTGTCCCAGGAGCCAGCATGAATAAGACAGCATCCTCACCCCTGTGGAGCTGAAGTTCTAGCAGGGAAGAGAAACAATGAAGACGCAACATGGAAATCCAGAATGGAACTACAGGTGGTGATCAAGGAAGGCTATGCAGACTAAGCCGGGTCAAAGCTAGGGAGCATGGGATGCTACTTGAGATAGAGTCAGGAAGGGCCCCTATGCAGGAGATGTTTGAGCAGAGACCTGAATGAAGGGAGCCGTGAGATTAACCATGCATCCCAGGAAGGGGAACAGCTAGCACAAGCCTCTTGAAACAGGACCACGCGGGGCGTACTCGGAAAATGCCCAGGGTGTATTTAAAGCTGCGCAGCTGGGGCAGGTGATGGAAGAGATGAGTGGCAGGAATGCAGGTCAGAGAGGTTGGGGGAACCCTGCCGGCCATGAAGCAGGGCTCAGTACGGATTCGAAGTGTACAGGGAGCCAGGGCAGGCTCGAGGGCAGGGCTGGGGAGTGATCTGATGCGTAGGATGTGATCTGGCAGCTGTGCTGTGACTCAGGAGGCCGGGGAAGGAGCGGAAGCAGTACTGGGAGGCACGGGTGACTGTGCACAGCCTCGTCTCGCACTCACGCTCCGCCATGAACACAGTCCACGCGCTCATCTCCTCCCTGGACTTCAGCACCAGCCTCCCAGCTGATCTTCCTCCCTCAGGGTCTCTCCCCCGAGCCTCTTCCCAATCTAATGTCCTTCCAGGATTGTCCTCTGAAAGCATTTCCTACATCTCAACACCTTCCAGCTCTGAGACCCTTCGCAGGTCCCCAGTGCCGGACTTGCGGCTGTAGTCTGTGCCCTCTGGGTGCTGCCTCGGTGCCTGCTGTCCCCTCCAGTCTGAGGCCCCTGCCCCACAGCCCGATGGCCCCTGCAGGAGCACTCAGTTTCGCCTTCTAAGTTGTACTGCTGGCTTCTCCAGGCTGTTCCCACCACCCCCGTCTGAAGACCCTCCCTCTTGTCTATAGCCTAAGCCCTCACTGGGGCCCAGTTCAAACCCCACCTCCTCTGAAATGGTCCCCGACATTCCAGCTCACAGTCACAGTTAATAACTGTGACACAACACCCCTGCTCCCATGGGCCAGGCCCCCACATATCTCCTCTCACTTCACAAAGGAGGACACAAAGGAAGACACCAAGTCTCGGGGAAGGCAACCCGTCCAAGTCTGCCCAGCTGGTGAGGGGCAAAGAGCTTCCCCACCTTGCCATACCTTGGGCCTCGAGGGGTTCTCAGAGTCTCAAGGCACTGTGACCTGTCCGACTCACCACCGGCCCTTCTCAGACACCCCTTGAGACACAGTCATGTTTCCGGGCCTCGGGTGACTCTCCCCATCCTCCCTCTCAGTGCTGGACCCACAGCGCACACTCAGTGCTCAGTACTCTTCCCACTGTGTGCACCTTAACTCTACCAGGCGGAGGCTGCAGGGTGCTAGTGCAGGGGCCAGATGAAGCCTGGAGAGAGACTTTGGTCTGCCACATTTTTAAAACTTTTCAAACAAATTGCCAATTGTTACGGCTTGACTTGTGTTCCCTAAAAAGATACTGAAATCTTAACTCATAGCACCTGTGAATAGGACCTTATTTGGAAATAGGTCTTTCTTTGCAGATGATCAACTTAAGATGAGGCCATTAGGATAGGCCCTGATCCACTGTGACTGCCTACTTTATATATAAAGAGGAAATCTGACACAGAGACCAACACGCACTCATCGGGTTTGCCATGTCAAGATGAAGGCAGGGACTGGGGTGAAGCTTGTAGGAGCCAAGGAACACCAAAGATTGCCAGCAAACACCAGAAGCTAGGAGAGAGGCCTGGAATAGATTTTCTCTCCTGACCCTCGGAAAGAACCAACTCTGCTGACATTTTGGTCTTGGACTTCCAGCCTCCAGACTGTGAGACATTCAATTTCTGTTGTTTAAGTCACTTAGTTTGTGGTGCTTGGTTATAGCAGCCTTAGGAAACTAATATACCAGTGTGTTAAAATGGGTAATTTCAGGTTTCCCTGGTGGCACAGTGGATAAGAATCCGCCTGCCAATTCAGAGGACATCGGTTTGAACCCTGGTCTAGGAAGATCTCACAGGCCGCGGGGCAGCTAAACCTGTGTGCCACAACTCCTGAGCCTGCACTCCTCAAGAGAAGCTACCGCAACGAGCAGCCTGTGCACCACAGCTGGAGAGTAGCCCCCGCTCGCTGCAACTAGAGAAAGTCTGAGCACAGCAACGAAGACCCAGTGCAGCCATAAATATATATATATATTTTAAAATGGGTAGATTTCACGCAAAATCTGCCCTCCTGAAGCCAGGGCAATCTGGGGGCTGCATTATTCCATGACAACAATGGGCCAGGGCTGAAAAATCAGCATCCCTTGAGAAGGTCTGTGCCTTTCATTAACCCCAGTCCCCGTGGGCCCCTGGTCCTTCCATTAACCCCAGACCCCATAGGTCCTGGAGGCCTGGGCACTGGGGCCCCCCACAGAGCTGACTCCTCTCTCCTTTGGTGCCCACTGTGCTCGTCCTCCCCTAGCCCTGTGGGCATCCCTTTCTCACGCTACCAGTGACCGAACACAGGCTGTGTGCTTTCTGTGCATGATCTCACGGAACCCCCGCGATAATGCCCTGTGCTATTATTATCCCCACTTTGCAGATGAAACTCACAGGGGCCCACAGAGATTAAGTAACTTGCTCAAGGCCACCCAGATAGTAAGTTGCAGAGCTGGAGCTCAAACCCAAGGCCACCTGACTGCAAAGCCTGAGATCTTAACAGTGTGTGACATTGATTTGTCCACAGCTTTCCTCTCCCACACGACTGGAAACTCCTGAGGGATAAGAGCTGCTTCAGGGTTATCTCTGGTTCCCAGATGGTGGTGGCACGCAGTGGGGAGGATGGATGGAGGGTGGACGGTCTGGCCCCCACCCCGCTGGTCCCCAGGCGCCCACCCTGGTTAGTGCAGTTGGCGTGTGTCTCGTCACTGTAGTCCCCGCAGTCGTTGTCCCCGTCGCAGGTCCAGTGCTCAGGGATGCAGCGCCCGCTGTTGCACTTGAACTGGGTGCTAGAGCAGGAGTGGCTGCAGCCCGCCTCATCGCTGTTGTCCCCACAGTCATTGTCTGGGGGGGGCGGCAAGAAGGGAAGAGGCGAGCAGGGGGTCAGCACATGACTTTCTCTGTGACCCCAGCGTGGGGTCCCCGCTCCCTCCTCCCCATTCCCAACCTCAACCCACCCCAACCTCCCCACCAAGAAAATAAAAAACAGAAAAGACACAGAAACTGCATAGACTGCAGCATGCACCATGGCCCACGCGGTGGGGGGCAGGGAGAGGTGGGCGAGCTCCCGAGGGCCCTTCCCTCAGTCTGCAAGACTGGGGGTGGGGACAGGACGCATCCCTTTCCCCTTGTGGCAGTGGGTGGGAACAGGGGTCTGCTTGCCTGGGGGAAAGGAGAGGGATTTCTCTGGTTAGGGAGGGACAGAGGTGGGCGGAGTATAGGTGAAGGCTCTGCTGGGGGGACAGGGTTAGCGAGGACTCGCCCTGAGCCCGAGTGTGGGCATCACCGGCTGGAAGTCTGGGTGAGGGGCACTGCCTGCAGCTGGGAAGGCCAGGGGCCACCCCGTGAAGGCATGTGGGGTGACTGAACCAGTGTCCTGCCATCTAGACCTGGTGGGCAGAGCCACCAGACTTCTCTCCACATTTTCAGGATGCTGGAGAAGGCGTTTGGCTGTCCCCTTGGGCCGTGCTCCTGCCTCTTTCCCAGCTGCCTTTGCGTCTCGGACGCTCTCCTCCCGCCATGCCTTGGTCTTCCACCTCTCTGTCATCTCCTCTCCTGGGAGAGCTCCTTCTGCCCTCTCTGCTTTCCCCTCCACTGTTTTCTTTCTCCCTCGTGGTCTCCTCTCTCACTTCTCTCTTTGCTTTTCCTCCACATCCTAGGAGCTCTGGGGAAGGAAGCTGCATGGGGGTCCTGAGGGGCGGCCCAAGGCCAGCTGGGGCTCTAGGGTGATGGTGCATGTGCTTCTATGCACTGACCGGCAGGCTCAGGACAGGTCTTTTCATCAGAGCCGTCCCCACAATCCTTCTCTGAAACACAGAAACCGCCAGGGCAACCATTGGCACACGAGACACGGCAAAGACGAGGGGCAACGTGGCGCTGACCCAGTACATCCTCACACACATTAGCTAGGGCTCGAGCCCCCACTGCGACACATCACCACACCACACGAGACAGGACCAGATCCCGGAGACAGCACACACACACCAGTCCACCGGCCCCCGTGGCTGATATCACCTGGTCCAGGGCTGACCGCCAGGTGGGCTCCCGAGTCTGGAGCCGGAGCCTGGAGGGGGCACCGAGGACCCCAGCAGATGGGGTTTGTAGGGAGAAGGGAGCTGGGCATGGGCCCTCCTTGCTCTGCCCCTCTGGCCCTTCCTGCTCATCTCTCCCTGGCCCCTGAGCCTCTGCCGGGGGATGGGCAGCTCTGCCCAGAGAGGAACAGCGCTGACAGGCACTGGGCGGCGTCTCCCCTTGGCTGTCTGGGCTCCCCTGCAATGTTTCCAGCTCATCCTTATTTCTTCCAGACAACCCGGTGGGCTGTCAGTGACTTGGAGAGAGGCCCTGGCTTGATTCTAAAACCCCTCACCTCCCACCCAGGACCTGGCTATGGGTTCTAGCTTTCCCAGGAATCAGGGCAGGTGAAGGGAAACAAGCTCTTACCATTGTCACATCTCCAGTTGATATTGATGCATCTGCCATTGTTGCAGGTAAACTGAGTCAGGGGGAAGCAGGTAGGATAGGCTATCAGAGAGAAAGACGAGCTGAGTAGGGTTCTTAAGATTATACAGCATCACAGCACGAGCAGGTGGGTGCAGGGTCCCCACCATGACCCACAGTCCCCTGCTCAGCTGGGGGGGGGAGGGAAGGCTAAGTAGAGGGGCCTCGGCCTGAAACTGCCCATTCATGCCTACCCCTACTAAGCATCCTTTTTTTCTTTTTTTAACTTTTTATTTTATATTGGAATATAGCCAGTTTAAAATGTTGTGATAGTTTCAGGTGGACAGCAAAGGGACTCAGCCAGACATACACATGTATCCATTTCTAAGCATCCTTCCTTCAAGCAACTAGTTTCCAAACATAAGCTGTGTGCTGAGTGCTTTCCATGCACGATCTCACTGATCCCCCACATCAATGCTGGGATGCGGGTGCCGTGATTAGCCCCATCTTGCAGAGGCTTCCCTAGTAGCTCAGATGGTAAATGATCCACCTGCAATACAGGAGACCTGATGGGATCCCTGGGTCAGGAAGATCCCTTGGAGAAGGGAATGGCAACCCACTCCAGTATTCTTGCCTGGAAAATCCTATGGACAGAGGAGCCTGGTGGGCTACAGTCCATGTGGTCTCAAGAGTCAGACACGACTGAATGACTCTCACTTGCAGATCAAATTCACAGGGGTCTATGGAGATTAAGTGACTTGCTCAACACCACCCAGGTACTAAGCTGCGGGGTCTCTCCAGCACCCCCACCCCAGGGCCCATTCTGGTGGACCCTCCCTCCCCGTGCCAGCCTGGCTGTCCTCCATCTCACTCACCACACGAGGCTGACTCATCAGAGCGGTCCCCACAGTCATCGTCCAGGTCGCATGTCCAGGAGATGGGGATGCAGCGGCCACTGGCACAGGAGAACTGGTTGGGTGGGCAGGTGCGAGCTGGGGACAGGCGTGGGTGTGAGTGCTCATAGTCCAGTCCTTGCTTTATATTTCATTTTCTTTCCTATTATTCTCTGGCTCTCTGGAAGTCTTCCCAAGGATTTCAAAGCCATTTCTCTTAAAGATGTCATTCAAAATCACCCGTGTGATCTCACAGTGGACACTTGATCCCATCACTTGAGGGGTCGCTGGTGTCCTCCAAGAAGACCCACCCACCTTGCTTGTCATCCCCAACCTGGAGCTGTGCTCTGTCTCCTTGCAAGTGGGGCCTCCCAGCCAACCCTGTCCTCCCTCCCCTCTGCCCTGGGTGCCCCCTGCTCCTTTCTCTTCTTGAGGCCCCTCTGTCTCCCCAAGCCTGGCTCCCCTGTCTGCCCTGCCCCAGTGACAGAGCCGGGCCACTCTGGTCTCCCCCCTCCCACACCTGAGCAAGTAGCATTGGATTCGTCTTCACTGTTCCCGCAGTCGTTGTCCCCGTCACAGAGCCAGCGGTTGGGGATGCAACGGTTGTTCTCACACTTGAACCGGTCCGAGGGGCAGGTGTGCTGATCTGGGGAGGGATGGGTCAGGGGTCAGCCAGAGGGAGGGGACTCAGCTGTCTAGTTGCAGCCCGAGGGTCGCTGTCCCACTGCGTGGCAGGCACTCACGGCAGAGGGCAGGGGCCTCGTCGCTGTTGTCCAGGCAGTCGTTGTCCCCATCGCACTTCCAGCGCTCCTGGATGCAGCGGCTGTTGGAGCAGGCGAACTCGCCAGGCTGGCACTGGGGTGGGGGCACGTAGGATGGGTTCGCTGCAGGCACCACCGGACATGAGGGGGAAAGTCAGACCCAGGTCACGGACAGGTGCTGAGCCCCTGTCCTCTGCTTGTTTCATGATTTTAAAATAATATACACAGTAATTTTTCCCAGGGCATAGTTTTTCATGAACATATGATCTGGATGGAAGCTGCAACTCTTTGTCAAACCACAGGGTGACGCCTGCTCAGCTGCTTCCAGCTCTGCAATGTGGTCGAAGAATAAGGCAGCTTCCAAGAGAATCTAGAACTCCCTTGTGATCCCAGCGAACAGACCACCTTTGCCCCTCCCTGCCATCTCCATGAACTTGGAAGTCATCTCAGGGACCCCCAGGCCCTGACTTGGTCCCTGGACTTTTTCCTTCAAAAATGTGTCAATTCTACAGGCAGGAGTGATAACAGAACCCTGCCAACTCCTGTCCCCAACACTCACACCACCATCTGCCTTCAGCTGTCAGCAGTAAAGTCACTGTGTCCTGTCTGTGTTTTCACAGGGTGGGCTCTGGAAGCCCAGGAACGCCCATGGCAGTCCCTGGCTCTGATCCCACAGCTCTGCTCACGCCTTTCTAACCCATCTCTTACCCTCTCTAATCCTGTGGGTTCCATGGACCACTGGGTCTGGAGGCTGCATGTGTCCCCCTTGTTCCTCATCTCTGCTTCCAGACCATTCTCCCTCTGTCCTCTCTCAAAAATCAGTGTTGACTTTCATGTTATAAAACTATGTAAGCTCCTACCACTACGGGCCCCAGCATCCTTAGAGTTTTTAGCTCCTGGCTCATAGTCACTTTCTCCATAGTCGCTCCCTTTAATTCTTGGTGATTTTAATGACCATGTGGATACTCTTTCATTGCAGTGGCCTCAGCTCTGAAGCTCCTTTCCACCAATGCTTTTGCCCTGCACCTGGCCTCAGTCACTCACTCTTAGCTGTACACTATGGCCCACTGACCCATTTTCCTTTCTTAGGATTGTATCTCAAGGAAACTGTCCTGAATCTGGGAAGGCATGAAGGTATAAGAAATAGCAGAGCTATAAGAAATAGAGCAAGTGATTAATAACCAGACTCTGGGCCAGACTTCTTGGGTTCAAACAAACCCCTGCTCTCACTTTGGGCCTCAATTTCTCCATCTATAAATTGGGATAATAAAAATACCTTCCCGGGGCTTCCCTGGTGGTCCACTGGTTAAGAATCTGCCTTGCAACGCAGGGGATGCGGGTTCGATCCCTGGTCAGGGAATTAGGATTCCACGTGCCATTGAGTAACTAAGCCCATGCACCTGAGGCCCACAGCCACAATGAGAGAAAGCCCGAGTGCCACAGCGACTGAAGCCCACAAGCTCTGGAGTCCACTCATCGCCACTGCTGAGCCCTCGTGCCACTACTAGAGTCTGTACTGCAACAAAAAATCTCGCAAGACGCAACTAAAACTCCACGTCTGTGACTAAAACCCAACGCAGCCAAATAAAGGAACATTAAATATTTTGAGTAAGTCAGTTACTGCATGGGGAGTGCCTAGAACCATGCCTAGTACATAGTTTGTGTTCAGTAAATACTGGCAGTGATTCTAATAAAAAACTGGAAGCAACCTAAACATCCAACAGTAGAGAAAGGGCTGAGTAAATTATGGGATGTTTACTAAATGAAACACATTTTGGCCATTAGAAATTCTGCTGATGTACACATGACACCCTGTCAAGTGACAAGCTCAGGAAACAACAGCAGGTGCAGAGTGGTTCCGTTTAAGTGAAGCAAATGAAAAGAGATTCGGAGAGTGCTCCCTGGACGGTAACAGCACAAACTATGGGTGGTGGAATTTGCGGTGATTTGTACTTCTTTGTATTTTTCTATAGCGCTTGCTTGTTTTTACAATGAACATGACCCACTTTTATCTAAAAATGGGGCTATTTAAAACAATGCAATAATAACACAGAAAATTTGTGGCATATATGAGCCAAAAAGGACAGAAAACATTTATATACACTACGATTTCCAGCCATGTAAAAACCCACCTAGGGGAAAAGGATGGTGTTCACTTATCACAAGGCTAACAGCACAGTGGTGGTTTGCTGGTGAGACTGGGCTTCCCCCCACCGAATTTCCAATATTTTGAACTATTATATTACTTGAACAATGGAGAAATAAATGTAAAAGAAGTTAAGAATGCTTTTCCCTTTCCAGAGTTATCCTGCTCGCCACTCAAGTTTCCCTTAATCTTCATGCCCTCCCCAAACCCTTAGACCCTGGTCACCGTAAAACCCTCCAGCACCTGGAGCCTTCACTCAGTCCATCCTTCAACTTTTTTTTTTGGCTGCACCACACAGCGTATAGGCTCTTAGTTCCCCAACCAGGGATGGAACCCAGGTCCCCTGTACTGGACTCACAGTCTTAACCACTGGACCACCAGCAAAGTCCATCCCTCACCTTCTATTGCCTCCCTCAGGTCCCTCTGCCTCCTTCATCTCCGATCCCCATCCGAACATTGTGGCCTTCTGCTGGGGTCTGCTCCCCCACCTCCCACCCCAGCTGGGCCTCTCGTACCCAAACAAGTGACGCCGTCTGCGTCCAGCACCTGGTCCTCAGCGCAGGCACACTGACGGCTCCCAGGGGTGGCCAGGCACAGGCTGCTGCAGCCGCCGTTGTTCACCCGGCATTTGTTGGTGCCCACTGTGAAGGAGGGGCCACGGGTGCAAGGAGGGAGGAGCAGAAGGACAGGAGATGGGTTGTGGCGGAGTCAGGAAAGGCCAGAGCAGGGAGACAAAAGGCCAGGGGAGGCGGTGCATTAAAAGGAGAAGACAGAAAGAGGGAATGTGGAGGGGTTGAAGATGAGGAGATGGAGGCATGGGGCAGGAGGGGCGATGGGGAACATGGAAGGTCAAATTGGGGTGGGGGCCTCTCTTCTCAAGAGCCTCAAAAGTCAGAGCCTAGGCTCCCTGGGAGTGCCTTCACCCCACCCACAGGAGCCTCACCCACCGTCCAGGTCCCACCCCGTCCCAGTCCTGGTCCAGGGGTACCTTGCTGCTGCTGGGCATCATACATGCGGATCTCAAAGATGGGGGGCCGCTCGCTGCGCAGAAGGGTCACAGTAGGGGCCGCCCCTCCTGTGCCCCGCTCCAGGCGGTAGACACTGCCGCTCCGGTACTCAGTCCAGAAGAGGTAGTTGCCGTGGTGACAGAGGCCAAAGGCGTGGTTCAGCTCAGGACCCTCATACACAATCTAGGAGTGGGGAGGGGCTTACCCAGCAGCTGAGAGACAAGCAGGGGTGCCTCAGGGAGGCTTAGGGGTTCCCTGCTTTGTACACTCAGATGTCCACAGCCTGGGTGTGGGCTTGTCTCCCCCATCAGCCCAGAAGCCCCGAGGATGGGAGCTTTGCACACAGCTAAGTGCCAAACCCTGAACCCAGTGGACACTGTGAGAGCTGGCCCACACTCCTCTCCTTTGTTGATTCATATTCATTGATACCCCTCCAACATACGTGCACATGCGCACACACACGCAAACACAGAGCAGTGGGCTGACAGCCAGAATCCATCCATTCGTTTCTTCACCTGCCACACGTTTGCCAGAATCTGTTAAGGCAGCACTCAAAACGGAGAAGATGTGGTCCCTGAACTGGGGCAGCCACTGTCTCAGGAAAGGCACTCAGGGCATCAGGGTGGCAGAGGGTCTGGAGACAGCATCCCAGTGCAGGTGGCCCCTGAGAGGTGTGCCAGGTGAGGAGGGGCTGGGCAGAGCCTTGACGTATACTGGGCTCATGAGTTGTCTAATGATGCTGTCCCAGGGCTGGGATGTGGGGAGCAGGGAGAAAGACGACCACAGAGATGGTCAGGACCACACTGCAGTTGGCCTTAAATACCGTGAGAGCTTGGGCCACACGCCTAGATGTGCACGGAACTCACGAATGAAGCACGCACCACCCGAATGAACGAGCATGTGAATATACCATCTCTAGGTGTCTTGCACCTGTACACAGGCACGCAGTCTAGGCACACACCAGCATGTGCTGCGTGTACGTGCACAAGCAGGCTGAGGTGCACACGATGTGTTCGCTTAGGAAGTCAGGCCCGCAGGCCATGTGAACAGTCACAGAGATACTCTGAAGAAGCAATCCTTAAACAACCCAAGACACAGGCACACAAGCACACCGAGGGACATACCCACAAGCTCACGGGCGAACACACATGCAGCGCTCAGGCCAGGACTCACATGGATGCTCACACATTCAGACACCCAGCCTCGGTCACACACACACACACGTGGTCCAGAAATGCACACATGAACACCTACACACAGTTGCACCCCTGCCCACCTTCCGGTCGGTGCCATTGAGCAGGATGGTTTCGATGCGGTCATAGAAGGCATCCACCCAGTAGAGGCGCCCAGCTGGGATGTCCAGGCTCAGCCCGTTGGGCCAAAGTACTGTCTTGGAGGTGACGAAGATGTCTCGGTGTGAGCCATCCATCCAGGCCCTCTCTAGCCGCCCTCGCCGACTGTCCTTGGGGTCCTCCTCCCAGTCAGTCCAGTACATCCACCTGTGGGCAGTTACTGGTCAGCATCACATGGGCCACCCCTGCCATCAGCATCCTTCCCTGTGATCCTAAGCCAGGCAGGCCCTCCCAGAGCTCCTCACAGGGTCCTCCTGCCCTGCTCATCCCTGCTGCTGCTACTGCTGCTAAGTCGCTTCAGTCGTGTCCGACTCTGTGCAACCCCATAGACGGTAGTCCAGGCTCCCCCGTCCCTGGGATTCTCCAGGCAAGAACACTGGAGTGGGTTGCCATTTCCTTCTCCAATGTGTGAAAGTGAAAAGTGAAAGGGAAGTCGCTCAGCCGTGTCCGACTCTGTCAACCCCATCGACGGAAGCCCACCAGGCTCTTCCATCCATGGGAGTTTCCAGGCAAGAGCTCTGGAGTGGGGTGCCATCGCTTTCTCCGGCTCATCCCTGGCCCACACGTTTCATTCATTCACTCCTCCATTCAACAAGTAGGTGCTGAGTGCCTACTGAGTTGGGCACAGCTCTGGCACTGGAGGTGAGACCAAGGCTGCCAAGGCCCCTCTCTCGTGGAGCCCATGTCCCACCCAGGACACAGACAAGAAACAAGTCAGCCAGGAGGGTCACACACACTGGAAAGCGATAGAGGTCAGGAGGGACTCCAGGAAAGGGGACAGCATGGAGACTGAGAGTGCAGCTGGTGAGGAAGGCCTCTCCCAGGAAGTAGCATTTGAGCTGATGTGAACACTGAGAAGCAGCCCCATGTGTAAATACTTGGGAGTCCCAGGCTAAGGAACTCCAAGAGCAAAAAGCCCTGAGGGAGGAAGGGCTGGATGCTGGCTTGAGGAACAGACAGCGGGCAGTGGGAACAGAACTTCCAGAAGCAGGAAGTGAGGTGCAGAGGTCAAACGAGCTGCAGGCAGACCTTGCAGGACCTCAGGGCTGATGAGGGCACAGGGAGCCAGGGGAGGGCTCTGCTGGGAGTGACAGGACCAGATTATTTCTATGTATCACTCCCACTGCCCTGTAGATAAGGACACCTTTCCCTCTTTCAGTCAAATTTTTGCTGCCCTCCCCCATCCACTCTCTGTCTTACCCCCCAGTCCTGAGGCCCATGGGATTCAGGCTCTGAGTCCCTGGCTCTCCCTCTCCTCGCCCCAAGGCCCTGGGAGGACTCACCCATTGAGTGGATCCACCACAATGGCTCTGGGGTGTGTCATTTTGCCCTCGATTAAGGTCTTGCGGGTCTGAGCAGCTTTCTCCAGCCTGGCCACGCTGATGGTCTTCTTGGGTCCATCATCCGTCCAATACAAATTGTCCCCCATCCAGTCCACAGCCACGCCTTCCACATTGTGGATGCCTGCAATGGGGCGGGTGGGTGGGCAGAGGGGGAGTGTCAGAGGAGGTTCAAAACTGCCTCTAGTCCTTAGGATACCTACACTTCGGAGCCCTTGGCTACTGGGAGCGCAGGGAGCCTCCTGGCCCGAGATGGTGGTGAGGCTGCGCTGGGCTAGGAAGGTGGAGGAAGGGGATGGGAGGTCCTTTGTGCTGCGACATCTGTATTGAGGCAGTCTCTCAAAATTGGACATGGCAGCGAGTAAACCTCCGTGGCGTACACAGGCTCACTCGGGAAGGCATGTCAGGGCCTGAGGTGGGTGGAGAACTGGGACAATAGACACGTGACTCTGGGTACAAGTGGAACACTACATGCCAGGCCTAAAAGCCCTGAGCTAACAAAATACGTAAGTTAGGGAGTGACTTCGCACTTAGCCCCAGGCTTCATCTCCAGCTTAAACAGCAGTTCCCGGGGAGAGGGAACCCCAATCTTTTCCTGATGAGGAGTTACTTTTGGTTTCCCCAGAGTCTTATGGTTGCTGACTGCTGAGGTTCTTTGAGTCGAGGTGTGGCCTGGGGAGCAGGACCAGGGGTGGTAACCAGCGTCAGTCAGACGGATTGGTCAGGAGGGCAGGTTTGGGAGTTCAGAACACCCAGCAGGCATGGTGCAGCACTCAGGGGCTCAGAGCCTCCACGCAGGTGGGTATTCAGAAGACAATGCACTGCTGACCTGCTGGGGCAGCTCAGAGGGAAGACTGGATTCCATTCACAAAACACGATTTTCTCAGGGCATGTAAGCCTGCAGCTCTTGGCGGCCGTGAAGTCCGGCTACACAGACCCTGTGTGTGCACATGTGTGCCTGCTTCAATTTGGAGCCTCAGGCCTCTCCCTGGCTGTGCGCTGCGTGCAGCTCCAGGGCTCAGAGCCAACGGCAGAAAGACCCTGAGTTTTCCCAAGGGCTGGCAAGGATGCTGCCTTACCCATCCATCCTCCTGCCTCTTTGCGGCTCAGCCAAGAAGGGGGTCACCCAGGGGTCAATCTGTCTATCCCCTCATCTCCATGCCAACCAGACCAGCCAGCCAGTCACCAGGGGACTCTCCACACTGGGAGGGAGGGCATGGGGAGACAGATGCCCAGGCCCCACATGGCTTCCTGCTTCCTCAGGTGCATGCCACCTCCCGGGAGTCCCAACCGTCCACCTCCCACTCTGGGGCCCTTACCGTCCTTCAGGATGGTCTCCCGCTCGGTGCCATCGATCTTCTGGCGGCCAATGAGGTAGCTGGTGGTGTCGGCAAAGTAGATGAAGCCGGTCTCAGCGTGGAAGTCCAGGGCCCGAGGGTTCATGAGGTTCTCGATAGGGATCATATGCTCGTCGGGAACCTTGGCCCCCATGTCCATGCCCCGGATGATGCCAGGCCGGCCCTTGCCATACACGAGGAACAGCTCGTGTTCTGGCTCTAGGGCAGGCACAAGGAGGGGCACAGAGTCAGACAGACAGACACACACACACACACACACACACACGTGCACACGACCACCACCCAGCCGATGCTCCGCCTGCAGTGAGTGGGTGGGGGCAGCACGGGGCTCTGAATCACATGGACAGACACAAAGCCTGTAAGGCACAGGAAGCAATGCCCCGGGGGGCGGGTTCCTGTGGACTCCAGGGGTGGGAAATGGAGCAAGGGTAGCAAGTAGCATGTTTTCAGTAAGTGCCCACGGTTGAGCAGTGAAATTAGTGGCCCAAACAGGTTGGAATCTGATCCCTTTTGCCCACTTCCTCTGCGGCCACCCCAGTCTAAGGCACATCACTTCTTGCCTACGCCGCAGAAATAGCCTCCCGCCACTTCCCTGCTGCCGGTCCTCCCCCCAGCAGCCAGCACGACTGTTTCCACAAAAGTGAGTCAAATTTATAAAGCCACCCAGAGCTCCTCATCCCAGTTAGAACACAATCCAACCTGGGTCCTCATCTCCCTCACTCGCGTGGCTCCCCCACCCCATCGCCTCCATGTTGCTCCCCAGCACTCCAAGCTTACGCTGGCCTCTGAACCCCGGCACTGCAAATTCCCTCTGCCACAAATGCTCTTCCTCCAGGTACGTGATTCACTTGATCCGCTTCCTCACTTCACAGAGAGTTTGACTCTAACTTCAATTCCACAGAGACGCCTTCCCTGGGGGCCGTCTCAACGGGAGCCTTGGCTGTCTTCATGAACGCCATGCTCCGCTCTATTTTCTTCCTAACACCTACCAGCACCCGGAGTCATTTTTGTGTTTGCCCACCTCCTCTGCCAGACTATAAGCTCCCCGAGGCCAGAGACAGCATCTCTCTTGTTCATTGCTGAACCCTTGCTACCAGGACAACGCCAGACACAGTGCGTGCTCACTAGATACTTGATGAACAAATGAAGGGCTGAAACAGGCCAGCTGACAGTGTTCTGAGTGGGAGCCTGAGTGGGATAGTGGGAGAAGCCCTGCTCTCAGATGGGAGTTCAAGTCCCGGTCTGTCCCTCACTAGTGACGACACTTTGGTTAAGTCCCTCCATCTTTCTGCATCTTAGAGGGAAGGAGCTGGGCTATGGGAGGCAGACCCCTCCTGTCTCATCCCAGCAGGCACCCAAGCCCTTCCCCAGCACTCACTCTTGCACGACTTCCCATCACTGCCCAGGCTGAAGCCGGAGCGACAGCGGCAGGTCCGCGCCTTGTGGCTGTTGGCCAGCAGGCAGATGTCAGAGCATCCGCCTGGCTTCCCGTACTGGTCGTTCTCGCAGGCATGGCTCCTCACTGGGGTAGGGTGGAGAGCCGGTCAGGACCCTCGAAGTCTCCGTGCCAGGCCCTGAGAAGGCTTCCTCAAGTCTGACCACACTCCCTCCTACTGCTGTCTTTGTGTCTGCTGTCCCCTCCAGGGACTTGGAAGCCGCAGGACTGGGATTCCTCTACCCTCACACCACCCGGCCTTGAGACTCAGGTGGGGACTTTCGTGGTCAGGGGACACTGCTGCTCATAGCCAGGTGCCAGTGAACCGGGAGGGGTGATGGACATCCTGAGCAGAATGAGGGCAAGGGGCTCCCGGGGTGGGATTCGGAGGCTGATGGGCAGACACAGGGAGGCATTCTGGGGTGGATGACTCAGAGAAGCAGTCATGACACAGGAGGAGTGCCCACCGGAGGGTCCCGGAAGGGGCTGCGGTGCGCCACTCACCTCGGGGCTGACGGCGCTGGTGGTAGATGTGGAGGGCACCGCCCTTGTCCACACGGGTGACCACCTGGTAGTCAGTGCTGTTGAACCGGTTCACACGGATCACACTAGTCTTCTGCTGGGCGTTGGCATTGTCCGAGTTGGTGGCGTAGAGATAATTCTCAAACACGGTCAGGCCATACAAGTGCTCGATCTGCGACGGGCAGGCAGGAACCGTCAACACGAGAGGAGAAGAGATTCCTACCTCCACCGCTGGAGAACTGGTCAGCTTTGCATCCAGACTCCGTGACTCGCATTCCTAACTCATCCTCCCATTATCCAACTCTGTGCTTTACTCCTGGACTATCTTCTCTGGACTATCCTTTCTTGAGATTTGCTTGTCAAATCCCACTCATCCTTCACAGGGCATCTCTTTGAAGGGCTTCTGGAATCTTCTAACCAGAGATAACGGTCTCTGCTTCCACACTCCATTTCTGGCTGTAATCTACTGTCTGGTGATCTGTGGATTTACTCTATCCCCTCGGCTCAAACCCCTTGAGGGAGGAACCAGACTCCTCCCTCTCAGAATCAAGCACATATCTGCTGATGGAGAGACTTTGCACTGACCTGGAGTTGGATCCTACCCTCTGTCCACAGAGAACACTCTTAGCCCGCCTTTAGCTCCCAGCTTTCAGGAGGGTTGAGAAGACAGACTGGCCCCAAGCGAGCCTGATAACAGTCCCCATTACCTGCATAATGTATCTAAGGTGACCTTCTGTCCCGTTTGTCCAAGACTGACCCCAGGGGACTTCCAGAGTCAACACTGGGACAGTCTGGGGCAAATAGGGATGGATGGTCACCCTAATTACCCCAGAACAGAGATGCCATCTTTGGGCTGGAAGGACTTCTAGACCAGGCTCAAATGCTATTTCCCAGTGGTGTGACCTCAAGCAAATCCCTTAACCCCTGTGAACCCTGAGATTCTTCAGCTGCCAGAGGGGAACTGAGTCACCCTGCCAGCTCATTCTCCAGTGGTTGCCGTAGGGATCAAATGAGAAAAGGGAAGTAAAAAAGGTGTTCTCTAAAACAACTGTGGCCATCCAAGTGGAAGTCATGACCTGTCCTCTTCGCCCAGTGCTTGTGCCAACCCCTCTCATACTGTCCCCCGTCCCGGGAGGCCTACAGAAGGGTCCCAAAGCTGAGACTTCCTCCTCACCAGAATGCCCTGGATGATGGTCTGCCGGCCCTTGCCCTCGTAGTCCACCACCTCAATGTAATCCAGGTAGGCATCAGCCCAGTAGACAAGGCGGCTGACGAGGTCCAGCGTGATGCCGTGAGGAAACACGATCTTGCTGTCAACCAGCTTGGTGCGGTTCTGCCCGTCCATGTCACAGCGCTCCACTTTGGGAATCTGACCGTAGTCAGTGAAGAACACCTTCCTGTGGGCAGAGAGCACGTTACACCGGGCCTGAACGCTGGGCACCCTCCCTTCCGTCAGGGCCTCCGCCTCTGCCCCTGCCTGCCCCGCTCACCCCATGGCAGGGTCCAGGGCAATGCCCTTGGGGTTGTACAGCTCCAGGTCCAGGAGAGTGACACACGTGTCCCCGTTTCGGTTGCAGACAAAGATCCTGTCATCAATGTCATCCACAAAGTAGAAGTTGCCAGTCAGCCAGTCGATGGCCATCTGTTCCACATCTGGAGAGTGGGAATGAAAGGGCTATGGGGGAGGTCTTCCCCTGACATGCCCATCTCCTCTGGGGCGCCCCCCTTCACCACCCAGACCACGGCTGTCTCTCCTCCCTAAGCTCCTACAGGAACTATCGGCAGTGGCATATTTTGCCTGGTGTTGTTTGCAATCCTTCACCAAGCACGTCTCTCCAAAGACAAGTCTCTGAGTATACTCCTTTACAGCCCTGCTCCCCAGGCCGAGCTCAGGGTGGCACACATGGGCAGCAGGAAATCACTGGCTGGCTGGCTGACTGACAGGTTTCCCAACTCTAGCCCCTGCTTGAATGGGCCCATCTTCCTGCACTTCTGAAAGGCAGTGAGGACAGGTCACAAGGTCACTCCAGAATTTTTAAAATTTGCTTTTTCTTGGAATAAGAGCACTCAGGCTAATAAAACATCACACATCTCTGCTTTTTATCAACTCTGTATGGTGAGTCGGCTTATCTCACGCCAGCCAGGAGCACCAACCAGAAGCTATACGTGTTTCCCGACTTTTCAAAATGGAAAAGCCAGGCATCCGTCAGTAAATCCAATCTAAGAGAAGAGAATGTTCAAATACAGGGCCCACGAGATGGAAAAGGGAAGGCCCATGGTGGCAAAAGATTGGGACCAGTGACATGGGTCAGAGTTCCTGTTCTCATTTCCATGGCCGATGCTTCTACTTCCCTATTGCTCAATTTCCTCTCTCCTGGGGAGGGTGGAAGGAGTGGGAAATAAGATATAGGGCTGGAGAAGAGAGCACAGAGGAGGAGAACCACTAAAGGACTCTGAAGGTAAACTGAGGCATGACTCATAAAGATGGGGAGCTTCAGGAGGGTGGGAGTGTGGGAGGAGGGTGCAGGCCAGGTGCCCACACTCAGTCTACATCAAAAGGACCTCAGACTCAGGGGTGGGCCAGGGTAGCAGGAAGTCCAGGATGCAGGAAGTCTGGGGATGGGACCCCTGCTGTCCTCCTGGTGGTGAGACTCCTTCTCTGCAGGGCCCACTGGCTCCCATCCGTCCATGGCCCTCTCCAACACTGCGATCAGAGGTGACGCCTCTAGCAAGCTGGGACATCCCCAAGACAGTGACTCCCCGGACCCCTGCCTTGCATCCTACTTCCACCAGTTTCCCCAAGAGGCAAAGGAATCTTTGGACCATCTGCCTTTGGCTGAAACTTTTTTTTTTACTGGAAACTCCCACTAGTGACAATCAACCCAGTAAGGACTTCAATTCTTGCACAGCTACAGGTATAATGACTAGGCTTTCTGCTAATCCTCCCCCTTCCCCACAGGGATTCAGGGGCTGTTTCTCAACAGAGGATGGGGGTTGGGGGGTCAAGGGAACGGGAACATGGCTCCCAAGGAACTTGGCCAGGCCCTGACACTGACTCACAGTCACAGGACTTAAGCTGAGGGAGGAAGGGAAAGAGCCAATTTGAGACTTTCATCAAACTAGTTTCCTCTTCAGGTCCCCCCTGTTGCACCCCACCCCAAGACAACTGGAAGGAGAAGTCACAGGCATGAGCTGTTACCCCGTGAGTGCTCAGGTGCCCCTAAACCCAGCCACTGTCTCCTCTGCGCCCAGTACTGTCCCGTCCTGACAAGGGCAGAGAGAAGGGGCTCATGGGTCCCAGGCCAGGGCAGGGGTTAGGCGAGCAAATGATCCCGCACTGTTATCCTGGAGAAAGCAGATGAAAATGAAGGCTGCTGGGCCGCATCCAGAGGAAACCAAGGTCCCAAGTCAGGGTGAGGGGGGGACCTGCCACAGTCCCAGGCAGCCAGCAACGTGGCTGAAAGGCAAACAGATTAAAAGGCAAACAGGGCTGTGTGCCCTTTACTTGGTGGGCACAGCGGGGGTCTGGGGGCTGCTGGCATGTAGATGGACCTTCTCATTTGAAGCTGTTTCCCCAGCACCAGCTGGTGCAGCTGCGTTCTTCTCTCCAACTTCCTGAGGCTTCCCTGAGTCACTGCCCAGCTTCAAGGCTGGCAATACACTGCCACTGCTCCCCCGTGTGCCCTTCCCTCAGCAAGAGGGGAGGAAGAAGAAACCGGAAGGGATCTGATGCCCCCGGTTTCGGATGGAGCTCCACATCCTCTCCTCCAGACCCAGGATGTGCTGACCTTCGGGCCTCCCTCCTGGCCTGGGTTCCTTGCCAATTCGGGGAAGGAAGGCAGAAGGGATTGTCCTCGCTCTCTGATATTCACCCTTGGCTGGTCCCCCCTTCCACCTCCCAAAGGCCAGGCAAGGCCCCGCTCAGCAGGCCGGTGAGGACTTGGCAAGAACAGGAGTCCCCGGCCTAGCCTAGACTCCCCTTTGGTATTTTTGCAGCTGGAGACTATTAGTTACAAGCAAAAATCCTTTGTTATCCAACCCCCCTCCATCACATTATTTTCCTTTCTTCTCAAGTCCAAACTCCTCTGCCCACCACACTACATACACTCACAAACAGGCACACACATACACACACGCTTGGCCACTCTTCCCACTCCAAGCGTAAGGAGATGGGCTCAAATGGGCACCTTCCCTCCGAAGGCGGTGCTGGACTGTTGCCCCCTGTCCCGGGGCACAGAGGGGACAAGTGGAGTCCCCCTGTCCCATGGCATGGAGGGGACAAATGCAGTCCTGGGCTTTGGCCTAGAGGACCTCACATTCTGGTCCCACACACCCAGAGAGCAGCTGTCCCCTCGTGGGCCATCCTTCTCAGGACTGATCCACTTCAGAGACCTTCCAGAAGGCCCCTGGCCAAAGACCCCAAATCCTGAAGACAGGAGAATCTCAGGTAAACCCTAGGGGAGGGATGCTGTGTGGTGGTGGGAGGAGTCTGGGGCTGGTCTGAGAGCTGAGGGGCCAGGGATGCCAGAGTAGAGGCGGCGGCTGGTAAGCTGGGAGGGCGATGAGACAGAGGAGAGACCACAGCCTGTCAGTGACGTTGCAAAGGACTTTCAGTTCCAGGCCCCAGAATAGACCTGGGGTGTGTGTGTGAATGCTCAGGCCTCCCTGTGACCCCGCCCCAAGGCTCAGCACTCTGCACTCCCCACAACTCCAGCTTTTCTCAACGTCTCCATCCTTCACATCGTTCAAGAAGCATCTCCCTAAACAGTGGCTGCTTTTCCAGAAACAACACCACCCATCTCATGCCCATGAAGACCCTAGCTTCAGCCACAGGATTTAAGACACTCTTCCTAAAGTAATCCTGGGGAAGAAAGAGAGCCTCTGTGCCTTGGGGGAAGTATCCCCCAACACATCCACACACCTGGAGATTGCAAATAGAGTACAAGGTCCCTGGACAAGGAAGGAAAACCACACTTCCAGCTTAACCACATCCCGAGGAACACACGGACTTCTTGGCCTTGTTCCAGGAAACTCTCCCATCACTCTGCTGCACCCTGGGCCCAGCCAGGCTCCAGATTTGAATCCTGACAACCCAGCCCAGGTTTGAATCCTGGTTCTGTCACCTTCCAACTGTGGAACTTATGGGCAAGTTACTTGATGTCTCTGAGTCTCAGTCTGCTGATCTGGAAAATGGGATGATGCCATTAACAGCACTCAGCACAGGGTTTGGCACATGATAAACGCTCTACTAATGGGAGCTGCCATTCATACCATCCCCTGATCCTCCCCACCCCCCAACCCCATCCTTCCTGCCTTTTCCATCTGTGCCTTCAGCCAGAGCCATGTGGCCTCCTGACTAAAGGTGGGCAGTTTGGGGCTGATGCTTACTATTCATCAAGACAGTTCAGGCCCCCAGGAGGAAGATCTCTGTGTGGCAGGCCTTCAGAAGCCCCAGGAGTTCCTCTTATCACAGCCTGTTTACCTGATGACAAATACCATAAGGGCAGGGCACTGTCTTTCATTTTGTGCCCAGCGCCCGACACACATGTACTGATTCATTCAACAAATATTTGGCGAGTACTGAGTGCTCATGCTGTTGTCCCAGTGCTGGGACATCAGTTTTTCCCTTCCCTGCTTCTTCCAGAATCCTCCTTCTCTGGCCTGAGGATGCCCAAGACAGAAAACCTTCCTGCTTGTCAGAGCTACTCTGGTGTCTCACCCAGGGGCTGGGAGAGATGCTCGGGGTTCAGGGCCCTCGCAGGTAGGGACGAGACCACTGGGCGGGCCTGGCAGAAGCTTTGCTAAACGGCGTGTCTGCATGCTCCTGTTTCCTGCTGGGTCCTGACTTCAGCTTTTCTCGTTCCACCAGCAGGTCCGGGGATCAGCCACGTGGGGTCAGCTCTACCCACCGGGCCCCCTCCCTGCCCCGTGTGTGCTTCCAGCCCCACTGTCCTCCTCTGCCTGGCCCAGGGCCACACAGGCTCAGTCCTGGGTGCCGGGGTGAGACGCTCGGACTCTGAAGCTCCGATTCAAAGTCAGAACCAGGGTCTTCCCACTATTGAGAAATGCTTGCTGGGCTCTAAAACGCATCTCTCTTGCTTAAGTTACTTCCTTTGGCTTGAAAACAGGGAGGGGGTTGTTGGGAGCAGGCTGGGTGGAGAGGCAGCTTCAAGGAGACAGTGGGGGAGGAGAACCCTGGGCTGGAGCCGCGCCGGGAGATGCAGGGCCGGCCCTGCCTGGCCAGGAAGAGGAGCAAAGGGCCATTAAATGTGAGGAAACTGGGAAAGGGGAACGGGAAGCAAAAGCACCAGGATGTGGGGAGCTTGAGGCCAATGAGTGGGCTGGCGAGAGCCCCTCGATATTCTGATACCCAGCAGGTGAGAAAGGCCAAAGAAGCCGGTGGCTGGTTTTCCTCTGTGACACTGAAGTGTTCTGTAGGCTGGGGTGGGGGCTGAGAAGGTCGGGGTAACCCGCTCCATGGGAGGGTGGCTTCCCTGCCAGCCGGGAGGCCAGCTCATCAGACTCAGAGGATCAACTCTCTCTCTCTGCCCCTCCTCTAGACAAATCACTGCCCTATTTCCTGTTGTGATTTTAAACACACACACACACACATACACGCACGCACGCACGCACACATGTGAGGGAGGGAAAAGTGAAGTTGGCCAGCTGGACTTAGGGACCCATTTCGCAACCTCACAGCCTGCAGCCTAGGAGGCCTTTTCTAGGCCTCCCAGCCAACCTCTTCTTTCCCTGTGCAGCAGGGTACTGGGGAGAAACCTGAGGACCTCTGAGGGCGCCTCTGGAGCATCCCCCCATACACAGCTCCAGATAAAGTGACTGCAGCAAATCTTATTTCCCTCAAGGCCTCTGTTGGCAACCTCAGAACCGCCTCTCAGCATGCACACACATCCTCCCAGGACCCCAGTTCTGAGGACTGTGCCCGTTCTTTCTACAGTGGAAACATCCTGGTAGCCCAGGTCAGAGGAGCAAAGCTGAGGTCATGCAGGGCTGCGGTGGGTGGGGGAGTTCGTACACTTGACCTCTAGCCCTGCCCAGGGGCGGCCCTGCAGGGGGCTGGACAGGACCTGAGGTTCCTTCAGAGGGTGGTCAGAAGTGGGGTGGGAGGGTGGGCAGGCCAGGACTGCTGACCTCTCAGGGCCTCGGTCTTTGGTCTCTCATTCCCAAAATGCTTGATGTGTTTATGCACAGCTTGCTCTACCATTTATCTACCATTTCTTTACATCCACTCACTTTTCTCATCTTGCTACATCCTAAACAATCTATGAAATCAGAGATTTGACTTGCCAGTTGTAGGAGTTTCCTAATAGGTATTAAAAAATAACATAACTATTAATATAATAGTAAAAAAACGCATGTCCACACACAGCCTAAACATGAAGGCATTCCCACTTGGGGAAAGTGTCAGTCACTCACTCGTGTCCAGCTCCTTGCGACCCTCTGGACTGTAGCCTGCCAGGCTCCTCTGTCCATGGAATTCTCCAGGCAAAACTACTGGAGTGGGTTGCCATTTCCTTCTCCAGGCCCACTTAGGGAAAGGCAGTCGTAAACCCTGAGTTGGGGCAGGGGGCCCAGGGTCTTCCTTGAGGATCTCCTGGCTCTCCCCTTCACATTGTCCAGTCATGGGATCAGAGTCCTCAGAAGCCTGACCATGCTGCCACACATGGCAGGGGAGGATGGGCCCTGGGGTTACATTCCAGGAGGGAGGGAAAGAGATGAACACTGAGTCCCCAAGACCTACCTCCCACCCAGGCCAACGAAAGACACAGGCTGGGGAAGGAAGAGCTGGCAGCCCGGCGTGTTAAGGTAGCAAAGTGCTCACATGCACACATACACCTGTCAGGACGAGTGAGGACATGGGCAGTGGATCTCTTCCCACTTGAGCAGAAACAGATGGAAGGGACTGGGCTCAGACAGGAAACGGCAGGACCTCAATCCTAAGCCTGTTCCACAGAGCCTCGCATGAAGCTGTGCTGACCACTGCAGGGCCCGGGCGGGGCCCTTCAAGGGCTCAGGACTCAGGGCAGGTCTGGCTCACATATACGCCCCAGGACCCATGTGAAACAAGCTCACTTCCTGGCCTCCTTCCTTCTTTCTATTCTATTTCTGTTTCCAGAGTTTTCTCCAGGGCAGTCTCCCCGCTGTGCTGCCTTCTTCCCACACCAGCAGGCAGGCTTCTCTCAGCCCCTGGGCTCTGGGCTCCAGCACCTCTCCCTTGTCAGGCTCCTTCCTCCCACGTGGGGCTCAGCCCAGGGGCCCAGTGGAGGTCACCGTCAGCCAAGAATGGCATGATTACAGAGAGGGCTCCCCCAGAGGGCCGAGAGAAAGCAGGAGAAAGCAGCAGCCTTCTTCTTCCTGCCCCTGGGGGAGCTAATTACAGGCCAGCAGCCCCCCTGCACAGGTGAGTGCCTGGGGCCAGCCACGCTTGCTCTCACTGGCACTTGGGCAGGCCATCAGCCTCTCCTGGGAAGGGGGATGAGCTGGGGGTGGGGGAGGGTGCTGGGAGAGACACTTCCGACATCCTCAGCTCAGGGCCCATAATTAGTTTGTGGGATGAGAGCAAAACAACCATCTTCAGGGTGACAGCCAGACAGTCAGGCGGCATGGGCGGTGGCAGGGCCGAAGGAAGGGACAGAGGCTGGGGCGAGAGGAACCCATTCATTCACCCCGGTAGCATTTCTCCCCAGAACCTTCTGGTCTTTTCTGGCCTCCTGGACTCTGCCCCAGAGGGGCCCAACGAATCTAGCAGACTCTGAAGGTAACACTCTCTGTTTGCCAAGGGAAGGGTACCCGCCTGAGGTTATTTCCTGCTTCTCCTGGGGAGGAAGGCAGGAGAGGAGCCAGGTCAGAGCAAAAGCAGAGAAGGTTACCATGAGGGCATCCCCACCAGGCCACCTACCCACCAGCCCATCAGCCCATCGTCCGCCCTGAGGCAGGGCCAGGGAGGGAAGGGCTGGAGCTGTTTGCCCAGACAGGCCTGATGGGTGGGGCTACTGACAGGGAACAGGGAGAGGGCAGCTGTCTCATGGGGTCTTGCCCTAATCCCACCCCACCTACCATGGGGTTCCTGAGCTGCCTGCCCCACAAGAGCTCTGCCAGCCAGGTGTTGGCTGAGCCCCCAGCCCAGCACTCCGAGGATGACAGGTCTATCACAGGTAGGCTTTGGTCACCAACAGCCCAAGGACCCCCCCGGGATGCTGTGGAGGGGCTGCGGCTGAGCTGTGGACCATTCGATGAGGCCACAGGGGAGGGGGGCTCTCGGAGGAACCCCTGTTCCCACCAGAACTGAGCCCTTGGGTCCTCCTGGGATTTCTGTGCGGATCATCATGTAGGGACCCATGGAAGAAACTTCAAGATCTTCTGGACAGGCCCCATGCAGTTCACCATCCTAAACCTCCTGCATGGCCGCTAGTGACCTCTGGCTTTCACTTCAATTCGTCTGATCTTGCCAGACAAGCTCAAGCCCACTATGCAGATTAGGAAACCAAAGCTTGAGACAGGGAGTTCTGGTTTACTCAAGGTCACACACAGATCAAGTTACCCTCTCTCCCAGGGGGTCAGATCAACCACAGGCCAGACCTCCCCTCTCAGCCCTGTGGTGCATTTCCTGGAGATGTGATGACGCAAAGGTTTTGTTTGTTCCTGTAGCAGTAGCATCTGAGATGAGCAGAAGTGCTCAAGGCACCGGACCTCTGCCCTGGCCCTGTCCCCAGCCACACCCCACCTTCCACCTCTGAGGCATCAGCGTACAGCCTGGGGTGGGAGCTCAAAGGGGAACATCCAGGATATCTGAGAACATTCCCAGTGGGGTCATTCCTGCCACAGAGCCTGTCTGCCAAAAACAGCCTCAGGACCCCCACAGCCACGCTGCAGCAGGGAGTCAGTTCTGGCAACGCCCTCAAGGGAAATGACAGACACGGAGATGGACCCAGCTTGGCCCCAACTCCTCTGCCCTCAGTCACAACTTAGCAAGGCTCCTCTGGCTCCAAGCCCCTTCTTTCCCTTGCTGTGGCTCCGGCCATGTGGGAAAACCCCTCTGTGGACAAATCAACACTCTTCTCTCTGAAAAGGGACAGTCCCTGGTCTCTGGAGGTTGACCAGACATTGTCCTCTCAGGCACTTCTCCTAGGAGGCCCTTCTCTGCCCTGGGTCAGAAATGCTGGAGCCATCCAACACTCAGCTCAGAGAAAGGAGAGGAAGCATGGACATAGCTCTGCCCCAGGCCCAAACAAGCGTTGCCACATTCAACTCGATGCCTCAGCCTCAGTCAGGGGCTTTTGTCTAGGCTCCTGGACCAGTCAGGGGTCATCCCGTCTATCCACTCCCTGGACCCAGCTTGTCCCAGACAGGCTTTGCCTCGCCCATCTCCCCCACCCTCGCTGGCTCCCTGTGCTGGAGCAGGTGACTCACGGTGCAGGCTGAGGGAGATGTTGATGGTGTACTCATCCACGAAACCCTTCAGGCCGGGCATGCGGGCGCACTTGAGCTGTGTCTGGGCAGCGCTGTCGCCAACGTGCACCCAGCACACCGTCTCGTTGGCGTAGCTGAAGTCCATGGCTGTGGTCTGCCGTGTGCTAGTGGGCGTGATGGTGGAAACCTGGGCCCCACTCAGGTACGTGGCCAGGATGTTCTGCGAGTTGGCAATCAGCAGCACAGGGGGCCGGTCAACCGGCTCTGGAGACACAGGAGAGAGGGGTCAGGGCAGCGAGCTGCCCTGCAGCGCTCTGGCCTCTCCCCGTCAGGGAACGACACTGTGGGCGCCTAGCTATATGGTCGCAGGCAAGCCCACCTACCATTCTTTGCCTTGCAGGAGCGGTTGTCTGGCTGCAGCAGGTACCCTTCCACACAGCCACATGCGAAGGAGCCATCTGTGTTGGTGCACAGCTGGCTGCAGGTTCCATACACTGAGCACTCGTCGAAGTCTGCCGGGAAAAGGCGAGAGCGCGGTCATTCCCAGCGTGCCGAGGGCAGGGAGGGGAGTGCCCTCAGACAGCACCTGGGGTGTGTCCGTCCCTACGGCTACTTCTACTTCGGAGAACAGTTTGACAGAATCTACTGCAACAAGAAATGTGGAAACGTTACCGCCTAGCAAGCCCAGACCTGGGATCCACCCTAGAGATGTATCTACACCCGTGCTTATCATCCATTCATCCAGAAAAGATTTCCGCAATGTGCCAGGTACAGTCTTAGGCTCAGGAGACACATCAGCAAGAAAACAGATTCAAACTGCTGCCCTTTTAAAACTTAAGTTCCGGGACCTCCCTGGTGGTCCAGTGGTTAAGAATCTGCTTTGCAATACAGGGAACGTGGGTTCAGTCCCTGGTCGGGGAACTAATATTCCCCAAGCCATGGGGCAACTAAGTCTGTGTCCCACAACTGAGACCCAACGCAGCCAAATAAATGAATAAATAAATATTCTTTAAAGAACTTAAATTCTGATAATAAACGAAATGTTGCTATTATAATAATAAATAAAATAAAAAGGTAAATGACATGTTAGAGGAGTTAGTGAGATGGGAAGTAGCTGGTGCTATGAAAAAATACTAAGCAGAGAAAGGGGACAGAGAATGCAGGCAGTGGGGATGGGATTTTAGGGCTATAAGGAGAGTCTCACTGAGAAGGCCACATTTGTGCCAAGACCAAAAGGAGGTACATTTAAAACAGAAAAGTTTGCATTGTTTGTAACAGAGAGAAACCGGGAACATCTTACTCATCCAAAGGGAGATGGCCAAGTGAACTGTGGTAATAGTCATACATCACCGTGGTTTTTAAAAGAATGGGGTAGATCTCTACACATTAACATGGAAAAATCTCTAGAACATAGTGGGTGAAAAAATTGGAAAACAAATATGTACAGTATGTGCGTGCGTGCTAAGTCACTTCAGTCATGGCTGACTCTTTGCCACCCCGTGGACAGTAGCCCCCCAGGCTCCTCTGTCCATGAGATTCTCTAGGCAAGAAAACTGGAGTGGGTTGCCATGCCCTCCTCCAGGGGATCTTCCCAACCCAGAGATCAAACCCATGTCTCTTAATGTCTCCAGCACTGGCAGGCAGGTTCTTTACTACTAGGCCACCTGGGAAGCCATACACAGTATGATATTTATGTAAAAAAGATCACATGCACATAAACAGTACTTTCAATTAGATTCTGTGAATACATGTATACCTGGATAGAAAAAGGCCTGGACAGAGAAGTAGCAAACTGTTAACAAGAGCTGATTTCCAGAGAGATGGGGAAGGGGCCGTAACTAAAGAGGATTTGTTAAAGGGGACTTTGGTTTTGTCTGTAATGCTTTAAACCTTTTTTAACAAGAAAACTCACATATGACCTATATATATATTTTTTTTTTTTTGGCTGTGCTGTATGGCATGGGGGAATCTCGGGTCCCCTACCAGGGATCAAACCCATGCCCCCTGCACTGGAAGTGCATCTTAACCACTGGGCCACCAGAGAAATCCTTGACCTTGACCTACATAATTTTTAAGATGAGTTTTGAAAAGTCTGGCGGAAGCCAGTGGTTAGGGCCCACAGTCACGCCCTGAAGCTGTAAGGCGTGTGGTAGACCCGCCTCCTGTCTTGCACCTTTCAAGCTTTCTCCTCCCCAACCTAGCCCACTGCCCCCCCAGCACGTCCTGAACCCCAGTATGTACACGTGTGCACACTTACCTTTGCAGGTCTTGCCATCTGCCTGTAGTTGAAAGCTGTTGTTGCAGTAGCAGGTGGGCCCGTTGAGTGTGGGGACACAGTGGTGCTGGCAGCCCAGATGGGAACACTGTCCTCGTTGCTCTGTGGGCGGAGGTGGGTGGGCGGGTGACATATGCTCAGGCCCCCAGATCTGGCAATCATACCCAGACAGCAACCTTCCCTCAACCCCAGTAACCACTTCCCAGGCCTGCAGGGTCAGAGATGAAGTGGCTTAGGAAGCATCAAGTATATTTTGTAAGTGAGGAAACTGAGACTGATGAGGGTATAAGACAGGTCCAAGGTCGCATTGCCAATTGTGGCTCAGAACCCGCATCTTCCTGCTCTGGCTGCCCCGACCCACTCTGTTCCTAGTTTGCTGGTCAACAGCACGTGGGGACTAACTCTGAGCCCCTTCACATGCCTCCTGCCTGTAGTGCCCGAGGACTGCAATTTTGGCTTTGGGGCTGAAGGGGAAGCGTTGGCAGGGAATCGAGTCTTGCCACGCAGGACCCCAGGTCTGGTCTGGAAGCAGGCCTGCAACCCAGCCCTGGTGTCCGAGAGGGCCCAGAGAGAAGGCCCGAGGCCCAGGTAGAGGAGAGGAGGAAGAGAAGCAAACCTGGCTCCCCCGGGATCTTTCTCTAATCTTCCTCCTGCCTCTGACCCACTTCCACAGGGGAGACAGAAGGGAATGAAGCAGGAGGGGGAAGAGGTGGGGGAGCAGCTACCCCCCCAGACCAGCGACCCAATTAATGGCCTTGCGTGGGGCCAGGCGGCCTGGCCACAAAGACCCCTTTGTCCAGTTGCCTCGCACCCCTGCTCCCCCCCTCCCACCTAGGAGAGAGCGCTGCCCGAGATGCTAAGACGTTTAGAGGCGCTAAGCCTGCCAGGAGGTGCAAAGATGGGGAGCCAGGCCCTGGTTACCCTTTCTCCTCCCCACCTCTGTCCCAGAGCCTGAAGGTGCTTCCCCAGTCGAGCCTTGCCCTGCAAAGAGGGGAAGTAGTGTTTGTTTCTGGAAAATCTAGAAAAGAGGTTCTCTTCTGGATATGGGGTAGAAGGATGAGGAGGTCTAGCTTCTGTAGTATCAGAGAAGGAAGTTCAAGCCCTAGGTTTCATATGTTCTTGGTTGTTTGTCATGCTGACCTTGTATGCAAAAGCAGGCAAACTTGAACACTGCCCGATAAGATGGGACGTGCGTGGTAATTAAAGTCAGCCCCCTGGACCCACATTCTACATCCCATTCCAGGAGTTTCTGACAAAACCATGCAGACTCAACCAAAGGAAAAGGATAAAAATCTTCCACAAGCTCCCTGCCCTCAGTGAACAGGATCCAGATGTGTCTCTTCCCACAGGCAGATGTTTTCTGACACGCCTTGTAGACACAGGACAGGGTCTCCACCCCCAGGGGCTTGCCTAGGGCCTCACAAAGCCAGCTTCCTGTTCCAGGCCCGGACCTTGAGGGCAGTAGAAGTTCCTGTTCCCTGAGGTGCAGGCCTGAGCTTCCTCCCCCTCCAACCCCCCTCCTCAGGAATCTCTCCCATCCTCAGGAGAGATCCAGACTCCCCCTGGGACAGAAGGGTCTCTAGAGGAAGACCTGTAGAGCTGGTGGACCTGAGATGCAGGTGGGAAGAAGTCTGACCTACTGTCTTAAAGTTCCCTCCTCAGTTGGGGGGGTGGAGGAGGAACCCTTCCCATGAAGCAGCTTCCAAGAGCCTCAAAGACCTGCCCTTCCCAGGGGATGACTTCAGGGTCCCTGGCAGGGGAGGCAGGCAACAAAGCTGCAGACGTGCGCCGCCCCCCCCCCGCCAGCCCCCGCTTCAGTGACAGCATCTGCTTGTCTCTGCTGCTCATACTCAGGTTCCCTATAAGAAACCGTGCAAAGAAACAACCCCACTGTTTACAAAACTAAAAAAGTATGAACATGCTGATCTAGTAGAGAGCTCTCGTTTCACAGGTGGGGAACGGGGGACTGAAGAGGGGTAGTGACACGTGTGAGCACACACAGCCAGAGACGTGCCCGGGGCACAGGGCAGCAGGTCAGGCCTTGTGCCCTTTGCAGTCCAAGGACAGTGTGCAGACAGTGCTCAGCAGCAGGCCTTCAGACCCATCAGGTGCCCGGCGGCAAACTCACAGCATCCACCTGGGAGAGCAGAGGTGAAGAGCCCTTACCTCGGCAGTGGGACCCCTCATCCGAGCCGTCTGCGCAGTCCTGGACCCCGTTGCAGAGGCGGGACATGAGAATACACAGCTCAGTGCCAAGGCAGTTGTGCTCGTTTGGCTGACATCGCTGGGCCTTACTCTGCGGACCTGGGGGCAGACGGAAAGGTCGCTGTGGGCATGCTGGCTACAGAGGCTGTCTGGCCAGCTACTCACTGAGGGAGGGGCTGGGACTGGGGTTTCAGGCACCTGCAATTTTTAGATCTCAGGAGGCCTAGGGCCTGTTAGACTCTTCAACCTCGGGCTCATCTATGCTACTCCCAATAGTAGCCAGACCTGGGATCCGCCAGGTGGAGGGGATAACTAGGTTTCAGCAAAGAGTCCACTCCCCAGATGCCCCAGGCTGTGGACCCCGAGGCTTCCACATTCTACACCAGGAGACAAAGCACCCCTCCTTCCCATAACATCCTGGGTCACAGAGCCTGGGCGGAGAGCTGGACCAAGTCTTCTAGAAATGCACTTTACAATATGAAGCATCATACACGGCTATTCAGCACTTGAAATGTGACCAGTTCCAACTGGAAGTATAAAATGCACACTGGCAAAAACAAACAAAAAACCATGACAGTTCCCTGGCGGTCCAGTGGTTAGGACTCTTTCACTGCAGTAGCTCCAGGTTCAATCCCTGGTTGGGGAAATATCATCCTACAAGGTGTGTGGAAGGGCCATAAATAAA
The DNA here is from genome assembly GCF_014754425.2 of Oryx dammah. Lineage (NCBI taxonomy): Eukaryota > Metazoa > Chordata > Mammalia > Artiodactyla > Bovidae > Oryx > Oryx dammah. The sequence goes on along the minus strand of NW_024070213.1, from coordinate 61,366,288 downwards.
TAAAATGTACACTAGTTTTTGAAGACTTAATACCACAGCCACAAAAAAGAATGCAAAAGGCCTCAATACTTCTATATGAAAAAATATGCTGAAATGATATTTTGTACACACTGAGTAAAATAAAGTTAAAATTAATTTCATCTGATTATTTTGATCTTTTTTTTTTTTTTTTTAAGTAGACACATTTTTTTAGCCACATCCTATAGCATGTGGGATCTTAGTTCCGCAACCAGGGATTGAACCCATATCCCCTCTATGGGAAGGAGGAGTCTTGACCACCCGACCACCGGGAAAGTTCCTATTTGGACCTTTTTTTGAATGTAGCTACTAGAAAATTTCAAAATTGAAATGCATGCCTTCCATTATATTTTTATGCGACACACTATGCTAGACCTCCACCCCAGAGCAGCCTGCCTGATGGAGGACTTTGGGAACTGTCAAAGGTTGTGGCCCGCTGGTGATGTCTCCACTTTCCTTGTTGCCCAAGAAGATGGGCTGCAGGGAGGGCAGCACAGAGCTCTTCAGGGGATCCTAAGGAGGCCAGGATCTAGGACACTGGCTGAGCCTGTCGGCTGGTAGACAGATCACTGCCCATGGGTTTCCAAGCCCAGACAGGATGTAAGAAGGTGCTTGCATGCAAGCACATCTGTCTGCCTGTGCCGGGGAGGAGTCACATGCAGAGGTAGGGGAGGTGTGTACCATGGAGCAGAGTGGTGGGGAGTGAGGTGAATCTATGAATCTCCACGTGTGCCGGTGCTGCCGGCCTCAGTATGTACATTTCCAGGTCCTCTTGGGAGCAAGTCTGGGTCTGCGTGTGAGTGTCTGGGGCATCTGTCTGTGTGCAGGTTATGTCTCTGTATCCTCGTTTCAGAGTGGTGACTCTGCATGGCTGCGAGAATGTGTTTGTGCCAGCATCTGCCTCTGTGTGTGTAGGTCAGCAGGGTAGGGGGAGTGAGTCAGGCCCCGGGAGCAGCTAAGTGTGAGTGTGATGGGTCTAGGAATGTGCACAAGTGGGGACAGTGAGCGGATATGTATATCTGCATCTAACTAAAGGATGGATAAAAAGAGCCAGATCTGGCCCCTCTGCACGGCTTTCTTTATCTTCAACACCAAACACTGGGGTCCGAAAAGTGGGGCATAAAGGTGGCCTGAGATAAGCAGACACTCCAGGCTGAGCCACCACAGAAACACTCATAGAATACCCCTGGCTCCCACACCTCCAGAGCAGGGTGTCAAGGTGAGGCAGAGAGAACTAGTGGCTTCCTCTTCTGGCCCTAAAATGACTGCTAATAATTATGAGTGAGGATGTGGAGATGGGGCTGGGACACGATAAACTCCAAGAGAGAAGAGAGAAAGACCTAAGAATGCAGGGTCCCCAGACCCCTGCCCAGACTAGCCCGGCAGGGGAGAGGCTCTGAAGGCGGAGAGTTTGCCAGCTGCCCAGGACTCCAGGGTCCCGCCAGCAAGTTCTCCATCCCCCACTGGCAGGGTAAAGGCTGGGTGGGGACCTTTCTCCCAGTTTAAACAGCTGCCTCTGATTACACCACTTACTGAGGGTAGGGGGAGGGAGGAGGGCGGGAAATGCTCAGGGGTGGGGCTTCTGGTACAGAGATTGAGCCAGAGCCAGTGGCCTTTGGCCTGGGAACCTGAGGACAGGAAGGGGACCCAGCAAGACCCAGGGGCACCCATCAAGGATCAGGAGGCTCAGAGGTGGGAAGAAGCGGAAGGAGCCAGAAAGAAGGGAGGGGAACCTTCCAGCAAAGCTGTCAGCCCAGAGAATATGGTCTCAGGGAGGCTGGGGTGGGGGGCGGGTACAGCGGCTGAGGAAGCTCATTTTTGAGCATACCAAACACCTTGCCGGGCTCTTTGAAGAGCAGGGGGAGGACAGTTGGACAGTTTTAGCTGTGTCATGTACAAACAATCACAGAGCAAGGTCCACACCAGGCTCTAGCTCAACTGTCTTCATCCTAGACTGCCTGGGCCAAAAGGAAAAGGGAAAAATCAGTGATGGGGGGTAGGGATCTAGAAAAGGTACTTACAAATCTCGGGAGCCTCGTCAGATCCATCCGGGCAGTCCCTCTCACCATCACACCGCCAGCCTTTTGAAATACAGGTGATCTGATCTCTGCAGGCAAACTGCTTGGGGCTGCAAGTCTTAGGGACTAGGGCCAAGGGAAGAAAACAGGGGTGTGAATAGGGGTGGAGGCCAGCTCTACAGTCTGAAAGCCCTCAAGGGTTCCTCCTCCTTCTTCAGGCAGTAGCAGTCTCCATCCGGCCCAGGCTCTAACCCAAGATTCATGTGTGGAGCAGGGGTGGGAGGCAGGGGTTGGGGGTCACTCCTGAACACTGTGTACCTGAGACGGGGGAGGGGAAGGACGCGGGGAGCACACTGCTGCCGCCTGACTGACCCCTGTAGGCTGCCCATTGGGTGTGTGCTCTCCCAGCTCTCAGGGCCAAAGCCCTTGTGTTCTCTGATACTCTGGTCAGACCACAGCAGCCTCCACTCTGCTGACTGAGAGTGATGGGGCATTTAGGTTTTTGACAGGTTTTCTCTTTATCTTCTCCATCCCACTAGAGGTCCAGAGCTGGTCTTTACTAACCTCTCTGCTCCTTCACCCTCTGGGACACTACTGGTCCTTAGAACACATCACCCCACACATCTCCAACTCCTAACCACCAGGCCCTCCCCAGACGGGACATGTGTTTGGGGTGCCCTTGGCACATGGGTGTCTCAGAGATGGTATCAACAGAGGAGTTCTGCCTCCACATCCATTCTCTAAACAGTCTCCCTTGCGGATGCCCTCAGAGTTAATAGGTACCTAAGATTGCTCAAGCCGACAGGGCTGGAGAGCCAAGGCAAGGGGATGCCTGGGGTGACCTGAAGGAGCTAGTTTCAGCCCAGCCAACCCAAGAAGTTCCTATATCCAGGACCTTTCTTTGCCCTAATCCCTCACCCCACCATCTGCTCTCTACACCCACCCCATTCTCTTACCTCATTCTCCAGGGATGAATTAAACATGGTAACACTAACTCTCATTGTTACCTCAGTATGTGCCGGGAAGTGTGATCAACCAGTTCTTTCCATGTATCATCGCATTCAATCCTCTCCACAATATGACAAATTAGGTACGACTAATACCATTTCCCAGATGTGGAAACCGAGCCTCAGAGGCTGTGGGGTCACACAGCAGGCAAATGTCACAATCAGGACTTAGACCCGTTTAACCGACTCTAAGCTGTGAAGCAGCCAGTTGACACCAGGCTCCCCATTTCCACTGAGAGGTCTTCGGGCGCTATTCCTCCCAACCCTGTCAGCATGTCCTCCTCGGGAGGGAGGCAAGCCCCACCGCCTTCACTGCCGCCCCCCAGTCTCCCAGCCCTGCATTGCCTCTTCCTCGATCTGTGTCAATCCCATTTCTCTTCGGCTGTCATGCACCAGAGCCCAGCTCTGTGCCAGGCAGTAAACTAGGCGCTGGGGTGCCCAGGAGGGGCGGGGTGGCCCCTCAGGAGCCATGGCACCCCAGGAAGACAGCAGGGTAGAGTGAGCTCAGGGCTGGGACGGAGCAGAAGGAAAGAGTGCCGGGGCTCTGAGCAGGGAGGGATGGACTCTGAGGAGAGCCACACTGGGAAGACGTCCTCCCCCTCAACCCCTGCCTCTGGCAGAGGGGACTGCGCTCAGGCCGCCGGCCAGGGTGAGAGCCAAGTTCAGGAAACACATCAAGGATGGCCTGGCTAGGCCCCCCACCCTGGAGCCCCCTCCCCTGCCCCCCACCCTGAGCAGGGAATAAAGGCCCCTTGAGGAGGCGGATAATGCTGAGTTCATTGCCCCACTGGGCCAGCTGTGAGGTCTTCCCGGGGAAACTGCTAGGCAGCCTAGTTAGCATGCCGGATGACGGTCCCCCTCCCCGGGGGGGGGAGGGGGGGGGGGGGGGGGGGGGGGGGGGGGGGAGCGGTGGTAGAGGGGGCTGGAATGGGATTCAGAGGCAGATGGGCTATTTGGAGCCCAGACAGGTCCCTATGTCCATCCCTGCCCCCACCTGGATTTAGCAGTCCATGCCTCCACTCCTCGCCAGGGTAGAACTCACAGCCCAGGCCCGAGGTCACTGGTTGGTCACTCCAATCTCCCCTCTATTCCACATCCCAGCCACAATCCCCCCTGCTTTGGCCCTCACTTTGTCCCCTTGCTGTCCCCCACCCCCATTTTTGGCCTGAGCTCGACAGAGGAAACAGCAGCTGGCAAACTCCGAAAGCTGGAATGAGAGAGATTCACAAACCAGATGTGCTCTTGCGAGGGAGGGGAGTGGGGGTGGGGAGTGAAAGGAAGAGGAGCCCCCTGGGCCCTGGCCCACAGCAGAGCCCTCCGGCCTGGGGCGGGGTACTGGGCGCACACCAGGGCAGCACAAGGACCTAAGAGATGCGGGAAGAACTTCCTTTCTGTCAGGGATGGTGGAGGAAAGACCTGAGTTTGAAGGCTAAGGCCTGTCTTTGATTTCCTTCATAGGGAAAGGGGAGGAAAGGAACAAATAACCTACTTTGGGGCAGTCTACACGGGCCAAGGGAAGTCTCATTCAGAGGTGGAGGGTGTTGCAGTGGGGGTGGGGTCGGAAACCTGTAATCTGCTTAGAGCCCGCAGCCAACCCCACTCCCCTCAGCTGCACCTTCTGCGTTTGATGCCAGCACCCAGAAAACCCAGCTAGGTGGCCGCAGATGAGGGAACAACATGGCCCTACATTAGGGAGCAACTAGTGGCCTCCCCTGGCTCCCACCCCTCAGGAGATCTGGGGGTTCCTAAGGATATGAGCTAACAGTTTTCAACATGGTGACTCTGCGTCAGCACCTAGGCTGAGACACTTTTACGTATTAACTCATTTAGATCCTCAAACCCTGTGATGTGGCTACGGTTGCAATCCCATATACAGATGAGGAAACTGAGGCATAAAGCAATTAGTAACTGAACAGGTGATTTCTTACTGGCCATGACAGCGGAGCAGAAGGATGAAAAAGGGAAATGGCAGGGTCCTCTGGCACTGGGAGTGGGGACGGGGATTACAGGAGGCGGCCCTGGCCTTCAAGGCTCCTCAGAGAGGAGGGGAGACAGTGGAGAAGATGGAAAGGGATAAGAACAGGACAGCAGAGGGAAAAGAGAGGAGGGAAAAGAAGGAGGAGAGAACTACAGAGGGAGAGTGAGGGAGGTTGCAGAGAGAACACCAGGACACAGGGGCTGTCTGTTCTCAGCTTTGCCCGGAGATGAATGTGACCGCCATGCTAACTCTGGCCAACACCCCTGCCCCCCCCACCCAAACCCAGGCACCCAGCCCAGCCACGGCCCCCAGGGCCACCAAGCTGGAGCCAGAACAGGAGGTGTAAGGCTGGGTGTGCATCCAGACACAACACGGGCCCCACTGCCCTGCTTGAGCTTCGGCTGCCGTCCTGTCCCATTCTGAGACCTTGGGGACAGGGTTCGGAAGGGTGGCAAGGGTGACTCCTCTAGAGGAGGGCACCCATCGTTTGATCCCTTGGGAGCAGAGACGGAGAGGAAGAGAGGGGGGTGAGATTTCCTAAAGACCCAGGAGACCTGAGGCAGGGTAAGGGTGAAGGAGAACCCTGAGGCCCTTTTCAAGAGCAGACCCAGCAGAAGGAGAGACAGGCTGTGTACCGGGGGATGTTTTCTAAAAAGAACCACATGATAAAGCTAAGGGAACAGAGGAGCCAGGGGGTGGCCAGGGAGTGGGGGGGGCCAGAGCCTGCAGGAATCTAAACTTTCAAACATACGGGGGTGGGGCGGCAGGGGCCTCCCAGGCCCAAACCCAGAGCTTTTCACTGAATTTTATGTATTTTGGGTGTTACCCGGTGGCTCCTTCCCCGCAGCTCAGTGAGGCTCAGACACATTTTTGTCATTCCTGAGTCTGGGCCTCTGCTTTGCGGCCTGGACAGACAGACAGGATGGCTTGGGCTGCCGGGGGGGAGGGGGATGGTCTCCCCCTCCATCCTGAGTCAATATTGACTCAGCGGGACATTAGCCTGACCTCCCCACCATCTTTTCCTCCATGCTCCCCCCAACCTACCCCGCAAGTAAAGTCCAGACCCCTCAAATGCCTCCAGAGGTCAGCATATCTCTCACCAGGCCTTCAGAAACCCTCTTCACCTACCCCCAACCCCCTGCACACACAGCCATAGAAATAAAAGCTCTAAGCTCCTGACCAATTCCCCACACCTCTCTCCAGTTCTCAAGTCGTGAGGAAGTTCTGCCAGAAGTCTAACCTCCCTCCGCCTTTCTGAATTATCTGCATTCTCCCTCTTATTCAACCCACAAAGGGTATCAAGTTCTCTTCTTCCAGAAACATTCTCTTCCAAATTAGTGGAGGGGGAAAAAGAGAGAGGAACTTGGAAGAAAGTGGAGGGAGAACTTTCACTGCCAAAATGGAGATTCCCAGTTTGGCCTGAGAGGGGAATAACAACTCCAAAATGGCGAACACGGGGGAGAGCCCAGGAGAGATTTCTGCTCCCAGATAGCTTTTGGGATACCAAGAGGCCTGGATGGAGGTGGATGGAGACAGGCAGAGACAAAGCATGACACAGAGACTGAGAGAGACTGGACAGAGAATGCCACAACAGGAGGAGAGAGGATGAGATAAGAGAGATTAGCTAGGAGAATGGGAGACAGAGGTTCTTGGAGGCCAAGACCGCACATACCAATGATAAACAGAGGAAAAAACCTAGGAAGAGGGTCTCAGCCCAGAGGTTGCCAAGATAATGGCACAGTTGTCTTGGGATGAATCTGGAGAAAAACATCCCTGAGATTCAGGGTGGGTAAGCATGTATCTTTACTCAGGCAAGTGGAGTCCCGGCCCTACCACTGTCTGACCCCAGGCAAACTCAGAATAGGGGCCATTGCCTCCCACAGAATTGGGAGGGTGGTAGGAAGGAAGATGGAAGCTCTTCGATGGGAAGGCCAAGGCCTCAGAGAGACCCTCATCTACCCTGGGGTGCAACAGGGGTAAATGCTGCCCTCCACTGTCCCTCGCCTCTTTCCCAGGGAGGCTTTACACTGGGGCCTGGGGCCACTGCACCGGAAGCAATCCCAGAGTCAACTACTTCCTTCTCCAAACAATGTGGGATCCTGTTAAAAACTGGGCTGAAATCTGGGACTGAACACAGTGGGGTGGGTTGAGATGCTCCAAACACACCCAGCACACAGTTCCACCAGGTCAGGGACCCTTGCATGGATGGTCCCACTGCGTTCAGATTGCCCAAGGGTGAGGAGCCCGCATCAAGAGCTGGAGGACTTGGATGCTGGAGAGCTCAGAGGGCTGGGGGCAGGGGCTGAGAGGAGGCTACTGAGGCGGGTAATAAGCCTTAAGCTTGGGGTTTTGATACGCAAAGGCTGAGGCTACAGCAGGAGGAAAGAAAGTTAGACTAGGTAAGGAAGGGCTTCCCAAAGGAGTTTTGAAAAGTCGGGAGTGGGAGGAAGGTTTGGACAGGATCTGGCTCCGGCCAGCGCCCCTCCTGCCCCTTCTGCCCGGCTGACATCCTTAAGAGGCCCAGTGATGGGGAGTGGCTGGGGGGAAAATAATAGAGAAAATGGAGGAAGGGGGGTGGCTAAGATTGGGAGAAAAGGAAGTTTTGAGAAGCAGCCTCAAACATCAAAATATACCTCCATCCCCAAATCAATGTCCTCACGTCCCTGGTTTGAAAGACAAGGGTGAGGGGAGATAGTCAGGCATCTGGGTCTGACCAGGGGAGAAAGGAGTTTGGAACCATTTCTCACAGAGCCAGGAGGCTCAGCCTCATAACTAAGTTCACTGTCCAGCTTGTCTGATAACAGGTAATATACTGGCTCAAGGGGGTATGTGGAGATGGGTAGGAGACAGGGAGGCAGCCAGCCCTCCCCACTACAAAATCTTCCTCATCTCAGCAGAGACCTCAATGACCTCTCTTCTCACTCTCCAGTCCATCTGTTTCTCCAGCCTCCCAGAAAGCAAGTAGACCCAGTTCTGTCTACTAGCAAGGAGTGACATCGCTCCCCAAAGAGAAGGGGACCCTGGGGATTGGGTTCAGGCACAACAGAGAAGGCGGAAGTGCTGGAGAAGGACCTAGGGCTGCTCCCCTGAAGGCAAAGCAGCAGAGTCCATGTGAGCCAGCAGTAGGAAGGAAGATTAGACACTGAGGGAGGTAAGCTGGAGCCAGGACATGCCCTTCTCTGGGAAACGAAGGAAAAAGTTGTGTCTGTGGGCCACAGGGCATGAGGGCAAGGGTAGGATATATGAACCCCTGGGCGGTCCTGGACGACGTTGGCACTACAGGTCTGTGCAGTCTCCCTTTCCCACTCTCCTGAGTGGGAACCACTCTGGATGAGTCATATTCCCATTCCAAAGGTGAAAACAGTAATGTGAGTTTGGGGAGGGGTCCTCTCCCTAGGGGTTTCTCTGGTGGCTCATCGGTGAATAATTCGCCTGCAATGCAGGAGATGCAGATTCGATCCCTAGGTCCGGAAGAGCCCTGGAGGAGGAAATGGCAACCCACTCCAGTATCCTTGCTGGGAAAATCCCATAGACACAGGAGCCTGGCGGGCTACAGTCTGTGGGGTCTCAGAGTTGCCCAGGACTTTGGATAGAGTTTGGCTTGAGCTGGGGTTACAGCTGTGGGCTGGGTGGAAACTTACAAAAGGGGTGGGAGACCATTAAGGAAAACATGTCCAGTCTCCTTCCTCCACTCACCACCCACCAACTTGGTGGGTTAATTACCCGAGGGGTGAAGCTCCCTGGGGCCATTCCTGACTGGGCTGGGGCCCTTGTCTGCTTTCCACAGAGACCCCCTCTTCTTTCTGCCTAACTCCATCCTCCTTCCATCGTGGGGCTCTTGATGCATTACTCTTTCTCTCTTAAAATGCTTTTCTATCCCTTCCAGATCTCTCTGCCTCAGTTTCCCCTCTCACTTAACAGGATTAAGAACAAGAGGAAACAACACCCATAACTGAGGAAATCACAGGCAAGGGCTGGTCTGAAGGGTATTCCGGGCACAGCTTCTTTCCTCTTCTCCATGTGGGGTGAGTGGTAGGTGGACAGAGTCCCCAAGATGGCATAATTGAGAGCTACTGAATATACTGTCCTATATATTTCCTGTCCCCCAACACCCCTCCCAACTGAAGCAAGTTGTGGGGAGGGGAAGAGTTAATCCAGTTTCAGAGAAAAACTTTCCCAATCCCAATCTGGCAGAATTGAGAAGATGGAGGAGGGGTGCACAATGGTATTGGGTGCAGATTTTTTTCTCTGGATGAGAAGATTAAAGTGACGGGAATGGATCAGATCCCACCCCTACTCAAATCAGGGGCCCAGCCCAGCCCAACCCCGTGACCCCAGCCCAAAGCTTGAGCAAGACTTGAACCAGTGACTCACAAGTAAGAGGGAAAATAGCTGACACTAAAAAAAAAGCAAGAGGGCACCTCTTTCTCCAAAAGGACACAGTTCTTGCCCAAAGCTAACTGCAATATACAAAGTGTGTGTGTATGAGGGGAGGAGGGGAAGTGGTGGAGAGAAATAAACACATCTACCTAAAGAGCAGGGAATTAGGGGTGGGGGCATGACATAACCCCCATCCAACCTCCAGCTCTCCTTCTAGTCCAAACTGTGATCAAACCAGAAGTCAGGGAGAGAGCAGCCTTTTTCCACCCTTCCTTCAGCATTCCAGGCCATTCTCCAGTCCCCTTCCCCAATGATGACATCTGACGTTTTTTCATCTCAAAGCTCCCAGGAATTAAGAAGGAAAATTCAAAGTCATATAGCTTCGCCTGCCCCCACCCGCTACACCCCTCAATACAGCTCTTTCCAGGCTACTGACAGAGGCCCTGAGAGGGGGAAGTGCTCATTTCGGAACCCAGGCTGGCAGCCTGCTAAATCCTGGACTCAGGCCTCCAAGCCTGGTCTCCAAGGGCCCAGATTCCACACCCAAGCAGGGGGCCTTCCCGTGGCCCTCCCTCTCCCGACCCAGAGCCAGTCCCCATCTAGCCTGCCCTCTGCCCAGCAAGGCACCCGGACCCAGCTCTCCCTTCCAGATTCAGAGGCCACAGCAAAAGGACCCCCGCCCCCTTTTGCAGCCAGTACATTGCAAATCCGGATTCCTTTACAATTTAGATGGGGGTGGGGGGGTAGAGGATGTAGGGGAGGCGGAGGCCCTCCCCGAACAGAGATAGGAGAAGGCCTCTAGACCCCAGGATCAGAAAAAGGGGGGTCCCTCTTCTCCCTTCCCAGGCCTCTGGTCTTTGTTTGGGCTGGGGGGGGGGGGTCCCAGAAGCATCATTTGCCCAAGGCCCCCATCCTCCAAATTGGACCCCCATCCCCGCCCCCAGCTGGGCCGCTGCAGTGTCAGCTGGACTGGGATAACAAAAGGCACCCCCTCCCGCGACTCCCTTTCCCATCCGAACACAGGAGTGGGGGCTGGGGAGTGAGTGTCCCCAAGGGTCCAAGGGGGCCGCGGAATCTCACTCACCGTCGACAGCGGCCGCGACCAGAGCAGAGAGCAGGGGCAGCAACAGCAGCAGCGGCGGGGTCAGCATGGTGTGGGCTGATGCCAGCAGCAGCCCCTCTCCTCTGGTCCTGTTACTTCTCGCCGTCGCCCCCCCCCAATTGGGGGGCCCCCCTTTTTCCTCCTCCCTCCCTTCTCCTCTATTCTTATCCTATCCTTCAGCAAAGCGCACCAGGGGCGTGGGTGAGGATGTAGAGTTCGGAGCCCCTCGCGGAGGGCCTGCAGACGGGGCTGCACCCTCTGCCCCCAAATCCAAACCCTTCACCCCCTGCTTTTCTCTTCGTTCCTCTTTTTCCCCCTCCCGGGGCGAAGCTCACAGCCCCATCTCCGAGCCGCCTCCGGCTGCAAAAATGCACAATTGGGAGGAGGCGGGGTGGGGGGGTGGGGGGCGTGGACGGGTGGGGGAGCCTTTGGAAGGGGCCTGATGGAGCTCTGGGGGCTCCCCTCGTTTCCGCCTCCTCAGTGCACGGGCCTGGAGCTCGCACCACTGTTCCCGGGACTGAGGTGCCGCGGGGCGGGCTGAGTTGGGGGGGAGAGGGAGGGGACCGGGAGAGGAGGGAGGGAGAAAAGGGGCGGGGAAAGAAAAAGCCGGGGCGGGGGGTAGAAAGAGCTACGCGGCAATCCTCCGAGTGCGCATGCGCTGATTTGGCGCGCTGCCCTGGGGAGGGGGAGTCAGAGGAGCGACAAGATTTGGAGCTCTGGCGAGCGGTCCGAGAGCGGGGGTTCCTGGGGCCCCGCTGGTTGGTTTTGGGCCTGGAGTGCCCATTCCCCTGACTGGGCCCTTCTGCCTGGCGCTCGAGAACTGAAGCGGCGAGAGGGATTGGGCAGGGGGCGAAGAGAGCTGAGCCGCTTGGCTTTAAAACTCGGTGTGTCGCCCTAGGATTTCAGGCCCGGTCTGGGGATCTAAGATCGGGAGGTGTGGACCGAGGCCTGATCTCCTGGGGGAACCCTGACTGTGACTCCCCTGCCTGGGGTGGAGGCGGGTTGGGGGCCGCCAGACCGTGGGGAAGATGCGGGGAGAGGCTTAGCTTTGATTTGGAGACATTGTCAAACCCGGACCGGGATTGGGGCCTGCGGCGGAGGGGGGCGGGGTGGGGGAGGGGCCGAGAAGGCCCGCCCCCACCTCGCTCCTGGGCTCGGCGTAAACAGGGGCACCCGCGGGGACACGCCGGAGCTTGTCCGCCTGCCTAGGGCTTGGGGATGGAGCCCACCTTAGCACCCGCCCTGTCCTGCTCGCCTGGCACTGGGCGCGGGAGGGGCAGGCCCTGGTTAGGAGGGCGGTGAGTCACCAGCGGGTGGGGCTGAGGAAGGTCCACCCCGCTTCGTCCCAAGAGGTCGGGGCTCATTTATTTTTTTGTTTGGTGTTTTGTTTTTTTATACCTTCCGACTGGCTTCCCACCAAGTCGGGGTTTTAAATTTCGAGCAACGGGGATTTGGAATAAGATGAGGGACTCTTGGACCTCTGTTTCCAGGCCTCGAGTTCTTCTAAGGAGGTGTCTGCTGGGTCCCGGACCTTTGTCCTAGGCAGAGTCCACAAGGGACTCCTAGCTCGGGGTCCACGGGGCGCCGGGCGGCTCCCGGAGCCCAACACCGTGCTTCTGGCCGCTGCCCCCTTCTGGGCGGTGTTTTCCCGCTGTACTTCGGGTGTCTGACTTTCTGGTGTCTGGAAGTCGGAGTTCAGGGAGACAGCCAGCGAAGCTGGCTGCCAGAAACTGACGTTAGAGTTGAGGGAGGCTTGCGCCACCCTTCTTCCTTTTAAAATTCTAGGCAAGGAAAGGCCCCACATCTTCACTCCAGTCGGGCCCTGGCAGAAAGCAGAGCAGCATGGAGGGCTTGTCTGTTGAGAGAAGCGACAGCCAGAGAAGAATCCAGAAACAGCTAGACCTTTCCTCCAAACCAGAGCTTCCTCTAGGCGAGCTTTGCTCAGGGCCAAGGCCACCTGCCTTTAGTCTCCCGGGCCGGAAACCTTAGACTTTTTGCCAACCGGTCTTCTGGGCCTTTCTCTATTGATCTTACAAACCTGGGCTCAGGACTTACCATTTTTTCCTTTGAAATAGGGCTCAGATTTTTCCTCCGTTTGCACTGCCAGAGTTTCTTTGGTCCAGGGTGGGGTCTTATTCATCCCTTCATCCAGACCTCGTGGGCTAACATGTAACATGGGTCACATGGCGGGAACTTACTAAAGGTTTTTAATGAACACCTACTAGGTTCCTTCTCCCAGAACCCCTTCCCCATATTGTCATCCAAGTAAAGTCAGATAGAAACAGAGTCCAGGGGACTTCCCTGATGGTCCAGTGGATAAGATTCTGAGCTCCCAAAGCCTGGTCAGGGATATAAGATCCCATACACTGCAACTACTGAGCCTGTGCACCACGACTAGAGAGCCCACACGCACTGCAGTTAGAGAAGCCCAAGCGTTGCAACCAGACCCAGCACCACCCAAAGGGAAAAAAGAAACAGACTTCAGGCAGCTTTGAAGGGAAAAAGCTAGCTGGAGTGAGCATACATAGCCTGAGAAGGTTGTGAGGGGGGCAGCCCTGTTTCTCGGGTCTCCCTGATACCTCTCTTATGCAGGTGAATCTTCCTGAAACTGCTTCCTCTATTTCTTCCTGGCTGGGGAGCCTCTATTGGGTGTCCATAGACAACAGAATGATCACGTCAACTCTTCTTCCAGTCTTCTTCCAGGATCTGGCCTCAGCCAACACATGGACACGTCTCACTTGCGAACCTCCCAGTCCCTGCTGTCTCCTGGATATGACTGTGTGTTTATTTTTATTAACTCTATATTGTAAATAATAATAATAATAATACTTAGTGGTTGCAAAACTCAAGAGTATAGGAAGGTACAAGGTGAAGAGTAAACTTGCCACACTTCATGCTCCCATTCTTCAGTCCCACTCTCAGAAAAACCACTACTAAGAGTTTCCTGGGTCTCCTCCCAAGAGATTTTTAAAAAACAATAAACAGAATTCCCTGGTGGTCCAGTGGTTAGGATTCCATGCTTTCACTGCTGGAGGCCTGGGTTCAGTTCCTGGTCGGGGAACCAAGATACTGCAAGCTACTTGGTGCAGCCAAAATAAATAAATAATAAACAAATATAAATAAACATCTTTTAAAACTTCGAATCAACTCATTAAGTATATACTGTTCTGGAACTTGCTTTTTCTCAATTACCTCATCTTGATCCCTTTCCCATTGTACACACACACCTAAGTTGCTCTTTACATGGACTACTTGGGACCTCCTTCTTGGATACTCCATAGTCTACTGGGATTGTTGGGCACTCGGGTTATTTCCAATGTGTGAAGTGCTGAGGTTGTCACTATAAGACGAGAGAATGCATATTTCTACCTGAGCCTTTACTTATACTCTTCTCTCAGCTCCTTCCTACTTTCCTCAGCAAGGCTCTCCTGTTATTCTCACTCTGCCCATCTCTCCTGTACCAAGCTTGCTCTGAAGACAGCCTTAGTACCTAGAATTTGGCACTTAATTTTGTGATTTTGTGTCTACCATCAGACCATAAACTCCCTGTGGGCAGGTATCATGTCCCTTTACTTATTTGTATCCACACAGTGTTAGGACCTCTTGATTGTTAGGTTGGTGAACTTACAGGAGTGTTAGGGGTAGGGGTGTCTGCACTGGTAAAGGAGACCATCATGATTACCATCAAATGGGATGTGACTGTAAGAATTGTCTCCGTATTTCTCCTATAGCACCCATTATGCAGTCCCTCTCTGCCTCGACGTCTTCTCTTTCTCCCCACTTCTACTCTAAAGAAGCTTTTTCCATCTTCAAATCCTTGGGTTGGAATTATAACCAAATAGGGGAAACCACAGAGGAATTAATTCTGTGCAATCTATGATCAGGTTATCAAGAATGGTGACAGCAGGCAAAGAAATTGGTGGAGAGAATACCTTGTTTTCTTGGGATCTCCCAGCAGATTATTAAACATGTCCCTTTCCTTCCCTGGTGGCTCAGAGGGTAAAGCATCTGCCTGCAATGCGGGAAACCCGGGTTCAATCCCTGGGTCAGGGAAGATCCCCTGGAGAAGGAAATGGCAACCTACTCCAGTATTCTTGCCTGGAGAATCCCATGGATGGAGGAGCCTGGTCGGCTACAGTCCGTGGGGTTGCAAAGAGTTGGACATGACAGAGCGACTTCACTTTCCTTTCCACTTTCCTTTTCCTGAGTATAACAGGCATTGAGAAAGGGGCATTAAGAGGGCAGCCCTGGAATTGAATGTCAGGCCAGAGGCTGGCACCACCTAGCGGTCAGATAAAGAAGTGTAAACAGGAAAAATGGGAAGGGTTTGTTGGAAGATGGGAAGAGAACCAAGATTGAGTACTTTCCATATACCAAGACCAGCCAGTAGATTTTACATGGATTACTTCATTTAAGTTTTACAACTACCTTGTGGCATAGGTGTTATTTTCAGTTTGTAGATATGGAAATAGTCTCAGAAAAGGCAGATTTGAGGAATCTGCCTCAAATCACAGTGTGGATTGGAGCCCGGTTTCCTTTCATTTAAAAAACATTTATTAGGTACCTCATATGGGCTTCTCTGGTGGCTCAGAGGTTAAAGCGTCTGCCTGTAATGCAGGAGACCTGGGTTCGATCCCTGGGTCGGGAAGATCCCCTGGAGAAGGAAATGGCAGCCCACTCCAGTATTCTTGCCTGGAGAATCCCATGGATGGAGGAGCTTGGTGGGCTATAGTCCACGGGGTTGCAAAGAGTCGGACATGACTGAGTGACTTCACTTTCACTTATATGCCAATTACATTGATAGGCACTAGAGATGAGATGGAAACATGCAGTCTCAGCCTTCAAGGTGTGTACAGGTTAATGGGGTTGAGCAACTAGATCACTGACAATTACAACAAAGGACCTTAATGCCTGGGATAAAGGCACATGGCACAGAGGGCCATGGGAACCAGGGCAGGATACCAATCCCAGATAAGAGGGTCAAAGCAGGGCAGAGTGGATGATACCAGGCTATGTGTTGAAAGAGAGGAAGGAGATGGCCAACAATGACAGAAGGAAAGGGTGTTTTAGGCTGCAGGACAGGCAAAGACATGTAGGCATGAAGAAATTTGAAATACTTAAGGCAAATGTGGTATGGTGGAAGCTTAAGGTACTTGTTGGGGGAGATAATGGATGAAGTATCAGAGAGCCTAACCACAAAAGGTGATGTTAGCCACACTAAAGACTTAGAATTTTTATCTGAAAGTAGTGGGGGGATTCCATGGTGGTCCAGTGGTTAAGACTTTGCACTCCCAATACAGGGGGCCTGGGTTCGATTCCTGGTCAGGGAACTAAATCCCACGTGCCACAACGAAGACTCCATGCAACCAAAAAAATAAAAAATAAATATTAAAAATAAATGAAAGTAGAGGGGAACCAAGTGAGAAATTGAATGAAGCCCTTAACGCACCAGCCCTAGAGCTGAATAGGAAGAGGGTTCCAGGCTAAAGAGGCAGGATCAAGTATATTAATTCGCTTATCATGTTGGCCTAGAGGATAGTAACAGAGCAACAGGGAAAGCTGGGTCTAGAAACTGTGGCTCACATTAGAATGTTCTCAAGTTTTCAGATTTTGGCAGTACATTTAAATCAACTGGGGTGCTTTTAAAATCCCAATGCTAACAGAAAGATAAAAATAAAAACAATTCCCCAATGCCAGAGGACTTTACTACTTGACTTTGAGACTTGTACGCTATGATAATCAAGACACTATAGTTCTGGGATGAGGTCTGACAAACAGATCCATGGGATAGAATAGAGAGCCAGAAATAGACTAACACACTTAAAGGTCATTTAATCCTTTCTTAAATTTGGCTTGTGCTGGGTCTCAGTTGTGGCACACGAGGTCTTCGATCTTCGCTGCAGCATGTGTTGCAGTGTGCAAACTCTTAGTTCGCCTGTGGGATCTAGTTTCTCAATCAGAGATCAAACCCATTTCCCCTGCGTTGGGAACTTGGAGCATTAGCCACTGGACCACTGGACCAGGGAAGTCCCAAAGGTCATTTAATCTTGATGAAGATGTCAAAGCAATCCACTGGGGAAAGGAATATCTTTTCAACAAACTGTTGGAACAATAAGTGAATCTCGACCCCTACCCCACATCATATGCAGGAATTAATTCAGATTAATCATAGACCTAAGCCATAACAGCTAAAATCATAAAGTTTTTAAGTGAAAACACAGAATATCTTCCTGACTTGGAAGTAGGTAAAAATTTATGTTATAGAAAGCAATAACCATAAAAGAAAACAAATTGATGTAGGAAACATCAAAATTGAAAATGTCTGTTTATCAAAAGACACCATTAAGAAAATGAATAAGTAAGCCAGAAAATAAGCAAAATATTGATTTCACAAAGAACTGGTATTCAGGATACATAAAAATTCCTATAACACAGTAATAACAAAAACACCCTATTTTAAAAAATGGACAAAACATTTGAACAGATACATCATAAAAGAACGTGTATGAATGCCCAATAAGCACATGAAAAGTGCTCAATATCTCTAGTCATCAAGAAAATGCAAATTAAAACCACAGTGAGATAATTCTCCACATTCAGCAAAACGGTTTAACTTTTAAAAACTGACAATACCAAGCGCTGAGAACGTAGAGCAACAGGAATTCTCTTACAGTGTTGGGAATGTGCTATACATTTGGAGTAATATATAGCAGCTTCTTATATTAAGCATATACCTACCCTATGACCCAGCAATTATACTCTTATTTATTCAAGAGAAGTGAAAACATGGTTACACAAAGATTCGAAGAATGTTCATAGCAGTTTTCTTCATGATAGCCAAAAACTGGCTGTGGCTCAGGTGCCTATCATCTTTTTTTTTTTTTTTAAAGGACAAAGCATCTGTGGTTTATCTCTACCATGAGATATTAGTAATAAAATGGACACATTATGGATACATACAACAACACAATAAATCTCAAGACACAGTGAGTAAAAGAAGCCAGACATGAAAGCACATCCTGCTTTATTCCATTTATATGCATTCTAAAATAGACAGAACAAACCTATGGTGGAAAGAATCAGAACAGTGGCTCCCCCAGGGGATGTGTTGAGGATAATGATGTACGTCTTGGTAGGAGTGTAGATGTCATACAGAAATGAAGGGGTAGGGCAAGGATTTGAAGCCAGGTGGCCTGGCGCCAGAGGCCATGGTTTTAACTACCACGCTACATTGCTTTTCTCCGTGTATGCTGCAGCCTCGGGTGTGGATGAGATTACACAGGAAGGATAGCCTGTGAAGACAGGAGACTGAGAAGGCGCACCGAGACAGGTAGGAGGAACACTAGGAGAGAGGGGCCGTGAAAACCAGTGGAGGAAGTGCTCATTCAAGAGTGGCTAGCAGTGTTGAAAACTGCTGAATGGTCCGGCAAGAGAAGGACAGGGGCAGGTCATTCTAGGAGGGCATGTGTGACATGGGCCAGGGCAGTTTCACTGGACTGGTGGAGGTGCTAGGCAGCTTGCAGTGTTCTGAGGAGGTGAGGAAGGGAAGACAGAGAATGTGAATAACTTTCCCAAGAAGTCTGGCTGCTCCAGGGAAGAGAGAAAGGCAAGACAGTAATTAGAGTGCTAGTTAGAGGGCTGGAATGTCCTTGCAGAGGCTCAATCCTGACCACAGCTGACTCCATCCAGAGACGCCCGCCTTTGCCCACCCACCAGAGCTTCTACTTATCCTTCTGTGGGGTGAAGGTCTGTCGGCCACAGTTGGCCCCTGACAGCCACAGAGCTTCATTTGAGAACTCAAGATCAGCTGACACCACCATTGCTCATATCCTGTATCCTTGGCAGGCCTCAGTGGGTGCCCACCCTTCTCCACTCAGCCTAGTCCTTCCTCTTCCTGACCACCCTTGTGGTGCTCCCCAATCCCTCCCTTGTACAAGGTCCTGGGCCACTCTTGGCTCGGATTATCCTTGTCCCTCTTTACTTGTCTGAAATGTGGCTCTTCCCTGAGGACACTTTTTTTTTTTTTTAAGATATATCATTTATTCTCCCAAGTGAACAAGTCGGATGACTGTGGGAGCATGGACAGTCAGCCTGCTCTGTGCTCACCATTTCTTATAGTCAGTGTGGCTCCAGAAGTCTCAGGGATGCATCGAGCAGCAAGTAACAGAAGACCCAATTAAAGCAGACTGAACAAAGAGTTCTAGAACAGACCTGGGACTGCTTGATTCATTAAGAGTTTTCTATCTCTTCACACTGCTACTCTGTCCTCAATGGCTGATGGTCTCTTTCCTCAGACATCACATGTAGTCTTGATAATGAAGAAAAACAAAATTTTTCCCAAGCTCCCCACAAACTCCTATTAGCCAGGACAATGGAAACACCATGATTGTTAAGACCAATGAGATTCATCCCCTAAATGCATGGGAGGGGAACACCTGTATATAATCCAGACTTTGCCAACAAGGGAGAAAGACTCGCTGCTGAGCAGGCATCATCAATGCTCGCCTTGGTAGTCATACAAATTCCTCTTCCTTTTAAGGGTCAGCTATTGCACCCTCTGCTGACAAGATGTGTGGCATACTGCTTAAGGGCAACAGGGCTTGTGCCAGACTAACTGGATGCGAATCCCAGCTTGCTTGCCAGCTCTTTGGCTGTGGGCAGATCACTTAAACTTTCCACACTGCAGCTTCCTGATCTGTAAAACAAGGGCTACTAGCACTATCCAACAGAACTTTCTGTGATGATGGAAGGAAATGTCCCATGTCTGTGCTAATACAGTAGCCACTAGCCATATGTGGCTGCTGAGTGTTTGAAATGTGGCGAGTACATGTGAGGGATTGTTTTTTAATGTTTGTGTATTTATGTATGTATGTGGCTGCACTGGGTCTTAATTGTGAAACACTGGAAGTTTAGTTGCGGCATGTGGGATCTAGTTTCCTGACCAGGGATGGAACCTAGGCCCCCTACACTGGGAGCGTGGAGTCTTAGCTTCTGGACTATGAGGGAAGTCCCAAGAACTGTTTTTTTTTTTTTGTAATGAAAATTAAATAGTCACATTTGACTAGTGACTTGGCTACCCTGATAGCTCAGTTGGTAAAGAATCTGCCTGCAGTGCAGGAGACCCTGGTTCGATTCATGGGTCGGGAAGATCCGCTAGAGAAGGGATAGGCTACCTACTCCAGTGTTCTTGGGCTTCCCTTGTGGCTCAGCTGGTAAAGAATCCACCTGCAATGAGGGAGACCTGGGTTCGATCCCTGGGTTAGGAAGATCCCCTGGAGAAGGGAACAGCTACCCACTCCAGTATTCTGGCCTGGAGAAGTCCATGGACTGTGTAGTCCTTGGGGTCACAAAAAGTGGGACATGACTGAGCGACTTTCACTTCACCACACTGGGCACATAGTTCTAATTCATAGTACTGTTGTAGGATAAAATGTGCAGTACTTGGATGATTTAAAAAGCAGGAATTGAAGTAACACATAAACTCTCATTAAATGTTAGTTATTACTTTTGCCGCCATCCACTGATGTCCTGGTCATTTGCCCACTCTCCTTGAAGAAAGACTATGGCATCTGATTCACTGTCTTCCTTGCCACCTCAGGTCTTTAGCAAACCCAGGTGGCTTCAATGTTCATGCAGGTAGTCCAGCGGCACCCTGGTCTCTTCAACTCCAATGACTCACTTCCATTTTGCCATAGCCACTCACTCCCATGGCCACAACTTCTACCACACCCTCCCAGGAGAGCTCAGTGGAATCTCACCCCTTTGTCTCTGACCACACATGCCAACCTTTCAATTCCTTCCTTGTCTTGCTCCCAGGAAGTCTGATCTTTCGGTTGGTTGAGACTTTCAGTTCCTTGATTCTATTCTTTCCTTTACCACTGGCTCTTGTCTTTACTTCTCGTCCTAACCAGGTTAATTCCACAGTGCTTCACTTCTCTTCCTCCATATGGTACTCTTCTTCATTATTATTAACCTTCTGAACAGTTCTCCCGGTTTCAGATTTACTGTTTAAATCCATTCTCCACACTGCAACCAGGGTAGTTTCTCTACTAAATCTCATCATATTGCCCACCTGCCCTAAATCCTCTGCTGTTCCCCATTGCCACCTATCACCCATTTCCAGAGGTACCATGCTCCCACAGCATCCATGTTTTTGCACATGCTAGACTCCCTTCCTGATTTACCTTTCCTCTTGTTCTTGGTCTGAATAACTTCTTTTTTCCCTTTTAGATTCAGTTTGTCTGCACATTGTCAGAGCTTGGAGTTGAGGCCGCTGGCCAATGAACTCACAAGCGTAGGTAGTGTTTTACACGAGGGGCAAGTTTTTCGCTAACACCACAAGGGTCTCTGGCCCAATGAGTGGAGTTGGATAGTAATACTTGCTACAAAAGTATGATTTTAAGGAATGAGAACTTATTTAAGGAGAGGTGAAAACATTTTTAAAATAACCTTTTTTTTCTCTCTTCTTCAATATTTCTAACTCTTCAGGTAGTACTTGACTTTTCTGTTTTCTCAGTTCGTATATCCTACTCTGAGATCCTAAAAAGGGAGCGCACTCAGCGGGTCTGATGTGGATGCGCGCCCGGGAAGTTCTGCGCATGCGTGGCACCATCTCCCGAGAACAGCCATGGGAAGTCATGCCGGATCTCTACTTCTACAGAGATCCTGAAGAGATTGAAAAGGAAGAGCAGGCAGCAGCTGAGAAGGCTGTGACCAAGGAGGAATTTCAGGGTGAATGGGCTGCTCCAGCTCCAGAGTTCACTGCTACTCAGCCTGAGGCAGCAGACTGGTCCGAAGGCGTGCAGGCGCCTTCCGTGCCTATTCAGCAGTTCCCCACTGAAGACTGGAGTGCCCCGCCTCCCACTGAAGAATGGTCTGCAGCTCCACCGCTCAGGCCACTGAATGGGTAGTAACCACCACTGAGTGGTCGTAAGCTGTTCTTCCAAACACTTGTAGAACGTCCACAAACTTCCACCAAAATGCAAATCTGGTTGATGGAAAATAACTGTTTCTAAAAAAAAAAAAAAAAAAAAAAAGATTCAGTTTGGGCATCACCTCCCTCATCTCTGCTATCCCCTAACCTAGTCGAGGTGCCCCTCCCATGGGCTCCCACGGTACCCTGTGCTTCACTGGAGGCACAGTCCTAATGATGCTGGGCTGTGATATAAGATACCATTGTTAACAAATCTGACTCCCTGTCTTGGCTATGAAAGCCTGAGAACAGACACCCAACAAATTGTTACTGATTGACTGGACATAGATTTTGGGAGGATTGCTTGCTACCAATTCAATTCACTTTTTTAAAGGTGGAGGGATTTGAATGTGTTTGTATGTTGAGGGTTAAGAGCTATAATAAGGAACTGCCTGGGGCTCGAGTGCTTAGGACTTGGCACTTTCACAGCTGAGGGGCCCAGGTTTGATCCCTGGTTAGGGAACTAAGATCCTGCAAGCTGTGAGGTGTGACCAAAAGAAAATGGCCTGCAATAATTAGTGAATGAGAGGCAGGAGATTTGGAGGACGGAGGGGACAATGACTGGAACAGTGCCCGGGGAGGCAGGTGAGGTCCTGAGCACAGAGGGAGGAACATCCTTCAGGCAGGGGAAGAGACAGGCTCTCCTGCCTGTTGAAATGTCTGTTGTCAGGGAGCAGGAAACTGGAGGAGTTTCCAACTGACAAGTCTCTGTTCCCTCTAATCTAAATGGTGAGTTGGGATCAAGGTGAATGGAAATTTGGGGGGAAGAGCAAAGGCCTGGGAGACACAGCTGCCTAGGGACCCAAAGCCACTTCCCACACTTCTGTGAACTTTTCCTCCGATCCCTTAGTCCCCCACCTACAAATCCCAGGCTGCTGTCCAGTGCTCCTGAATGTGGCCTGCATTCATCTTGGCTGTGAAATGTACTAAGCCCCTGCCGTTAATCCATCACTAAATTTAGTCCTCATATAAGAGAGTATTTGTAAAATAGCCCAGCCCAGGTACACAGTAAACACGAGGTAAATGGTAGTCTTTGTATTGACTAGCAAGGATAAACTGTTGGTTTTTTCTAGCTGCATAGCAGCGTTTACAGGATGATACATGCCTCTGCCCTCCAGGAGCTTATTTCCTTGTCAGAGAAGGATGTACCCCTGCGATAATTAAAAAGCAATACAAAGTGATATGTGATAGTTATTGTCTGGTTGCTAAATCATGTCTCTCTCTCTCTTTTTTTTTCCATGTCCAACTCTTTTGCCACCCCATGGACTATAGCCCATAAGTCTCCTCTGTCCATGGGATTTCCCAGGCAAGAATACTGGAGTGGGTTGCCATGCCCTCCTCCAGGGGATCTTCCTGACCCAGGGACCTAACCCGGGTCTCCTGCATTGGCAGGTGGATTCTTTATCACTGAGCCACCAGTGAAGCCCTGTGTGATGGTTACCAACACCCAAATGGCGCTTTGTTTTTGACCACAACCAGCACTGAAAAGTATCTTTTCCATCAAGACCTAGAACTCAAATCAATATATAAAGCGAAACAAATTTCATAGGAGAAGGGGACGACAGAGGATGAGATGGCTGGATGGCATCACTGACTCGATGGACGTGAATCTGAGTGAACTCCGGGAGTTGGTGATGGACAGGGAGGCCTGGTGTGCTGCGATTCATGGGGTTGCAAAGAGTCGGACACGACTGAGTGACTGAACTGAGCTGAACTGAACCATCCTTACTTTGTGTCATGCATTCTGGTATTTTCTATTGTATTCTACTTTGTTTTTAAACAGTGGTGGTCAAGACTCACTGTGATGGATTGAACTGTGCCTCTCAAAAATTCATATATTAGTATGTTGAAATCATATATCCCTCAAAAATTCATATTCATAGGAGGTACCCTCTGTTCCTCAGAATGTGACCTTATTCAGAGATACGGTCTTTACGGAGGAACTCTTTAGGGTGGGCCCTAATCCAATATGACTGGTGTCTTTAGAAAAAGGGGAAATTTGTGAATTCGCTGGCAGTCCAGTAGTTAGGACTTGGTGCTTTCATTGCTGGGGCCCTGGGTTCGACCTCTGGTCTTGGAACAGGATCCTATGTGGCTTGGCAATAGAAGGGGGGAAATTTGGAGACAGACTTGCATGCAGGGAGAATACCACATGAACAGGAAGATGGCTATCCACAGGCTAAAGAGAGAGGCCTGGAATGAGTCCTCTCAGTTCTCAGAGGGGACCAACCCTGCCAACACACTGATCTTGGACTTCTAGCCTTTGGTACTCTGACAGAGTCAACTCCTTTGGTTGGTTAACTCCCTGCCTCAGCAAAAAAATACACTCACCTGATTGATTTGGTGACTCACTATTGGGTTGCAACCTGCAGTTCCCAGACTGCAACATTCTTTTTTCTCTGCTTTTCCTCCTGCATTCTTCACAGCCACTGGTGGGATGGCAGGGCCTGGAGGAGGGTGAGGCAAGCAAGGAACCAACTCTCAGGGTCATGCAAGTGGGGGTTTCGTTACCAGTAGTCTAGCCAACTCCACACTTACATGACCTGAAGGTGAGCACCATCTTCAACTCAGCACCCTCAACACCTCACCCTGGCCTAGGCCGTGTCAAGTAGGTACAAGCCTTCTCTCCATTTGAGTCACAAAGCTTTTAAGTGGAGTTTGACACATGTCAGATATGCCTATAATTCCTCTGATGACATCACAGTCTCCCCGTTTGTGCAATCAGTTAGAGAAGATGATAATAAATACTGTTTTAGTATTTGTACGTGCTTCTCACCTTCCTATCCCCCAAAGGAGTCAAAGTTAAAAGACTCGAGTTCATGCCTCCTCTCCTCTTACCAAAGTTCTGAGGGACACGGCCCTCTGGAGACCCCTAGGTGGCAAGCCCTAAGTTTAGTCACTGTCTCTGGATGTCAGCAGGCAGAGTGGGTGCCCTGGAGCACACACAGAATGCACGTGTCATGAGCGTCTTTGTGCACATATTAAGATCGATCGCAGCACTGCCAGCTGTATAAACCCAAGGACAGGGTCCCCGCCTGCCATCTCCGCCCCAGCTCTCCCTCCTTTCCAACTGGCTGCCTTACAGACACAATAAATATATAAACACATACCTCCAACAGCCTCTGCCTTTGTGGCATTAATATTACCCTCAAATCAGGGGATCCTATGTAAGATAGAGTCTCTTCTGTCTTTCTCCTGCCTGGCTAGTTCTGGGACAATAAAATAACGTCTAACATTTACTGTGTACCAGGCATCATTCACATGTATTATTGCATTTCACTCTCACAGCTTTGTAAGTTAAGGCTATTATTTGCTCCATTTTACAGACAACAAAACTGAAGCACAAATAGTAAACAGCCCAGAGTTGTGCAGCTAGCAGTGCTGGCAGGATCTGAACCCATGCAGCCTGTCTCCAGGGGCCAAGTTCTTAACTGCTACCCTCTGCCTAGCTGGGCACTCGGGCCTGCACATACTTGCCCATCCACGTGGATGGGAGGGGGAGGAGCCAGGTTCTGGGAATCAGATGGGACACCAGGGGGCAGCATAAGCCTGGCTTTGGCCCCTGAGCCCAGCCCTGTTTGGGGAGAGAGGAGGGGAGTAGAAACTGCCTCCCACCTTCCACTGCTCCTCAGAGACCACCCTTTCCCCATACACGTCTCTTAGGTTTGGGAGCTTGAAGGTCCCTTGGCCTCCTCCAGCTCTTCCTCCAGCCAAAGCTTCAAAAACCATCCAGTAGTGACAATGATGACTCAGAAGCTGAGCAAGCCTTGTGCGTGTGAGTGTGTGTCCTTGTGACTGCATGTGGCTCTGAGTGCTGACATGTCTGTGAGCCTGCCTGCACGTGTGTGTAAGCATGTGTGTGTGTGGGAGGGAGTGTCCTTCTGGCTGGGGAAGTTGTCTACATGCACGTTTATTTCTGGGTGTGTCTCAGTGTTTACCCCAGAAACAGATAGGAACTTTGCCAAGGTTGCACAGCAGACTCATATTCAAACTTGTCCCTTGGGACCCTACAGGCAGCAACTCCAGCTTGCGGCTGGCTCCCACCTGGGTCTCCGGAGTAGTGCCCCATGAGAAGGTGGCGGAAGGGATTTTCAGTCCCAGGCATCCCTGGAGGCCTACAGGACTGTGAGCTTCACAGCCCCCTCCCCCACTCCCTCCCATCAGCGGGTCACGAGAGCTCTAGGGCGTTCCCCACCCAGCAGGGAGGGGAACCGAGGAGTCCCAGCTCCCCCGCCGCTTTCAGGGTCTTCCACTGGAGGGAGCGCAGGGCCAGAGGGATTTCTTTTTCCAGAGGCCCCCGCCCCCCACCCCCTGGGGGGGGGGGAGCCCAGTCCCTCTTGACCCCAAACCTCCGGCCCTTGCAAGAGTTTGAGTATGGGAGCTGTAGTTTGGGGTGGCTTGTCTCTGCTTGATATTAGGTGACTTTCTGGAGGAAAGTTGATTGTTTTTGATGGGGGACAGAGTAAGTGGGGATCAGCCTTTCCTCTAGCCTGGCGCCAGGGGACCCCAAGCCCCAGTCCTGGCTCCCCCTCCCAGCCCATGCTCCCCTACTCCATACCAGAGGCACACATGCTCACCCCACTTTCTTCCTCTTCCTCCTCCAGCCCACTTTCTCTTCTCTGTGTCGTCAGAGCTCCAGGGAGGGACCTGGGTAGTCGGAGAAGCCGGAAACAGCGGGCTGGGGCAGCCACTGCTTACACTGAAGAGGGAGGACGGGAGAGGATTGTGTGTGTGTGTGTGTGTGTTTTCTTTTTGGTGGTGGTGGAGGAGGAGGGGTGCTAGCAGGGCCAGTCCTGAACCCGCTGGACAGAGCTACAGACCCATGGGGCCTGGCAGAGCCCGCTGAGAGAGGGAGACGACAACAGAGGGGTTGCCAAGGTGAGGGGATGCCTCCAAGGAGGGAGGGTGGGGGGCCTCTGACTACCAATGTGGGGGGAGGAGGGGAGTGCTTTTCAGGATCCTGCCTGGGCAGAATGGATGGTCCCCAAGAAATTGTTTCAGCTGGGGCTGGTGGCTGGTGTTACCCAGTTTTGGCAGTTTCGAAATATCAGAGGAATCTGGAGTGGGTACAGGCCCAGCCCTTGCCCTGCTCCTCCCCAACATGGGTCACTTTTTCCACACACGCCATCCCCCGCAATCCAGGGACGTGTTAAGGCAGGGGAAGGAGGGCAAGGAGGTGCCCCTCTGCCCTCTGGGTTGGGGGGAAGTGGCCGCCCCTCCCTATAGAAAACTGATGGCAGGGGGCAGTGGGTCCTCCACAGACCCCTATCCGGGCCCCCCACAAAGGTTCCTCTTCAAGGGTGTGGCCAGGGGGTGAGCGTGTCCCAGAAGTAGAACCTCATGGTGCCCCAGAGGAGGGGGAATTTCCCCCTCAAAACTGCTCCACGCTTGGCCCGGCGGCGTCACGGAGTTAACCCTCCCGGTGCCTAACTGGCTCCGCCTCCCCGCGCCCCTCCCCGCCCCACCACCGCACACACACACTGGGCAACTCAGAGAAGCTCTTTTGACTTCTGATCCTGTGGCCCCACTGTCAGAGGGCTCAGGAATGTCGGGGGTTGAGGTGAAGTTTAGGCCACGAAGCGGGGCTGATAAAGATCCTGGACTTCCCTTCCCCATGGGGAAGGGAACGCGGGCCCCGCCCCCCAGGCCGTGGCTCCTCCCTCCCTGTCGGTATTCAGGGGGGCTTACAGCAGAAGATGCCCCTGGCCTGGCAGGCCGATTGAGCCAGCCTGGTTATTGGATGGGAGTGGGGGAAAGTCTGGCCCCTCGTTGTCTGAGGATGGAGTAGGGGAGATTTGAAGGCAGGGCCATGCTAGGAAGCTGGTCACTCTTCCTAATCTAGGGGATATGGAGGAAAGGGGAGCTGCCTCTGACTTAGGGATCACCTCGGTCTCCCCGTAGGGTAGAGATAGAGGTCAAAGGTCTGAGCACCCTGAGAAACAGGAGCGAAAGAGGGAAGAGAGGAATGGAGTCCTCCCTTAAGTTTGAAACACAAACCAAAAGGTGCCCCACCCCAAGGTGGGTGTAGAGAAAGGTCTATGAGAGGACCCTGAGCAGGAGGGGGAGGATTCTGCCTTTGGGAGAAAAGAGATCAGGGGGATATAGGGACTGGGGGAGGAGCACGGATCTCCAGAAAAGGGGCCTCTCTGTTCTCTGTTCCTTTGGGAGTCCTGGGAGAGGGGAGAAGCTAACGTGCTGCAGGAGAACTTGGGGCTAAGTGGGTTGAGGGAGACCTAGGGAGTTTCCACCCCCATCCTTTCTGTCATCTCTGGGAAGAGGGATGTTTTGAGAAACATGAACTGAGAGACCCCTGGGGAACCACTGGTTTACCCACTCTGCCCTGCAGTCCACCTAGGATGGGGAGGCAACTACCCCCTCCCTATTCTCCCATCTCCTTGCCTCTTGCCCCCTTTCCTTCTCTTCCTCGTAGTCCTCTAGCCTCTCTGCCCCCCTTCCAGGCTTTTTGCTGCAGGCTAATTAACCTCACTTTTTCTCCTTCCTGAGTTCTCTCTACTTTTCCTCTTGCTCCATCTCCTCATCTTCAGTTCTCTTTCCATGCCCCCCTCCTCTTGGGATTATGAGATCTGGATCTGGAAGGGATCCTAAGGGCACAGAGTGGTGGTTTATCTCCACTTGGGTTCAGATCGCTTGCAGAGTAGCCTTGGCAAGTTGGAGAACCTCCTTGAGCTCAGTTTCTCTACCTGTGACGGGATAATTTTATATTTTAAAAATTGTTGCAAGATTCTAGTGAGGTAAGGCACTCAGTGTAATGCCTCATACATAGTAAGTGCTTAATGAATGATAGCTATTATTACTCTACCATCTTCTTCTTCCTCATCTAGCCAGGCACTTTTCAGATTGTTTCATGGAACCCTAGAATTTTGAGGGATTTCTCCAGGGACACCTTTGGGGTCCAGAGGTGGAGAGAGGGAAGAAAGAAGTGGTAGAATTCCAGGTCTACCACACTTGATTTCAACAGAGAAATTCCAATTTTACATAACTGGCTAAAACGGTCTACTTCTTTAAAAAATTTGGAAAGTTCACACTTTACCCAAGCCTCATATTTTATAGATGAGAAGATTGAGGTCCATGGAGGGGAGGTTTCTTTTTGTTTGTTTGTTTTTAAAATCTTGTGAGCATGCCACAGGTCATGTGGGATCTTAGTTCCCTGATCAGGGATTTGCTCCCTTCATTGGCAGCATGGAGTCTTAGCCACTGGACCACCAGAGAAGTTCCGAGGGGAGGTTTCCTGCCAACAGAATCAGAGCCGGGTCCAGAGCTACAACCCACATTCTCTGCCTTCTCTCAGAGAGCTTTCCCTACTGCCCCATTGCCCCTCTCTCTTACCTTCCCACCCCCCCACCCCGACCCACAACTGGCTGCAGCTCAGCTCTTCCCACTCCATTACCCCCAGGCCTACTGTTGAAGAAAATACCTTATCTCAGGCATTGGCCAAAGAGGTTCCTGGTTTGACATAGTCTGGCTGAGAGTTGTGGTGCTGATGGTCTCTGAAAGGGCTGTCTATGGGAGGTCCTTGGCTGCCCCCAAAGGCCAGCTTTCAAATAACTTTGTTCTTTTTCTTCATTGTTAGTGTCAGTCGCTCAGTCATGTCTGAGTCTCATAACCCATGCACTGTAGTCCACTAAGCTCCTCTGTGGAATTCTTCAGGCAAGAATACTAGGGTGGCTTTGCCATTCCTTTCTCTAGGAGATCTTCCTGACCCAGGAATCAAACCTGTGTCTCCTGCATTGCAGGCAGATTGCTTACTTTCTGAACTACCAGGGAAGCCCTCTTTTTCTTTAGGCACCCTCCAAACCCCAGATCATGTCTCTGTGGGGTCTGGTCTCCAAAATGCCCCCAGAAAAACTGCAGCGGCTCTATGTCGACTTTCCTCAACACCTGCGGCATCTCCTGGGTGACTGGCTGGAGAACCAGCCCTGGTGAGTCCTAGCTGCCCCCTTATCAGTCCCCCAGGGCCTCCCCTACCTACCTTCCTTCTCATTAGGTTTTCTTCATCCCATTTTGAAACTCGGGACTCATTATTCCACATGCAGCGGTCCAGATTCAGCCAGGAGTCTGTACCGCATCAGCCAGACTACGGCGTGTTGACACGTGGAATTCCCCACCCACTTAGGAACCTGAGCCAAAGAGGAGGGAGGTCAGAGCTGGGGCACGGGCACCACCCACAACAGCTGGAAAATTGGGGAACATGGGGCACAGCTGAGGACTATGGAGGGCCTGGATGGAGGATAAGAGGAGGAAGGAGCTGCTGAGCTGTTTGCTGTGGGGTGAAGAGACAGTAGAGTCGAGAAAGCCCTGACCTGAGGTGGCCTCATCCTGATCTTCCTGCAGGGAATTCCTTGTCGGCTCAGACACCTTCTGCTGCAACATGGCCAGCGCCCTACTTTCTGCCACTGTCCAGCGCCTTCAGGCCTCAGCCGGAGAGCAGGGGGAGGGCAACACCATCTTGCAGCACATCAGCACTCTGGAGGTGGGGGCAGGAGGGAGGGGACAGGGCCAGGGTGGGGCCTGGAGCTGGGGTGAGCATTGGATGCTGGAAGGAAATTGGTATTCCTCTGGTTAGCTGTTAGCTAGCAGGCAAATTAGATTTTAAAAGCATGCAAATGCACGCAAACTTCTGGAGTCCATGACTGTGCTGCCTTTTAGTTCCTGTGTGAATGGGGAGGGGGATTGGTGAGGGAGAATGACATGGGTAAGAGCGAGGCTAACCCCATCTACAACTCTTCATTTCTAGACCATATATCAGAGGGACCCCCTAAAGCTGGTGGCCACTTGCAGACACATACTTCAAGGTGAAAAAAAAGCTGTTATGGAGCAGGTATTGTGATACCCCACCTCCCACCCCAACTCAAACCCCGGGAACTTTAGCCTGAGCCATGAGAAATTAGAAGGGGTTTGAAGTTCAGGAAAAGCTCCGTGTTCTAGGTCCAAGATGATCAAAGGACGTTCCTGGGCTCAGAGTTAGCCCCAAGTTAAGCTCAGAGAAGCTTCCAGTGAGGAGCTGAGGGTAGTGAGGGGTCTGGGGCAAGTGATACAGAGCTGTTATCTCCAGAAGATTCCAAAATGTCAGGAAGAACTGTCAAGGAAGAGAAAGGAGCGAGACAAGGGAAGTGGTCTGTTTTCTACAGAGCACGGCAGTGGGCACCCCTTTAGGGAGTGGAGGCTGAGTGAAAAGGGATGGGCAGAGTGTCTCACCTGTCGCCTGTCCTTCCTTGCAGTTCCACCACCTGCCAATGTCCTTCCACTGGAAGCAGGAGGAACTCAAGTTTAACACAGTCCTACGGAGGCTGCAGCACCGGGCGGGGGAGACCCGCCTTCTCCGGGAGGCCCTGCAGCCTGGAGCTGAGGCTGGCCAAGGTGGGATTCTGGGGAGTGAGTGGGAGCGACCCCGTCTTGGACCTCAACCCTGATTGAACCTCTCAAATCTATCTGCACCTCGATTTTTGCCCCTACCCTCAGTGTCTTTGCACAGCTTGATAGAAACGCCTGCCAACGGGACTGGGCCAAGTGAGGTGAGTCATGGACTGAGACGTGGAGACTGAGCTCAAAGTGCAGACTTTGAGGGTCTCAGATCTGTGGAGGGATGGTGAGTAGACCTCTGAGAGGTGAGAAAGGGAGGCCTACCCTCCAGAGCTGGGCAAAGAGGAAGCGTGTGGCTCCGGCTCAGGCCCCACCTGCCCACAGGCCCTGGTCACGCTGCTGCAGGAGACTGTTGGTGAGCTGGAAGCTGCTCAGGCTCTGGTGCTGAAGAGGATCCAGATATGGAAGCGGCAACAGCAGCTGGCAGGGAATGGCGCACCCTTTGAGGAGACCCTGGCTCCACTACAAGAGAGGTGGGGGCAGGGCTGACAGGGAAGCGGGATGCGCTGGGGGTGGACACCTGCTCTCCCTGCTGGAGGTGAGAGAGAGAGAGGCCAGGCCAGAGGGTCTCGGGGTGGGCCAAGACTCGGAGAAGCCCAATCCAGCAGAGCCACCCATACTGTTGTTCAGGTCATGTCTTGCACACGTGCACCAGGCTGACCCAGCATGAGCAGACATTCCTCCAACCTATACTTTTTTGTTCGAGTTCCATGCCCAGAGGACTGGGAATCCTTTTGGTTTATTGGGCAGGGCATCTTTCAATGTGCGCAAAAGCATCATGCATGCTGGCCTCGGACCTGAGTATCAGACCCCTGGGGAAAGGGCAGCTCATTTCCACAGAGCTTCCAGGCACTGAGCGGGAACCTTGCCCCAGAGCCAAGGCGCGTCCCACCACCCCTTCAGCCCCGGTGCCTTGCAGTCACACCCATTGCTCATCCCCAACCCTCCACACACATTATCCTGCTTTCTTCCTGGGCTGAGGGGTGAGGGGCAGTCTGGGCCAGGAGCAGGCTGGAAGACTGCGCCCCCTGACCACGGCCGTGGCCCCAGGTGTGAGAGCCTGGTGGACATTTATTCCCAGCTGCAGCAGGAGGTGGGGGCAGCTGGTGGGGAGCTTGATCCCAAGACCCGGGCAGCGCTGATTAGCCGACTGGATGAAGTCCTGCGCACACTCGTCACCAGGTATGAGACCCCCTGCCTGGTGGAGAGCAGACCCCAAGGAAGCAGGAGGGTCAGAGTTTTAGGGGGGAGGCGGCGCCCAGAGGGACCCAGCTGTTCACTTCCCTGTGTCTTCCTTATTCCTCCCAGCTCTTTCCTGGTGGAAAAGCAGCCCCCTCAGGTTCTGAAGACTCAGACCAAGTTCCAGGCCGGGGTTCGATTCCTGCTGGGCCTGCGGTTCCTGGGGGCCCCAGCCAAGCCTCCGCTGGTCAGGGCCGACATGGTCACGGAGAAGCAGGCGAGGGAGTTGAGCATGCCCCAGGGGCCTGGAGCTGGAGCGTAAGCCAGGGCTGGAGAGGGCCTGAGGGGGTGATAGAGGCCAGAGGGGCCTGGGGGACCAGCACAGTGAAGGGGGCTGGGTGATGATGGGGAGGGAGGGCCGTGGGATATGGGGGCCCTGTATAACAGTCAAGCGAGAGGATGGGGAGGGACCCACCAGCGCTGGAATGGGGTGGAAGCGTCCTGATTTGGCTAAGATGGGGGTTTCTCCCTCAAGAACCCAAGTAGGGAGATGGAGATTAGGGACCAATAGTCTAGGCCATTCACCTGTGGACTCAAGCTCCTGCCACTCCTGGGCCAGTCGGGATGAGCCCCTCTCTGACTTGCCCTGGCAGAGAAAGCACCGGGGAAATCATCAACAACACTGTGCCCCTGGAGAACAGCATTCCGGGGAACTGCTGCTCTGCGCTGTTCAAGAACCTGGTGAGAGGCCTTTGGGGAGCAGTGGGCGGGCATCCTCAGGCCAGGCAAGTGCCCTCGAGAGGGTGTGGGGAGCCCAGGAGACGCAGTTTCTGCCTTCATCCTCCTTGCCCTCACCCCATCCCCCAGCTTCTGAAGAAAATCAAGCGGTGTGAGCGGAAGGGCACCGAGTCTGTCACCGAGGAGAAATGTGCTGTGCTCTTCTCCACCAGCCTCACGCTCGGCCCTAACAAACTCCCCATCCAGCTCCAGGTGAGCCTGGGTCCCAGGTGCCCCGGCCACACACTGAGGCCTGGATCCTCACTCCTCATGAATCCCCTGTACCCTGTGAGTCTGGGGTTCACGCATGTTGGGGCTCCAAGGGGAGTGGGGAAGACGAGAACTCAAGTGCACACTCCAGGGAATGACAGTGTGTGTTATTGCCTATGGCCCTGTGGGATTGTGTCCCAGTTTTTGCAATAAGAACTATTTTCCTTAGCCATGCCAATGGCTAAGGCACTGAAGCACTTTTCTTAGACCAGGGCACTGTTTTAAGTCATACGCATGAGCACACATGCAGGGTTTGCACAGTTAACATTATGAGGGAGTTATTCTTACTAGCCTCATTTTACAGATGAGAACACTGAGACACAGAGATTGAATACTTAGCCTGGGTCACACAGCTCCTGAATGTTGGAGCTGGCATTTGAAACCCGGAGGTCTGACTCCATAGCACTGACTCCTCACCACGTCTCAGCAGGGAGGCCATAATTCAGCTTCAGAAAGCACTTGATCACACACCACGAATTTTTAACTATGTGGTGGGAGTTCAGGAGCTTCTGGGCACCCTCAGAGCCAGCCCTCTGCAGAGGCCCCTTGTCCCCCAGTACCAAGAGCTCCCTTTCCTCACCCGCTTCAGGCCCTGTCTTTGCCCCTGGTGGTCATCGTCCACGGCAACCAAGACAATAACGCCAAAGCCACCATCCTGTGGGACAATGCCTTCTCTGAGATGGTGAGGCAAGACCCGGAGTTGAGGGGAGGAGGGGCTATAACCTGGAGGGTGGGTGTAGGCTGGTGGGGTGGCTGGTATGTCCGCATGAGAGTGGCCATAACTCCTTCTCATAGACTTGTTTCTGTCCTTCTGACCTCCTTTTGTGCCAATCTTAACACCGATTCTGTGGTGGCACTTTAGACTACTGTTGGAAAAGCACCATTTTTCTTGGGCAGACTCAGGGGGACAAGGCTGGCGAGGGACAGTCTTGGGAAGGGGGAAGGATGCAGGCCCTTCTGAGAAGGAATGGC
The DNA here is from genome assembly GCF_014754425.2 of Oryx dammah. Lineage (NCBI taxonomy): Eukaryota > Metazoa > Chordata > Mammalia > Artiodactyla > Bovidae > Oryx > Oryx dammah. Next base: position 61,332,234 of record NW_024070213.1, on the reverse strand, counting down.
TATGTCAGCCTGAGGCTCCCTCACCTTCTCCCCTCCCCTGCCAGGACCGCGTGCCCTTTGTGGTGGCTGAGCGGGTGCCCTGGGAGAAGATGTGTGAAACTCTGAACCTCAAGTTCATGGCTGAAGTGGGGACCAACCGGGGGTTACTCCCAGAGCACTTCCTCTTCCTGGCCCAGAAGATCTTCAGTGACAGCAGCCTCAGTATGGAGGCCTTCCAGCACCGTTCTGTGTCCTGGTCACAGTTCAACAAGGTCATTCCCTTGCCCTTTGGACCTCCCACCCCCAAGCTCTTCATCCCTGGGGCACTCAGGGCCTCCCCAACCTCTGCCCAGGGACCGACCGCTAGGATTTTCACAGTGCCCCGCCATGTTCATCAGGAGGGCCTCTGCCCTGGCCCAGACAGGAAAACCCCTTGGCTCTCTGGCATCCCCCTAGTTTTTGTCTGGGGGCCCTCTGTCTTCCCTTTTGCTAGTGATTTGCATGACTCACCCAGATTGTGTGTAAACACAGCTTTGATTCAAAATGACTTTGACCCATTGGGAAAATAGTTCTTATTGCAAAAACCAGGATGAAATCCCACAGGGACAAATGCAATAACACCAGCGACCATGAGTTGACAGCTTAATGTATGCCAAATTGTACTTGACCACTGTATGTATGCTATCTCACTTAATCATCACAACAGCTCTTTCAGGTAGGTACTATTATACCCATTTTATAGAGGATGAACTGGCTCAGAGGTGTTAAGTAGTTTCTCTAAGGCTTCCTAGGAAGTGAGGCCTTATTTCTGACTCTTGCTCTTAGCTACTACATTTTACAGCACCCAAAATAAGGTGGCTCAGGACTGGATCTGTTACAAAAACAGGGAACAATGGAGGTCTGGGCGTCTTGGTTGAAGACCAGCTGAGTCAATGCTGTCATGTACTGATCTCTTTTTTAAAAAAGGAAGAAAGTAAAGCCCACACGACCAGAGGATGTGTTAGCAAAGGGAACAGGACACTTACATCCTGCAAGCTGCCTTCTCTGGACACCACTTCCGCCAGGCCTCATTCAGGAGGGGGTGGAGCACAGTGGTTATGAGGGGGCCCAGCCCAGACTTCCTGGACTAAATCCCAGCTCTACTTTTCACTGGTTGTGTAAGAAGCAAGTTATTTGATCTGTCTAGGTTTTCATTTCTTCATCTGTAAGATGGGATACTCATGGGATCTTCATTTATAGATGTGTAAAGATTGGATACAGTAATTTATGGCAAGAGCTTGGACTAGTGCCTGGCACATGGGAAGCTTGAGTGCCGGCCACTGTCGTTGATGGGGTCTCAGGTGCAGAGTGGTCCCTCAGTCCTGTGACTCTGTCGTGTCGGTATTCACAGCCCAGTGGCTGGCCTCGCCAGGCTCCTGCTCTGGCCCACTCCTGCTCACACCGGCTCCCTTCTGCCCACAGGAGATCCTGCTGGGTCGTGGCTTCACCTTTTGGCAGTGGTTTGATGGTGTCCTGGACCTCACCAAACGCTGTCTCCGGAGCTACTGGTCGGACCGGTGAGTCCCTGCCCCCGGTAACCTGAGGATCTGGGCCTCCAGATCCTGCTCCACACGCTACACCCCCACCCACATCCTCTCCTTCATCCTGGCCAGGCTGATCATCGGCTTCATCAGCAAACAGTACGTCACTAGCCTTCTTCTCAACGAGCCTGATGGAACCTTCCTCCTTCGGTTCAGTGACTCAGAGATTGGGGGCATCACCATTGCCCACGTCATCCGAGGCCAGGATGGTGAGGTCACCCCCACCAGTCCTCTGCCTCTGTGCCTGTGCCCTCAGGGGTTTCTTCTGAGAAAGGTCCTGGCCTTCTTTGATGCCAACCGTGATCTTCAGGAAGTTCTTCCTTAGGTTCAACTTCTCTTCTTCCTTCTGTGGCCTAAACTTCTACCTTCTCACTTGGAGTTTGGTGGGAATGGGGACTGGTGGGACCCTCACCCCAGCTCCTTCTCTCCTTGCCTTGGTAGACTGAGAATGAGTCCAACCATCGGGGTAGGTTGGGGAAGGGGAAGCAAGTCTGGACAGAGGGGACTCATGGCCTCATTCCTTATGTAGGCTCCCCACAGATAGAGAATATCCAGCCATTCTCTGCCAAAGACCTGTCCATTCGCTCCCTTGGGGACCGAATCCGGGACCTCGCTCAGCTCAAAAACCTCTACCCCAAGAAACCCAAGGATGAGGCTTTCCGGAGCCACTACAAACGTGAGCTGTGAGCCGGGGCTGGCAGCTCTGACTCCTTCTGTGGTCCGCCTCCTCCCTGCTCCTGGCTGCCCCCACCCCACCTGTTGTGTGTCATCCCCGACTTCTTCCTCCATTGTCACTTCCCTGCTTCTGGACCCTGCCCATCATCCATGCTCACCTTTTCCAGCTCCCTTCCTCCCTAACCTGGAAGCATTCCATGGCTCTCCTTTCCTCCCCACAATAGCTGAACAGATGGGTAAGGATGGCAGGGGTTATGTCCCAGCTACAATCAAGATGACTGTGGAAAGGTGAGTGTGCTGGTGCGGACGGAGGGTGGGGTTGATACTTACTTGTAAGCAGGAAGTGTGGCATCAGCCCCTGGTCAGTCACACATGCCTCCTCCCCTCCTCCAGGGACCAGCCACTTCCCACCCCAGAGCCCCAAATGCCTACCATGATGCCCTCTTATGATCTTGGAATGGCCCCTGACTCCTCCATGAACCTGCAGCTCAGCCCAGATATGGTGTAAGAAGCTTCAGAGATAGAACTGGGAGTGGTCTGTGCCAGCAGGCATTCAGCATGGGCATGGGGAGAGTTGGCACTGGGGGTTGAAGTAGGGAATTTCCTTTGCTTGAAAGGGATCCCCCAACTTTCTTTTAAAAAGAGAATTTTGAAAGCCTGTTTTATTTTTGGCTCTGCTGGGCCTTCCTTGCTGTGCAGGCTTTTTTTCTAGTTGCGGCGAGCGGGGGCTCCTCCCTGGTTGCGGTGCGCAGGCTTCTCGTAGCGGTGACCTCTCTTGTTGCAGAGCGTGGGCTCTAGGGCTACTGGACTTCAGCGGTTGCGGCTCCTGGGCTCTAGAGCACAGGCTCAATAGTCGTGGTGCACAGGTTTAGTTGCTCCATGGCATGTGGGGTCTTCCTACAACAGGGGTCAAACCCATGTCTCCTGCATTGGCAGGAGGATTCTTTACCATTGAGCCCCCAGGGAAGCCCCAGGATTCCTGGGTAGGGGGTTGGGAGTGTCCAGGAGAAGGGCTGGCCTCAGGAGTCTGCTTTCTTTCCCCAGGCCCCAAGTGTACCCACCACGCTCTCACTCCATCCCCTCATATCCAGCCCTCCCCCGGGAAGAATCAGTCAATATGTTGCCAGCCTTCCAGGAGTAAGTGGGGTCACCTGTGGGGAATGGGTTGGGTCACCCCCTGCAGTGGGGATTGGCACTTGTATTTGTGAAGAGAGGCTCTTCAATGAGAAAGGGGTGGCAAAAAGCCAACACCTGTGTCTCTTCTGTCCACTCCATTGAGGTGTGAATAGTTAAGATCCAGGTTCAAATTCTAGCTCCACCACTTGCTGACTTTGGGCAAGTTACTTAACTCCGATGCCTCATCTGTAAAATGGAATAATGATGATAATAATACCTGCTTCACAGGATTATTGTGAAGGTTAATTTGAGTTAGTAGTATGTATAAAGCTAAATGTAGAAACTGGCTCCTAGTAAGAGCTATGCAAGTATTAGTATTCTCTCTCCTGCCTCTGAAATCTACTGTCATTTTTCTGTTACCTTGATTTGTATATATTTATCTTTCTGGCCTGGAAGTGGCATAGACATTTTTGTTCTCCAGGTAGCACTCAGGTGTTTACTGACTCTCAGTCAAGGCAGGACATCTTCCCCCCATAGGAGCTGAGGTAGAGGTGGGATCTTAGAACCAGCAGAGTTCAGAAATTAGCTAATCTATCCTTCCTCTGTCCCCCGCTCCAGTCCCCAGTGCATATAATAACATTTATACTGAGAAGAGGACCAAACTCACAGGTAGAAATGACTTGCCCAAGGTGATGCTGTCAGGATGAGGAACTGGAAAGTTTCCTTACTCAATGGGCTTGACTTTGCAACAGCTGCCCTGGTCCAGCTTTCCTTTGACTGTGCCCTCCCCTTCCTGCTTCCAGACCTCACCTGCCAATGCCTCCCAACCTGAGCCAGATGAGCCTGCCCTTTGACCAACCTCACCCGCAGTGAGTGACCACCCCCACCCCCATCCTGAGCTCAAGCTCCTCATTCATTCCCAGCCTCAACCCCACCCTGACCCCCACCACCACCTCATTTACTTCTCTGGGGCTGGCAGGGGCCTGCTGCCGTGCCCACCTCAGGATCATGCCGTGTCCAGCCCTGAACCCTTGCTCTGCTCAGACGTGACCATGGCAGAAGACAGCTGCCTGAGCCAGCCAGTGGGAGGGTTCCCTCAAGGCACCTGGTGAGTGTCAGCCTGGGGGTGGAGCCTGGGTGGGGGGTTGAGGTGTGGGTACCATGCCTATCCCACTGCCTCTCCACTTCCTCCCTGCAGGGTCCGTGAAGACATGTTCCCGCCCTTGTTGCCTCCCACTGAACAGGACCTTACCAAGCTTCTCTTGGAGGGACAAGGGGAGTCAGGGGGAGGGTCCTTGGGAGCCCAACCCCTCCTGCAGCCCTCCCCCTACGGGCAGTCTGGGATCTCAATGTCCCACCTGGACCTAAGGGCTAACCCCAGTTGGTGATCCCAGCTGGAGGCGGAGCCCAGAGAGACCGCTCTCCTGCCCCCACAGGCCTGTTCTGGGCACCCGCCCCTGCTCTTGCCCAACAGCAGAGAGGGAGGGTGTGTCCTTCTCTCCCCACCCACTCTCTGCTCAGAAGGAAAAGACTTTGCCAAGAGAAGGTACACTGGGTGGAACATACCTACTCCTTCCCTTCCAACACACCCCTGCCCTTTCCCTTCCAGATAGTGGAAGGGAAATTCAGGTTCCAAGTGAGACACACCCCAACATGACTGCACAGGCAGCGTGCACACACACACACACACACACACACACACACACAGAGCTCTCCTTGGAAGATGGCACTCAGCAGGAAGAGGGCTGGACAAGAGCACAGGTGTGGGCAAGGGGGGATTTCTCTGCCTGCCCCAAGCCGGGGCTCACCACTCATGGGTGGAAACACGCACACATGCACACATCTGCTCCACAGAGGATGGCAGTATGGGCTTAGGCCCCAGCCCTGGAGAGATGGGAAGCAGTTCAGGAGACCCTGGGAGGGAGGTGGGGTGGGGTCTGTACATTTGGTTACAGATGTGGCTTTTGCCCAGATTAAAAAAACAAGTCCCAACCAGCTCCAGATTCTTGTCAGTCAGCTGCAGGCTTCAGAATACATGTGTGAGATTGTGCAGAAGTACAAGGGCTGCATCTGTATACAGCCAGGTGAAAGCGTGTGCACTTGGGACATGTTAATATATGGATGTCACCCATGTTAGTTGTATGGCTACATAGAACATTGACCTCTCTGACTTTGCCTGTGTGACAACACAAGTTAGCAAGTATGAGATACTGCACACAAGGCCCCAGCGAGTATGCTGGTCTCTCGGACGTATGCTAACCCAAATGTACTCAGTTCTGGGCATGACTGTGCTCACGTGGGTCTACGTGGCTGCAACATCTGCGTATCAGGCTGTAGCTTTGGTGGTTCACCACCCCCAGTCCTGCCCGGAGGCAGAGTGTGAATTTGGGGTCCAGACTCAGGTGGTGGTCCCCTTGATGTTCTGGGCGCCCTACCTGCTGCTTCTTTTCTATTTCCCCCACCCACAGCCAGCTTCCCTCCACCTTCCCACCCCATGCCACCCTTTCTCCATCTTGGGGGTCAGAGATCCTAAGCCATAAAATAAATTTTATTTCAAAATAACAAAATAAATAATCTACTGTACACGATCTGAAAAGAAAGACGCTCTAACTGCTCAGACAGGTGCTGCGGCCCAGCCCCCAGCTGAGGGAGACCCTGAGTCCACCCAGGCCTCCCGAGGGGGCCGGTGAAGGGGACCCCACACCCCCTAGAGAGGGCAAGAAGGAGAGAACGCTGAGGACTTGGGGGGGGGGAGATGGGGGGCGGGGGCCAAACTGCAGCACTTGTTAAATTAAAGAAACAAACTAGAAGCACAAAAATGGGGGGGCAGAGGGGGAGGAGCATGTCCAGTGTCCCAAGGCCCCCAGATCTGGGGGAAAATGTTTCTATTTTTAGCTGCTGGACCCTCCCAGAGAAGTCCCCCTTTCCCCCATGTCCAAACTGAGTCCAACTGCTCATGTCACTGGTTCAAACTAGAGAGAATGGGAGTGTGCTGGGTAGGGGAAGGGGGACCCCAAGTGCCCTGGGGGCAGAGTTCTCGCCTCCTTGCTCTAGGCAAGGGGGAGGGGGCACCATGCTCCCTCCCTGTGTCCTCTGACCAGGCCCCTGCTCGTTATTGCTTGAAGCCCCATAGTCCTATGCCCATGGGGCAGGGAGGGAGGCAGGAGAAGGGCAGGGGAAGGATCCAGGGTCGTGACTAGAAGCCAGGGTGAGAGTGGAGGGGTCTGTATGAGCCAGAAGCCTGGGGTCTGAGGACGCCAGTCCGCCCCTCACTGCCGGCTGGCCTCAGCCTCCACTTTCACGCTGTTCCTCCGACCTTCCACCAGCGCAGGATGCGGTCCTGGGGCCGGGCATCGGTCCAGAAGCCCCTCCTCGAACTCTGCAGGGAGAAGGGCCAGGTCAGGAGGCTGTGGGGTGGACGTCGCACATAGAAGTGGCTGAACACAGAGACAGGGGCGGAGAAGGCTGCGAGGATGAGCTTGGTTTACTGACTCCGGCCCACTTCCTGTCCGGGGCGGGGCCGAGGTTCCCTACCCAAGCGTGTGCGCCCCCCACTCTTTCTGGCTGTGTGTAGCTCTCTGTCTCTCTCTGCGTGTGTCTCTCCTTCTCTGTCTCTCCCGCCTCCGTTCTGCTGGAATTTCTGGTTCTGTCGGAGCTGTGGGGGCGGCTTGGCTCTGACCTCTCCCCCTCCCCCCTCCCCAGGCTCTGCCACCCCCACTCTTCCCTGGCCTCCTCCCAGGCCCCACCCACCTTGCCAGGCCCCCCAAGTTTCTTAGAAGCCAAAACAGGGGGAACACAGGAAGTCAGCCTCCCAGCTCCTCCTCCAAGAAGAGCCCCCCTCTTTCAGTCCCCACCCCCACTCCCACCCACGCACAGTTTAAAAATACCAAGCTAGGGTTGGTGGCTTTGGCTGCTGCGTCACTCTCAGCCCAGCCGATGCCCAGCCCTCTCTGCCGGCCTACTTGCCTGCCCCCCTCCCCATCCACACACAAAGCATCCCCCTTCCCCTTCAGGCTCTTCCAATTCCAAGCTGGCAACCCCACTCCAGCTCCTCGCCTGCTCCACCCTCTTGCATTGGCACAACTTCCAGCCAAGCTTCCGTTCTTGGTGGCTCTCCTCTTCCTGCTCCCCTTTGTCCCCTATTCTGTCTCCCTGCTCCCCTAGCTTCACCCTCACAGATTAGGGGTTGGACTCTCCCTACTGGGAACAGCCCTGCAGGGCCCCCCCTCCCCAACTCAAGGACTGCTGGCTGGAGCCCCACCATCCTGCCCTCCTCCTCCCAGCTGGGCCCAGGACACCAGGATTGCTGTGTGGGGCCTGGGTACTGGGGTGCTTGGGGACAGCACTGCTTGCTGCCTCACCTGCGAGAGGCGGCTTCGCAGGCACACAGGGGCTGAGGCGGCCCACGCGATCATGGGAGACGAGGCGGGCTAGCCGCAGCCCCTCGTCCATCAGTGTCTGCTGCAGGATGTGGCGGCTCCACAGCCCGTGGGCTGGCAATGCCAGAGGCAGGTCAGCAGGGGGCGGCGTCAGCCTTGGACATGACCCCACAGCTGCGGGCATGGGCACGGGTCAGGTAAGGGACCACAGCAACAGAACCCCCTCCCTCAACCACACAGCCAGGCCCAGAGGCCCAGGTCCACTGGCCCCTATCCGGCCAGGCCTCCCAACCCTGCTCCAGGCAGTTGCCTCCTGGTGCCCTCCTCCCGTGCCCTCTACCCCCACAGTAAGAAGGGTTGTGATACACACTCACCCTGCAAGTGCCCATCCAGGCTCTCCCCAGACAGACTGGCGCTGTCTTCCTCCAGGCTGGGGCGGAATGGGGGAGCATAGGATTCAGGGCCAGGAGGAGGCTGCTGGATTTCAGAGTGACTTTGTTCTCCAACCTGTGGATGCCCCAAATAAGGAAATGAGGACTGGCAAGGGAGTGGGCTGGGGACGGCTGCCCTAACCCCTGATGTTTGCCCTGGAAAACCCACCTCTTGTTTCAGTTTCTTCAGTGGGGGGCCTCCCAGTTCTTCAGGGTGGAGCCTGCAAAGATTGAGAAGAAGGACAAGGACAGTGAGGCTGGGGAGAGACACGTGGCAGGCACAGAATCTAAAATGCATTGTTTCCAGAATCTGGAAAGAAGCTAGCTAAGCAGGTGTACTCAGCTCAGGTGCCACTGCTGCAGGGGGCGAGGGGGTCTGAGATGGATGGGAGGAGGGGCCAGACCTCAGACAAGTGGAGAAGGGGCCGGACCTCACCCATGTGGACTTGGTCAAAGCAAGGCGGGTGGGAAGCAGGATGAGAGGCACCTGACGGGAAGGCAGGATGTGACCCAGCTCCTAGGCACAGGAATCTGATCGAGGAAGAACCTAGAGAAAGGGGTCTCACCTGGAACCCTTCAAGGAGGACAGGTAGGTGCTCTCTCGGGCCACTTGGCGGGACAGGGAAAAGAGTTCCACCCTCCGCAGTAAGAGGGTGTTGTCCCTCATGCAGAACTGGGCAGCAGCCTCGTTGATGGTCAGCTGTAAAGAGGACCACCAGAGCAGTCAGAATCCTGACTCACCCTTGCCCAGACCTCCTCCCGCCCCTTCTCCATCAGACAAATGAGACCATCCATCAGATGCTTGCTTGGGTTACTGACACTACCAGGAGTTTCCTGGGGGAGGAAGACAGGGCAGCACCCAGAGATTCCTATGAATGCCAGGGACCTCCTCCAATCCTGTGGGGTCCTGGGTGGCATGGAACTAGACAGCTGGCCTCTTGCCTGTGTCTCTGCATCCCCCTCAGTTGAGCAGGGAAGCACAGTAGCAGCTGGGGTTGGTGGAGGAGGGGATCAGGACTTTGGGTCCTGGTCATGGGGCAATGAAACAGACTCGGCAAATGTGAGTATTCTCAGAGGTAAGCAGGTCAAGCTCTAGATGTCCCAGGCAATCCTGGTAGGCTGAGGCCCTCACCTCGTGCAGGCTGAGCTGCTTGCCCTCCCGCCGCTTGGAATCAAAGCGGCCATAGATGATGCTGTACTTGCGGATCTCCTCTTCCTTCTGGCTGTCATTATCGTCCATCTCAAAGATGTGGCCCACGCTCCGTGCCAGCTTCTTGTTGAGCTTCAGCAGGGATGTCACCTCCCCAGCATCCCCCCTCGGGAAGCTTCGGAAGATCCTCTCCACGCTCTCCACCACCATGCGCACCATCTCTGGCTCCAGTCGATCTGGACCACTCCCAGTCCCAGCTGCTGCCAGCCCCCCAGCCCCAGTCCCCTCAGGGCCGCCTCCCCCTGCTGGTGGGGAAAATGGGGGTGAGCCAGCCTCCTCTTCTCCTCCTGCCCCAACATCAGACTCTGGAGTGCTCCGGCCTGGCCAGATCCGGGGGTCCCCCGCCCCAGGGCCCCCAGGCAATGGTGACAGCTTCTCTCCAAGTTCAAGGGGGCTCTTGGGGCTAAAACTGCGGGCACTGCCCGCCTTTTCCCCCGGGCTGCCATGCCCATTGCTCATGCTCCCTTTCCGGGTCCCTGCCGTCTCAGAGATCTTGAAGAGTGGGATGCTGGAGACAGGCACCGCAGGCACAGGCTGGCTGAAAAGCCCTGGGTTGGTGGCCCACTCTCTCAGTGCCTTCTGCAGGCGTCGGACGTGGAGGGGCTTAGTGGCCATGCCCACGAGTGCCATGATCTCCAGAAACTCCTCCTCCCCCGCCTCGCACAGCTGCTGCACGTCGTCCCCTCCCTGCTGGATGAAGGTCTCGTAGTAGGAAAGAAGGTTGGCGCGCTGAAGGACCCGGTACAGCTGCAGCTCCCCCAGGGTCCGAGGCAGGGCCATGGCTCGGGAACTGGGCCTGGAAAGGAGGCGCACAAGGTTGGGGGGGCAATCAGTGCAAGTTCCCTGCTGGGTACCAACCCATCCTCACAACTGTCTTCTCTTTCCTGCCTGCTTCTCTCCCCCTCTTTTGAATGCTCTCTCTGCTGAGACTTGAGCACAGACTAGGCGAACCAGCCACTGCTCAGAGGCAGTGCTATCCCAGACTGGCTAGAAGTACCAGAAGCCAGACTGGTCTTTGTGGGAGTCAAAGGCTCCAAGCTCCCCCATCCTCAGCTTTTACTTTTGTGGTCTGGGGCAAGGAGCCCGTGAGTATGAGGCCAGTCAGTACACCTCTGGATTAGCTGGACCAGTGTCTCTTCCAGAACACCATCCTCACCTTCCACCCTACACACCCAGCAGTCTTAACAATACAAAGTTAATGTCCACGCTGAGGTGAACATAGGACCCTTGTCCTCCCTACAGGGGAAACTAGGACCACTGCTGGCTAGCTATATTCCCTGGTGGCATCCTGCTCATGCGGCTGAGCAGGAGAGGTGTGGCCTCTTCCCCTGCCCTTTCTCACTGTGAGCCAGGCAGACCATCTATCCTCTGCTCCCTTTTCCCACCCCTGCTCAGCTTTTCCCACGGCTTAGGGATTCTTTGCACCTTCTTGCTCTCTCTCCCCAGGACCTCCCCTACCTTCCAGACTGCCCAGGGCCCCTCAGTTGGTTCCTCTCCCAGCAGTGACCTTCCCACCTGCTCCATAGGTAGGGCCATCCCTTCAGCTCAGGCACGGGGGAGGGGAGGGGTGCCTCAATTGTTCTGCTCTGGGGCCCGGTGCGCCCCCACACACTCCCACAGTGGTAGCGTCTGTGGGCGAAAACCGCCGGGGGGGCCTCCCGCCTACCCTTCTCTCCTTCATTTTTCCACCCACATCTTCAAGTGTGGGGGAGCGATTCAAGGCCTCTTGAGGGAGGGGTTGCACATCGAAACTCCCCTCCCCACTCTGTATATAAAGCTACAGAAATGGACAGACGCCTAAGGCTTGCCCCGCTTCTGCAAAGCTCCTCTGATGCTCTCTTGGTTCAAAGGCGCCGGCTTATCCCGGATCCCGAAGCCGCGCGCTCGGTACCAGTGACGCGCTGAGCCAGCTGAGCGGCCCTCAGCCGGCACTATTGTCAGCTAGAGCCCCAGGGCTTCCCCTGCCGCCTGGGAGCCCCCACATTCTTTGCAGGGGGCTCACATGCCAGGTCATGCCCCCAAAATAAACGGGCGATGCAGAATTAGGTACTATTCTTTCTCTAGTCTTTCCAGTTGCATCAGATCTCTGTCTGCTCTCAGGGCCCCCTAATTCGAGGACGCACCCCCTTTCCGTCAGTCTCCACCCCCCACCCCCGTCCCGCTTCCCCTCGTCCTCTCCTCGACCTCCGCCCTCCGGACCCCTCTCCCGAGTCCAGCTCCACCCATCTCCACTCCCCGCCGCTTCCCTTTGCCCACTAACTTGAGTCTGGGCTGCGGAGTCCGGCGGGCGCTGTCCCCTCCGCCCGGCGGCTGCTCGGCTGTGGGGGAGGCAGCTCTGTGCATGGACGGCTGGAGACCACCTGGGGTGCCCTTCTCAGTGCCCGGCGTTCAGCGCGTGCTGCGCGCTGCGCTCTTCCCCGCGTGCGAGGCCGTGTCCGCCGCTGTCCGGGCTCCGTCCCTCCCTCCACGTCTCCTCTCTCCGAGCCTCCGAGCCTCTGTCTGTGCCTCTGCCCCCCCCTCCCCGGCTGCGCTTGCCGCCTCTCCGCGCCTCCGCCCCCGCAGGACGCACGGGGAGCGAGGCCCGGCGCAGCGCTGGCTGCCTGGCGGGCGGAGGGCGTGGGCCGAGCCGGGGGCGGAGGCCGGGGGCGGGGGGCGGGCGCCCGGGCCTCTCCGCCGGGCCGGGGAGACGCCGCGGCGGAGAGACGGAGAGACGGAGAGAGGCGGGGATGTCGGGGGGAGGGGAGGAGTGTGGAGATGGAGGCGGGGGCGGGGACTCAGCCCAGGGCGCCGAGTTGGAGACTGAGTGACCGAGGCCGGGCTGTGGAAGGCGGGCTTGGGGATCCAGCGGGCGGGGCGAGGTCGCTCCGTGCCGCCCACGCCGGATGCACAGCCGGCCTTCTCCGCGCCCACGTACCCACGTGAGCGCCCAGCCGGCGACATTCTTACTCCCACTCCCCCTTCCCCTCCGAGAGGAGAGCGGAGTTTCACAACCACGCACAGGTACACAAAGACACCGAGCAGCGCAAAGGACGGGCACACGCGTCTAAACAGCTATGCGGACGCCTGCTGCCCACACTTGAACCTCGCGGTGCTGTACTTGTAAACGTTAGGAGTGAGCCGGGAAAAGTTGTTGGAGACTCGGGGTGCGCGTCTCCTTTCGTGCGTCTGACTCCCATAGAGAGTGCGCTTAAGGCAAGTCTGTGAGCGTGGGGCTCCGCAGGAGTCTCTTCCATCTCCAAACGCACTTTCCCAGCCCCTAAAGGAGCTGTTTGAAGAGGCAGTTCTCGGAAACCCAGGCGCCCTTCCATCCCGGCCTGGAGTCCACGTCCAAGTTTGGGAAACAGGAATGGGCGGGACTTGTTAGAAGCTACCACTTAGACGCGCGTCGATTACAGTCGCGACGGGTTTTGCTAGCGCATAGGTCAGGCAGGCATGGGAGGGGTACCCCGCCTTCCTCTACTCGTCGCACCCTATTTGCTGAGGATGGGGACCTGTTCCTGGGAAACTGTTGTGGCAGCCCTGGGAGAGGGAGGATACCCTTTCTAGGGACGTCTGTTAGGGTACTTGGCCCGCAAGAGTCCAGAGTTAGATGGGCAGCAGGCCGAGTGTGTCCAACGTGGCTCCCTACCGAGGAGTGGGAGGGAGGAGCTCCTTCGAGGAGCCTACCCCTCTCCGAAACCCACTCCCTACCCCCTTTGTTTCTCCCAGCTCCATCTGGTTCCCATTACACTCCCGCCCACGGCTGGGAGGGCGGACAGGCGGGGGCTCTGAGCGCCCGGGCCTGCGGCTCTAGGCCCCGAGGAAATGCAGGAGGGTGGGGGGAGGCGGCGGGAAGCGAGCCGGCTGGCCAGAAGCAAGGTTCCCCCTAGTCCAAAACCTCGGCCCCGCCCACCCTTCTGCACTTCTGAGTGGCCCGGGGCGGCCTGGAGTGGGTGGCGTGGGCCAGGGCTGGTTCTACATTCTGGCCTGGCGAGGGGACCTTTCGGCCTTTAGTGGAGGGCCGGAGAGGAGGGGTAGGGGTGCATCGCATCACCGGGGGGAATTTCGGTAGCCCAGATTCTCTTCTCCATTCCATAATGCCACAAACACGGGGGTGGGGAGTGATAGGAAAGAGCTGAGTCCTCCGTCCCGCAACTGGAGGGCGCGGCGACACGAGGTCCCTCCGGGGTCATCCCCGACCCCCTTAGGTGTATGGGCGCCCCTCCCCCATTCCCCTCTCCGGTTATTTTAGAGCCTGGGCTGCCAGCGGCTGGCCCCGGGTTTCCACGTGCCTCCTCCCTCCCTCTGCCCACGCTCCCCGTGACGCACATCCTCCGCCCACGCAGCCTCTGCTCAAGGCGCCCCCCTCCCTCCCACCCGGCCCTCCTTGGGGCGGTGCCGAGCCCCGGGATCTGTGGGGAGTCGCGGGCCCGCCGGGGAAGAGGGCGGAATAGGGCGTGAAGCAAGGGGGCGGCAACCGACTGGGCGCTCGGCCTTGGGTCCCGGCCCAGAAAAGAGAACGCGGAAGGGACCTGGTCCTGGGGCCGGTACTAGGCCAGAGAGGGAAGAGGGGAGAAAAACCCCGCGCAATGGGCCAGCCCATGCCCCTCGGGGTCAGAAGAAATCTGTTTGGGTGCGAACGTATGTTTGAGAGTGAAACTCCCGAGTGTTTGTATCTTTGTTTCTCAGGGTTGTCGTGAGGTTCAAGTGAGAGTGTATATGAAAACTGTAAATTGTGAAATGCTCAGAAGCAAATTTAAGACCCTGGAGAAGGAAATGGCAACCCACTCCAGTATTCTTGCCTGGAGATTCTCATGGATGGAGGAGCCTGGTGGGCTACAGTTCGTGGGTTCGCAAAGAGTCGGACACGACTGAGCGACTTCACTTCACTCCCAGTTTGTACTTCTGTACCCCGAGTTTGTGTATCTGTACGTTTCTTTACATCTACTTGTGTGTCTGTGTCTCTAGGTTTGTGAGCCCCTCTACGTGGATTTAAAAATATGTACATTTTAAAAACCATTGACTTGTCAAGCCCCGCCAGAGGCCCAGACTCCCCCGCAGCCGGAGCTGCTGAGAGGTCTGTTCTTCGCTTCCCTCCCACTCCTACCACCTCCAACTCCCCTCCTCCTCCCTTTCGTTGAGAACAAGGAATTTCCAGCCCTTAGCAAATGGAGAGAGGAACAAAAAGACCAAGATTAAGGGAAACTACGGAAAAACAACAAAGAGACAGGTGAGGGATGATTGACAGGCGCATCAAATTAAAAAAAATTAATTTCTTCTTTTTCTCCTTGATATAGGACTTCCCTGGTAGCTCAGACGGTAAAACGTCTGCCTACAATGCGGGAGACCTGGGTTCAATCTGTGTCGGGAAGATCTGGAGAAGGAAATGGCAACCCACTCCAGTATTCTTGCCTGGAAAATCCCATGGACGGAGGAGCCTGGCGGGCTACAGTCCGTGGGGTCACAAAGAGTCGAACAGGACTGAGCAACTTCACTTTCACTTTTCTCCTTGAGCCCCGTTTTCCCCAGGGTGGCTCAAGCCTGCTTCCCTACTGGGCTCACCTGCTTCCCTCCTCCTTCCAGGGCTGTGTTCTCAGAGGGACACAGAGCTGAGCAGTGGGTCCCATTTAATCAAGTTTAATGCTACACTAATCTCTTCCAAGAAGGGGAACTATCCTCTGCCGCAATTTTCCAAGAACAGAGGAAAAGATTGTGAAGAAGTGGGTGGAAGAGGAGTGAGGAAATTGCTAACCAGAAGGATTGTCATTACTAGGCACGAGTAGATTTGCATCTAGCAGACTGCCCTGCTCACCAACGACCGTCCCCCAAGTTTTCACCAGGGCGAATGCAGCACAAATGTCACCTCCCTGGTCCCTGTTCTTCCTGCAACTCCTCTAGGCAGAATTAATTTCTCTGATCCCTCAGTGACACCCCCCGCCAAGACTCTTTGTACATGTTTCAATTATAGTTGATTGTTTCCACCTCTAGCCTAGGACTTCTAATCTGGTATCTGGTAGGTCCTCTGAAATGAGTGAGTTGATGATGCTATTTCCAGGCCTGAGCAGCTTTGAAAAGGGCAGTTAACCCAGAGGGGGCTGAACCTGGGCAGAATTGTTCAAGTGGTGACAATTGTTTTCCGTGTCTCCTTCCTTTTTAAAGTTGCCAGTGAGTCTCACAAGTCTGGCTCCTTGGCCTTCTAATGTTTGCTATTTTGGTAAATTAATTCATACCCAGGTGCTAAAGGTAAAGTCTGAAGTCCTTGCTGGTAACAGAAAAATATGTTAGAATTGTAGTTGAAGTATTGTCCTTCAGTCTAGTCATCTCATCAGAGATGCTTCACCCTCAAAGACAAACCTGATTTCTGTGTTTAAGGAGCCACATAGGTAGTAGGGGAGGTAGACACATAAACAATTACAATATAGTGCAATAATAGGGCTACAAACAGTGATAGAGGCACGGGGCAAGTGATATTTTCTGCTTGGGGTTGTGAGGGGCTGGTTGAGACAGGCATCCAAAGGAGGTGATGATGCGGCCTAGAATTTTGAAGTATAAATAGATTTCCAGGAAGAAGGGAGAATCAAGTCACAGAAAACAGAGTTTAAATTTACATGGAAGTATGAAACAGAATGATACATTGGAGAAATGAAATTGTTCATTATTGCTGGATGGGGGTTGCTGGTGATTAAAAAGGAGCCCTGGGAGATGTACAAGGCCATTTCATTTAGGATATTCTAGACCAGAGCTTCTCAACCAATAGTAAAGGACAAGTTTTTTAAAAATTATTTATCTATTTATCTATCTATTTTGTGCTGGGTCTTCATTGCTGCACTCCCTTTTCTCTCGTTTTGAAGAGCGGAGACTACTCTCGTTGCGGAGCTCGGGCTTCTCATCGCAGTGGCTTCTCTTGTTTCGGAGCACAGGCTCTGGAGTGCAGGCTCAGTAGTTGTGGTGCACCAGCCTGCTGCTCCACAGCACGTGGGAGTTTCCCAGACCAGGAGTCAAACCCACGGCTCCTGCACTGGCAGGTGGATTCTTGACTACTAAGCCACCAGGTAAGCCCAGGACCAATTTTTAAAGCAATTTAGAATCACTGTAGAGTACACTACTCTATAAAAAACACTAACAATGAATTATTTTTTTAAAATCCCCATTTTGTTAGATTCAATAAATATAAAATTTTGCTGTTAAATTGCTATAGAAGTTTCTAAATGCCTACACTTAATTTCTGAAATTGTTTCATTGCAGATTGGTAACAAAATTTGGACAAGATGGTTGGATGGCATCACCAACTCAATGGTCATGAATTTGAACAAGCTCCGAGACATGGTGAAGGACAGGGAAGCCTGGAGTGCTGCAGTTCAAGGGGTCACAAAGAGTCGGATACAACTGAGCGACTGAACAACAAAAATAACAACAAACTTTGAGTGGCACTGTTGTAGTTAATATTTGTTTCTTTTATTTAAGTGATAAGCATATGAGGTACTCTGTGGGCACAGAGGATGGCCTTGTTTGTGTTTTTATTTATTTGGCTGTGTTGGGTCTTGGTTGCGGCACTTGGGATCTTCATTGCATCATAGGGGATCTTTCACTCTGGGGCATGAACTCTCTAGTTGTGGCTTATGGGCTAAGCTGCTCTGTGGCATGTAGTTCCTCAACCAGGCATCAAACCTGCATCCCCTGTATTACAAGGTGCATTCTTAACCACTAGACTACCAGGGAAGTCCCCAAATTTGTTTCTATACATCTGTATTTAGGTGATATTAGGACATGGGCCATAAAGTATCACAGGAGATACCATGGAACCATAAAGACTGTAACATGGGAGTGACATGGTCAGATCTGTATTTAGGCGTGGTATGGAGAAAAGCTTTTATGGATGTTAAAACTGCAGAGAGGCCAACTTGAAGGAAACAAAAGTGCTCTCGGAGAGATGGCAAGGTGCTAGACTAAATCACTGGCGCTGGAGATGGAGCGGAAAGGACAGACATAAAGGATAGTCATCAGGGCTTCCCTGGTGGCTCAGAGGTAAGAATCCACCTGCCAGTGCGGAGCCATGGGTTCTATCACTGACCCACATGCTGCAGGGCAACTGACCTTGCTCTGCAACTATTGAGCCCGTGTTGAAGAGCCCAGAAGCCACAACTACTGAAGCCCCCGTGCCCTAGAGTCTGTGCTCTGCAAAAGAAGCCTCTGCAGGAAGCCCACACACGGCAGCTAGAGCATAGCCCTGTTCACCACAACTAGAGAAAAGTCCACACAGCAATGAAGACCCAGCATAGTGAAAGCTCAAAAATAAATACATAGAGAATTATTTTTCAAAAAAACCTTAAAAAAAAGATCATCGGGTAATATGAATAGAACTTGATGATTGGCTAAAGGGTTGGGGGAAGAGAAGAGTTTAGAGTAACTCTCAGGCCTCTAGCTTGGGTGACTTGAGTGGATAGAATGGGGCACCGTCATCAGATAGGCACCATCTGCAGTCTTTTTCCTAAGTTAAGAAAGTTATAAAACCCCCAAATTTTCATATCTCTTTTGACTACAAAACCTAATCTGACTTGAACTTACTTTGTGGCGGAACTCCTAGCTTATCAAGGCTATATATTGTCATCTTGCTTATTTAATTTACATGCGGAGTACATCATGTGAAATGCCGGACTGAATGAAGCACAAGCTGGAATCAAGATTACAGGGAGAAATATCAATAACCTCAGATAAACAGATGACACCATCCTTATGGCAGAAATCGAAGAGGAACTAAAGAGCCTCTTGATGAAATTAAAAGAGGAGAGTGAAATAGCTTATTAATATATAAAGTTATTTATAGTTTCATTTATGCCACTTTCATTTATACCATGTGAATATTCATCTCTCATTGCAGAAACATTAATTTGTTTATGAGGTACTGCCCCAGACCCCACTGAGATTGCTGTCTTATTTATTGTATATGCACCATATTACATTTCTAAAATCCAAAAAATTCTGAAACACATTTACGATCCAGATTTCCTGCCCCATTTACTCATCAGCGTTGGCCTGAGTTTTTTTGGCTATTTGCATAAATCAGATCCACCTGCAGATAATGAATATTCATTGAAGTGTGTGCTATAGACTCTGAAGATGATTCTCAAAGTGTTTTGAGCAGTGTTCATATTATTAAAACAAGGCTAAAAGCTTCTTGAATTGAGTACCTGGAAGTGACGGAACTCATTTGGATGATAAGGTTTAATGTGTTTATGGACAACCAGTTTTATTACTGTACACTGCATTTACATATTTTAACAGTCAGTGGTGGGAATTTTCCAGAGGTCCAGTGGTTAGCACTCATTGCTGTCACTGCCAGATCTGGGTTCAATCCCTGGTGGGGGATTGAAAAAAAAAAGTCAGTAAATGATCCTCTGGAATTAGTTCCCCTGTTCTCTGGCCTTTGTTCAAAACCGAAAAGCAAGCTCTGAATGCTGAGAATTTGGGACCTGGTAGAAAATGAAGTGTGTTTGTGTGTTGAGGGGTGTAGGTGTATAAATTTTTTTTTAAAAGTTTTAGACTTACAGAAAAATCGAGAAGATAATACAGAGAGTTGTCCTTTACTCCCCATCCGGTTTCTACTGTTACTATCTCACATTAGTACTGTGTGTTTACCACCATTAATGAACCAGCATTGATAACATTAACTAAAGCCTATCGTTTACTCAGATTTCCTTAGTTTTTACCTAATTTTTTTCTATTTCAATTTTTTTTCTATTTATATATCATGGATCCCATCCATGATACCATATTACATTTGGTTTCCATATTTTATTAGGCTCCTCTTGGCTGTTAGTTTCTCAGAATTGCCCTGTTTGTGATGACTATGAGGAGTATTGATCAGGTATTTTGTAGGTTTCCTCTTTGTTTTGCTGTATCACACATGGCTTGTGAGATCTTATGGTTTCCCCACCAGGGACTGAACCTGTTCCTTCGGCAGTGGAAGTGGAGAGTCCATAACCACTGGACCACAAGAGAAGTCCCTAGTTTACCTCTTTATCTGAATTTTTTAAGTGGCTTCCCTGGTGGTTCAGATGGTAAAGAATCTGCCTGCAATGCAGGAGACCCAGGTTCCATCTCTGGGTCTGGAAGATCCCCTGGAGAAGGAAATGGCAACCCACTCCAGTATTCTTGCATGGAGAATTCCATGGACAGAGGAGCCTGGCAGGCTATAGTCCATGGCATCAAAAAGAGTCGGACCCAACTGAGAGACCTGTAATAAATGTTTAATCTCAGTTTTATGAGTTTTGAGGAGGAAAACCATAGAAATACCATTTTCTCCACACACTATCAAGGGTACATAGTAGCAATGAGATGTATTACTGTGGATACTGACCTCTTTAGGTCAGCCAGGGGAGTGTGTGGTGGAAGTGTGTGAGTGATAGGATGACTGTCGCACCAGAGGTGGCCTTGTTTTCTTTCTGAGAATGAAATTTTTTCTCTTGCCTGTTGCTCGGCTTCATTTTCACTTTTTTAAAACCCCTGTTTTGAAAGCTTGAACCTTCCCCAGCAGTTACCTCCTTCTCTGAATTTTTCATTAACTCACTGGACTCCATCAGCTCTAGTATTCCTACCTACCACTATCAGATCAAAGCTATGGTTTTTCCAACAGTCATATATGGACATGAGAGTTAGACCATAAAGAAAGCTGAGCATTGAAGGACTGATGGTTTTGAACTGTGGTGTTGGAAAAGACTATTGAGAGTCCCTTGGACTGCAAGGAGGTCCAACCAGTCAGTCCTAAAAGAAATCAGTCCTACATAGTCACTGGAAGGACTGATGCTGAAGCTGAAGCTCCAATACTTTGGCCACCTGATTTGAAGAACTAACTCATTAGAAAAGACACTGATGCTGGGAAAGATTGAAGGCAGGAGGAGATGGTTGGACGGCATCATCGATTCAATGGACATGAGTTTGAGCCAGCTCCAGGAGTTGGTGATGGGAAGCCTGGGGTGTTGCAGTCCATGGGGTCACACGATTGAGCAGCTGAACGAAACTACCAGATCCTCTAAAAAATAAGATGCTTCAATTTCGACTAACATTTACTGAACACTTATTACGTGCTAGGCCCTTTGCTAGGCTTTCACCGTGTGAGTCATTTAATTGGAAGCACCTGATGCATAGAAAGAACTCATGCTTTGGGGTAAGACCTGGGTTGGAACCACAGCCCAGCCCAAGAAACTGCAATCTTGGGTAGGTTCCTTTTTCTGTCTTAATTTTGGCTTCTTTATAAATGAAGCTATTTATCTTCCAGGGTGTTGTGAGGAATAAAAAAGCTTCTCTTAATCTTCGCATGGATTTAGCTCCCTGCCACCCCCCCAAACCCCCAAAAAACCCTACCCTACGACTACATTTTTAAACGTTAATGTTTATTCCTTATAAAACTGTCAACAGAATTTTTTGAATAGCTTCCGTTTTAAATCATTTAAGACTTTGGAAGACAGTCGTCTTAAGTTTTCCAGAACGGAAAGATCATGGTGAACAGCAAAGAAAGAAAACAGAAGGAATCTGAGATAGTTTCGATGGAAATAACAAGTTTGGCCAAGAATGGCTCTCCCATTCTGATTTTCTATTGGTTAAGCTTACCATCAATCAGTCCAGTTGTAAATAAAGTGGAGACGGAAGCATGTTGTTAAGGGGCGGGATCTTCCTGTCGCCATTGCTAAGGTGAGAACATGTTTTCTTATAGGCTGAAAGATACCATTTTCCGCCCTCCCGCATCAGTTGCTAAGAGGCGGGACTATAGGGTGCAAAAACGACGGAGTCCTCGAAGCACCGCCCATCCGATGTTGATAGGGGGCGGGCCTTGTAGCGGATAGGCTGCTGGTCCTGCCTGTTCCGGGTTAGTTGCCGGGGAGAGGCACGTGAAGAGGAGGCGGCGTGAGGCGACCATGGCGGGAGGAATGAAAGTGGCGCTCTTGCCGGCAGTTGGTGCCGGGCCCTGGAGTTGGGGGGCTGGGGGTGGTGGGGCAGTGCGGCTGCTTCTGGTCCTCTCCGGCTGCTTTGTCTGTGGCTCAGGTACCGCGGGCAGCAGCTGCCAAGGGGGCGGGTGCCGAGGGTTTATGTTCAGAAAGGTGGAGTGTCCCCAGGGCGTGGGCCGTTATTCTACTGAGGGGCGCGGGCGTGGTGCGGAGAAAGGATCTACATACCTGGCGAATGGGCGCCTGCCTTGAGGGGCCAAGGGCCCTGGGGGCGGTTTGCGGGAGCTATCCAGAATCGGGAGGAGCCTGGAGTCCTTTTGGCGGAGACAGGGAGGCCTGCACTGGGTGAAAAGCGGTCCTGGGGACTCCGTCTTGCTTCACTGGCTTCCTCGACTTCTTTCTTAAAAGGAAGGTGACCCGAGGACCGAATGGACAGAGAGCCCTGCCACTGGAAAGGGAGCAACCTGTTCATTCAGAAAATTAGCAACACCTGAGCATATGCTGTCAGGACTCAGGGCAGGATGGCTGAACAGATGATTGTAGTTCACTGAAATGTAATGATCTCTTATAAATATCTTGCGCACTTGTAAGATCCTGGCCCCTACCGGCCTTATGGAACCGATCTGGAGCAATTAAATTCCAGTTTCCGAAAAGAGAGAGACGTTAGTTAACGTCTAGTAATTTTCTTTTGTAAATTTATTGATTCCTCAAGCAAACTTTCTTGATGCCTGCTGCTGCTTAGTTGGCTTTGGACTGGGATGAAATTATTTTCCTTTTCCGCTCTATTTCAGAAAACCTAGGGTGTGTTTGTAAAAAAACAACCTCCTTCGAACCTTGTTAATTGCACAACAGAAAGATAAGTTTGGAAGCTTCCACTGGAGGAATTGAGACTCTTGGGGTTAAGGATAACCATATCTTGTAAACACACATGCTTTCTCTCCTCTCCCATCGTTTGCTGCCTCTTTCTTCTTGTCACTTAATGATTATGATGAGCTACAGCTTTAAGGTTGTCTTTCAACCTTAAGGATCCATAGAACTAGTTTCAAAGCGGCTCAGATGGTAAAGCGTCTGCCTACAATGCGGGAGACCCGGGTTCAATCCCTGGGTCGGGAAGATCTCCTGGAGAAGGAAATGGCAACCCACTCCAGTATTCTTGCCTGGAAAATTCCATGGACAGAGAAGCCTGGTAGTCTACAGTCCATGGGGTCTCAAAGAATCGGACGCGACTGAGCAACTTCACTTCACTTCACAGCTTTAAGGTTATCTCTCAACCTTAAGGATCCATAGAACTAGTTTCAAAGCGCAGCGACCGTCTGAAACAGTTTTTTTTTTTTTTTTTTTTAAGGGAGAGGGATATAGGTATCCAAAAAGACACTTTTTCCAGAGTATCATTTGAAGGACTGCTTATGATCTGAATGACCTTTGACCAGACCGTAGAGGTTTGTGTATTGTGGAGATGAAAGTATTTATTCCAAAATGCTCCTCCTTAGTGCTCAGTCAGTAGTCTCAAGGTTTCTTTAATAAGGAGATGAACGGGGACTTTTGGCTTGGAGAAGGGTAAACTCAGGGAATAGTTCTTGGTAGCCTAGTGGATGATGTAGGTGGTAGCTACAAAAGACAGTCATGTAATAGAGAGCTTTCTAAAGTGAGAGGTACCTAAAGAGAATGGAGTACTTCAAAAGACAAGAGTTCTTTCTCACTGAAGGTTGTTGAATTTGATTATAAAAATGATTTGAATTTAGACTATTTGACAAGAACAATTAAGCATAAAGAAGTAGAAAAAACTTTCACTTTATTTTGTCAGAGGCAGTCCGTTAAAGCACTCTTTCTTCTGGTCTATTTCCATGTGTTTTTAATTTAAAATATTTTGTTTGAATTTACAATACATTCATAAAATTGTCAGCAGTCCTGTTCTCTTCCTTGGAGGCCACCAGTTGTTACCAGAGGTAGTTTTCTCATTTGGTTTTATAGCATAAGCGTTTTCCTTTGTCATTTAGAAGTCTTCATTAAAGTTATTCTACTTTTATGTTATGGACACAATTTTTTTATTTTAGAATAGATTCTTAGAAATGGCTAAAATATATTTAAGACCCTTGAAACATCTTGCTAAAATATTTTTCTGAAAATATGTGCCAATTTATACCACTATCAGCTCTGTTTGTGACCCGTATCCTTGCCCAGCCCTGGATATTCCAGACTGAAACACCTTTGCTAATTTGGTAGATTGAAAGTGGTATCTTAATTATTTTTAGTTTCTTGCATTATTTTGTGAAGTAGCATCTTTCAAGTGCTCATTAGTTATTTAATTATATGTTTAGACTTACATTTTTTAGAGTGTGTGTCCTTTGCTCTTGGTCTGTTTGTTGTGATTGCTATTGGGATTTTTGTGTACTTTTAAAATCAATTGATGAACCTTTTTGACATATTAAGGATATATATTTTATAATTATTTATTACAAAACTTTAATGTTTGTCCCTTTTTATCTTTTTTCTTTAGATCTTTTTAAATAGAAGATTTATATATTTATGTGGTTGCTAGATTTTATTCTTTTTAAAATTTATTTGGTGAAACAGAACCATGTGTGGTCTTAGTTTCCTGACCAGGGATTGAACCCAGGCCCTGGCAGTGAAAGTGTGGAGTCCTAACCACTGGACTGCCAGGGAGTCCTAGGCATTTTAGTTCCCCAACTAGGGAGCAGACACACACCCTCTTGTATTGGAAGCATGGAGTCTAACCACTGGACCACCAGGGAAGTTTCTTGATTTTATTCTTTAGATTTATTTCCATTGCTTTTACACTTAAAGAGCCTTCCAGAATTGAGTTTTTATATGTGTATATTTTGTAGTACAATTTAATTATTTTTCATTTTACTTTTTAACCAATGATTAATGTTAGCATTTGGTGTGAGGTGAGTAACTAGATGAATTTTGTTTTCCAGATAACTGTCAATTGTCTCAGCATCCCATTGGATAATCCTTTGCTAAGCCCACTAACTTAAAGATGCTAGTTTTTAAGGAGAATTTTAAAATGCTTTTAAGTATGAACTGGATTACCTCTTGACAGAAATGATTAGAGGCTATTTAAGAATTAGAGGAGGTGGTTTTTCATGACTTTTTTAGGTCTTTTTCTGGTCCTCACATACTATGAATCATTTTCATTACCTGTCCTCACATACTATGAGTCATTTTCATTACCTTCTGCCAGTAGATGTTAAAAGATCAGTGTTGTTGATCGAAAAGTTGATGAATATAAGTAAATAAGTTTCTAACTTTTGAGTAGCTAGTTCATGGGTAAATACGTGCAAGCAAGTTGTGATCCACTAAATTCCAAGAAGAATTCAATCTTTGGGCTTAAAAGGCATTTTTAAATTTACTTTTTGACTACCTTGTGGCATTGGAGATCTTAGTTCCCTGACCAGAGATTGAACCCATGTCCCCTGCTGCGGAAGTTTGGAGTCCTAAGCACTGGACTGCCGGGGAATTCCTTCCAAAGTGCTGCCTCTTATAAATGTTTTATTTCTTCAGGAAAATGACATTGAATTTATTTATTTAGTTTTATCTTTTTATTCATTTATTTTTGGCTGCACTGGCTCTTTGCTGTTTGAGGGTGTCTTGCCTAGTTTGGGCAAATGGGGCCTACTCTCTAGTTGTAGTGTGGGCTTCTCACTGCGATGGCTGCTCTTGTTGCAGAGCCTGGGCTCTAGGCACTGGGCTCAGTAGTTAGGTCACATGGGCTTAGTTGCTTCTCTCCGTGTGGGATCTTCTGGGATCAGGGATTGAACCCATGTTTCCTGCATTGGCAGGTGGATTCTTTACCATTGAGCCACCAGGGAAGCCCCTGAAGAATTTAAAAATTGTCTTAAAAATACTAATGCCTTTTCCTGGCATTAAGTTTTTAAAATGGCCTATGCTACTGACATATTATTTGTATCTTACTGTTTCCCTGTGGCTCAGATGGTAAAAGAGTTTACCTGCAGTGCAGAAGACTCTCCCTGGGTTGGGAAGATCCCATGGAAAAGAGAATGGCAACCAGTATTCTTACCTGGAGAATTCCATGGACAGAGGAGCCTGGTGGGCTACAGTCCATGGAGTCTTACAAAGAGTCAGACACGACTGACTGACTAACACACACACTTTCTTGAAAATGGGTTTCAAGATATGTTGTGTTACCTTACTTGCTGTAGGAGAGGAGTTAATAAAGTATGACTCTTGGGCTTTTAAAAATTTATTTGTAAACACACAAGTTCTAAGTTTCACAAAATTTTACTTTCTTACAGTCTCCAGAAGAAAATAAACTCTTGATCCAAATTTGTGAGTGGGTGTTCTTTCAGTATATTTGTGGATTTGCTAGTGAAACAAATGTCAGTAGAATTTTGGAAAGGTTTCACTTTGTGAAAAATAGGCTTGGAGGAAATCCAAACTACTATTGAACACTAGTGAGAAGTTGATAGATGGGGTTCAGGACATTCTACCCCAAAATATGGCACCTTGGCATACTGAGTATTTGAAGCTGAAGGGAGTCTGAGAAAACAACAGAAGCTGAAAAGTCACTCTGACCTTCCCCACTTTGCCCTTTTTCCTTGAAATAGGCCATAAAATCCTCATGTGAGAGGTGCCCTCCCTTACCTGAAGGAAAGGAGCATCCTTAGCTTTGAAGACAAAGGGATACAAAGAAGAATCCTAATAAGCAGGCCTTGCTCGGTTTCCCCCACTTTGCTACAGTTACCTCATACCCAACCCATCTTATTCCTCTGTGATGATGCACTCTTCATCAAACCTAGCATAAAAGTATGTGGGTCTGTATGTCTTCGGGTCTTTATTTCCCTAGAGGCTTTCATGTTACATGTGAAGTGAAAGTTTCTAGTCGCTCAGTCGTGCCCGACTCTGCAACCCCATGGACTATAGAGTCTATGGAACTCTCCAGGCCAGAATACTGGGGTGAGTAGCCTTTCCCTTCTCCAGGGGATCTTCCCAACCCAGGGATTGAACCCAGGTCTCCCACATTGCAGGCAGATTCTTTACCAGCTAAGCCACAAGGGAAGTCGCATAAAACATTAAATAAATATGTATACTTTTCTCCTGTTAATATGTCTTTGTCAGTTTAATTTTCAGGCCTAGCCAGAGACTCTTAAGAGGGTGAAGGAAAACTTTTCCTTCCCCCCACAAAATCAACTGAATTTTAAAATATTGAGATACAATTCACATACCATAACATCCTTTCATTGGTTTTTGGTATGCAGTTGACCCTTGAACAACTCAGATTTGAATTGCATGAGTCCACTTACACATGGATTTTTAGTTTCAATATATGTATATACTGTATGTATTACAGCACTTCCTGGTCTTTGGTTGGTTGAATCCGCAGATGCGAAACTGGCTCCAGAGGGCTGGTTTTTGACTGAGCAGAGAGGTGGCATCCCTACACATCTGTTGATCAAGGGTTAGCTGTATTTGTAGTGTGCAACCATCACCACTAATTCCAGAATATCTTCATTATTCCAAAATGAGACCCAGTAACCCTGAGCAATCATTCCCCATTCCCTTCTCCTCCCAGCCCCTGACAACTAACTAATCTGCTTTGCTTATTGTGGATATTTACATAAATGGAATCATTTAATATGTGGCCTTTTGGTTGACTGGCTTTCATTCAGCATGATGTAAAGGTTTGTGTAGTATGCATCAGTACTTTCTTTTTGTGGCTAGATAATATTTCATCATATTGATAATACCACTTTTTGCTTATCCATTGATCAGCTGATGAGATTTAGGGTGTTACCCACATTTTGGTTATGGACATTGCTGCAGTGAAGTTTTGTGTACAGGTTTCTGTGTGAACATGTTTTCAGTTCTTGGGTGTATACAGAGGAGTGGAATTGCTATGTCTAATAACTGTTTTTGTTTTTGAGGAACTGCCAAGCTGTTTCCAGAAAGACTACCATTTTTTATTCCCACTAACAATGTGTGAGGGTTACAGTTTCTCCACATCCTTGCCAACTGTGGTTATTGTCTTTTTTTTTCTTTGGTTATAGCCATCCTACTGAGTGTGAAGTGGCATTTTATTGTGATTTTGACTTGGATTTCCATCGTGATTAATGATGTTGAGCCTTTTTTCATTGTGTTTATTGGCCATTTGTATATTTTCTTTCAAAAAATGTCTATTCAAATCCTTTATGCAATCTAAAAAATTTTCTTTCTCTTTTTGTTGTTGAGTTGTAGTAGTTCTTTATATATTCTGGATACTAGACCCTTATCAGATAAATGACTTGCAAATATTTTCTCCCACTTTGTGGGTTGTCTTTTCATTTTCTTGATAGTGGCCTTTGAAACAAAGAATTTTTAAATTTTTTGAAGCCATTGTCTAATCCAAGGTCACAAAGATTTACACACTTGTTTTTTTTCCAAGTATATTGTAGTTTTTGCTCTTAATGTTTAGGTTTAGAACTGAATTTAACTTCAAAATTAGTCTTCAGTTCAGTTCAGTCGCTCAGTCGTGTCTGACTCTTTGCGACCCCATGAATCGCAGCACGCCAGGCCTCTGTGTCCATCACCAACTCCTGGAGTTTACCCAAACTCACGTCCATCGAGTCGGTGATGCCATCCAGCCATCTCATCCTCTGTCATCCCCTTCTGCTGCCCCCAATCCCTCCCAGCATCAGGGTCTTTTCCATTGAGTCAACTCTTCGCATGAGGTGGCCAAAGTATTGGAGTTTCAGCTTCAGCATCAGTGCTTCCAGTGAACACCCAGAACTGATCTCCTTTAGGATGGACTGGTTGGATCTCCTAAAATTAGTCTTAGCTTCACTCTAAAATCGTGTCATTGCCTTTGTGCGTGTATAACTTTGGCTTTCTAAGTTTTGGTGGAGGTTTTTGTTTTGGGGTGTTTTGTTAGTTTATTTAGATCTTTCCCCCTTTACACTAAGAACCAAAGTGATAACTACATTTCCATTTAGAGTAGCATTTAATGAGTTGATATATACAACGTGGAGCAAGGAAGATATTGAAATGTTCTGTGGTAAAGGTAGCTTGTGCAGACTGAGGTAAGAAGATACTGAGAGTGGTCACCTGTTAACCTTAACTTAAATGAGTTTGAATATAAACTCCGGAGGGCACTTCTGTTTTGGTAAAATCTGAGGGACCGCATATATTAATTGGCCGCTTTTAAAACTTGAAACAAAAACAGCTAGGAAAAATAAACTTTGCAGTCTTTTAGTATCTGTTTAAAGTACTTTAAATACAAAAGATGTTGCTAATTTTGTTCATCCTACTCAGGAAAGGAATAGAGGAAATCACTGGATGGGTTACTTTAGCTATGCCTTTATAAGGAAAACAGGACCTGGTATGAATCTCACTTAAGCTGTTTATTAGCCCTGTGGTTTTGGACTAAGTACTTAATTGTTCCTAAATATCAGTTTCCTCATTTATAAAAATGAATATTATGAGAGTGCCTACCTGATAGCATTGTTGGGAGGGTTAAATGAAACACATATTGTCTGTCTTAATACACACATAATAGTGGATTTTATTATTACTCATCCTGGATTAGTGACTATTTATAATATTTTTTAAAATTACGTTTGACAGAAACAAGACTCTGCCTTACTCCTTCTCCCATCTTAGTTTTCTTCTTTGTGTCAGTCCCTGATATTTTAACCCAGCTTTTAGAAAGTAGTCAGTTTAATTCTTTTTATGAAATGAGTTATGGTTATTAGTTTGTTTTGTTATATTTAATTGTTATTTTCTTTAATTGTTATTTTTTTTCTTTGCATAAAGCCGGAATTGATTTAAAGGTGGTCACGCTTCAGGAATCCAAAGTTCATTATATGAATACCAGTCAACAATCCTGTTACAAAAATGTGCTTATCCCAAAGTGGCATGATGTATGGACACGGATACAGGTAACGATTTGGAGGCTCTGGAGAGTGGCAGATTTTGTGAATATCTGATTAGTGAGTACTTTGACACGTTCTTCCCTTTTCACAACTAAAAAAAAGTATATATAAATACATAAAATTAACAACCTTGATAAGATTGCAGTTATTCTTAGTCTCTTCAGTGTTTTCATCAGTAAAGCATTTAGCTCTACTTTGTGTTCCTCTCTCTGTCCCTTTAAGTGGCCCGCAATTTTAAGTGGCCCACAATACTTGGCCCTGAGGTAAACTTCCTTCTTCCTTTTCCCCAAGAGACTATTTTCTTCTCTTCCCCGGCTCCTTTTACACACACACACACCCCTCTTTCTTTTTAAAGACCTTATGCCTTCTTTGGGCTGGAAACTGTTGCATGCTTGTCAGGATGTAGACTCTGCCTTGCTACTCCTATTGTGTTTTGATTCTGCACAAGATGTTGCATAAATGCCCTGAACTGGTTTCCCCTTGATAGGATGACTTTGGTCTCTTTTATTTCATAACACTGTTGAGCCACCTGGCAAGCAAGAGTGTCTGGCTGTACTGATTAAACAAAATGAGTCCTTTGGAAATGTTTCTGCTGCTATAAGCATAGTCACTGATCAGACCATTTGTTCACATCCAAAAAACACAAGGGTGGGCTTTTTCAAAAAATTCTCTTTTTTCATTGTCTGATATAAAGATCATATCCCATCTGGGGCACATTATAACCAACATTTACCCATAGTCAGTAATTTGTGACAAAAGGTTGAACTCAGCCTGTCATTATGGGAGACATTTTTGGTGCTGTTTATGCCTGGCAGTTTTCTTTATATTCTGGACCCTTGCTTTGTATGCTCTCTCATAAATAGCTGTATTGGTAACTCTTTCAGCTTAGAAGCCTTTTTTTTTTTTTTAAACCCTATGTTCTAGCCTAATAGTAGATTCAGATCATGTTAACAATAAGACATTCTAACAGCTGCCTCTCTGAACCATGTGCAGCGCTATTTGCCCAATTATCTTTTCGTTGCTTTTATCTCCATATTTCTCATAAGCCTGTGAAAAGCCAGTGCCATTAATGATTCAGCTATTTATGCTAAAGGGTTTTTATTTACAAATTGTGTGTGGAAAAAGTTTAAATTCCTACTTCCTTCTTTCTCATCCTGATTTTGCTTGTGTTACAGATCCGGGTAAATAGTTCCAAACTGGTCCGAGTCACCCAGGTGGAGAATGAAGAGAAACTGAAGGAGCTAGAGCAGTTTAGTATCTGGAACTTTTTTTCCTCCTTTTTAAAAGAAAAATTGAATGACACCTATGTTAATGTGGGTCTATACAGCACAAAAACCTGCCTCAAAGTTGAGATTTTAGAGGAAGACACCAAGTACAGTGTCACTGTGACTCGGAGTAAGTCTTACCTCTGTTTTTCTGATGGATTCTATGGTGAGAAGAGACTGAGCTTTGGAGGGTATAATTAGTGAGAGAAGTCAGCCCAAGACAGCTCCATTTTGGTTCTGATTATAACCCGAATATACCACTGCTCCAAACATTGCAGAGACTCCACCCCTCATAAAAGCCTTTAGGCCTAGATTTGAGACTTCACCATAAGTCTTTCATTCTGAGTGCTTCCTTACTTGGATTGTGAAGGCTGCATTCCTGATACTTCCAGTGGCTCTGAGCTGATATACCTAGTATTCTTCAGAGTTAGACAGATGTATTCCTGTCTTCTGGGCGCTTTCACTGTAGGCCTGTATATTTCAGTCCTGTATATTTCAGCCTACATTTAAAGACATGAATGGTTAAATAAAATAGACCTGAATACCTCACAAGCAAAAGAATATATGTGGAACCATAAATATGAAGATCACTGCAGTTTCAGACTTATTCAGTATAACTGGGAGTTTTCCCTTCTCTGGATGTGTCTGAGAAAGTTTCACGGAAGAGGCAGATGGTTGTCCTGTTGACTTCTCTATGACTTTTGGTCTCTTCTTAGTAACAACTCGCCCAGGAGAGTAATGTGAGCAGTAGCAATGTTCCTGGGTTTTGCTACAAAATTTGCTGTGCGCTTCTAACTGTCCCAGAGTTCCATAGTTCTTTGGTTGAACAGGATCAGCCTCTTTTTTTGGTGTTCCTTTTGCATTTACTGATCCCTCTTGCTCCTGTTTGTGGACCTCCCCTAGACTCAGCTCTTGAATGTGAAAGCTGTGGGAGTGGCTGGTACACCAGTAAGGGACCTGTGCTTGGGCCCCCTGGTCCTGGGCGATCGGATTGAGTGTAGGCTTTTCCAACACAGTGCTCAGATATCGTCAAAAGAAGTAGGTGGTGGTGTTGGTCAAGAAAAGCAGCCCCTTAGAGAACAACAGAGGGCCCTGACCCAGAGTTCTGGGCTAATCGGCTGAATCCGAGCCTGTGTGACTTAAGGCTTGAAAACCAGAGTGGTGGAGCCCCCTTGTGGGCAGTTGCATGAAGTGATGATGGTACTATGGCTCCAACCAAAGCAGAGCTTAGCTTTCTTTAGCCTTAGCGTAGGTAGCCAGAACAAACTCTTCAGGGAAGTATAGGTTAGACAGAGACCTAATTATACTTTCTTTTTGGAAGGGTGCCCAGGCTTTGTGTGAAATGCTGTTAAAATGCTGTTTAGGTGGGCTGTTTGCATTTATTAGCTGACCAGTGATGCCAGCATTGCCTTTTATTCTGTAATGCTTTAAATTGTTTGGTTCCCTTATTAAGCAGAAATATTTTATTTATTTCAGGATTTGACCCCAAACTCTTCCTCATTTTCCTTCTTGGACTTACACTATTTTTTTGTGGAGACTTGCTGAGCAGGTAGGTTCTAAGGCTAGAGGGGGGAAGGAGGATGCTCAGACCTACCTGCTTGACTTCTATCATAAAGTCTTAAAGTGCTGCCATTCTGTTTATGGATGGGCTAAGTCATTATCTGCTTCAATCATTAAAAAATACTTTAATGTATGTTATTATTTTTATTTTTTCTTGTATTAATAAGATTGGCAATAATGAAATTCCCCTATTAGGTTACCCACCATGTGATGGGATTTAGCCAATATATCACCATCCTTCTACCATTAGCCATGTTTAGCCCTCATTTTTAAGGGTTGTGTTTTACATTTTACAGGATGAGTTTCATGCTGTTCAGAAGTAAAGAAGCAAGGATCAATCACTTAACTCATTTCCTGCCTGTAGAAACCCACTAGCTAAGATAGGTGAAACAGACATGTACAAATACAAAGGAAACATATAGTCTCCCTGATGGCTCAGATGGTAAAGAAGCTGCCCGCAATGCAGGAGACTGGGTTCAATCCCTAGGTTGGGAAGATCCCCTGAAGGAGGGTACGGCAACCCACTCCAGTATTCTTACCTGGAGAATTCTATGGACAGAGGAGCCTGGTGGGCTACAGCTCATGGGGTTGCAAAGAGTCGGATATGACTAAGTGACTAACCCCCACGTGCACAGATAACAAACATTCAGCAGAGATAGAATCAACATTAACTTTGTATACAAGGAGAATATTTATGAAGTAGTGAATGAAAGCTTAACCAATTGAAGTTCAGCTGGAGTGAGGTTGTTAGAAGTTGTTCCTTATTTTGGGGACCCTGAGAGAAATTCAATATGAAGGAGGAATTTTGGTAGAAAGAGCCTAGACTAGGAGTAGGAGCTCTCTGTTTTATGCCCTTTGGGGTAAGCAATTCAGTTCTTATTATTAGTTCCCACTTGGCAGTCCTCTTACCCCTTTCTTCTCCCCAGAGAAGCCGTGCAGTTCCCAGAAGAAAGATTCTCATGAAAAATTGGGTGGGGAGCAGTACTGGGGATGGGAGCTAGAGACTAAGCAGAGGTTTATTTTTGGGGTGTATTTGAGGGGCTGTCATTGGTACTAATCCTTATAATTTGGCAGCAACTACGCTGTACTGGTCTCTTTAGTTTTCTGACCTCAAATGTTGAGCAAATACCTGTTCTCATCTTGTACCTTTTTTCTACCTTTTGGCTGGGATTGTGGTCTGGTTTGAACAGTGCTGTGTGTGAAGAATACAAACGTAGTAAGGAAATGAATTTTCTCTCTGCAGAAGTCAAATCTTCTACTATTCTACTGGGATGAGTGTGGGAATTGTGGCATCTTTACTAATCATCATTTTTATAGTGTCCAAGTTTGTGCCCAAGGTAAGTGGCAGAATCCTCACATGCAATTAGGATGAGCTTGGATAGATGAAGGATTGTTTTCTTGGATAATCTTACAGCACTGAAAATTTGCATTGATGGCTGATAAGTCAATGTCCTACTCTTTCCTTGTTTCAGAAAGATCCTTTCCATGATGAAACTTGGAGCCTGATGACATACAATCTCTCCCTTTTTATTTGAAATTCTGGGTACAGTGTGTGTGTGTGGGGGTGGTTAAAGTGTTTTTCCTGTTTATTAATTATTTACATTATATAGCCAGGCTTTTAAGTTATTTAGCATCTCATTTTCCCAGTGTTCTTTGCACTGTATAATTTTAAGTTTAAAGTACATATTTTTACGAGAGATGTTTTGTGCACTTTTAGTAGGTTGACTTTTTTTTTTTAATTACAGTTCCATTTTGCTTCTTGTATGTAGGGAAAGCCTGTTGTAACTTTTTGCTTTCACTTCTACTCTGTTTTAGAAAAGTCCCATTTACATCATCCTGGTAGGAGGCTGGTCCTTTTCTCTGTACCTCATTCAACTAGTTTTTAAAAATTTACAAGAGATCTGGAGGTGTTACTGGCAGTATCTTTTAAGTAAGTGTTACTGGTTTTGCTTTCCTTTTTATATGTTTATAGGCTATTTTAGTTAATTTGATCATGAAAAGATGTTGCTTGCTTATGGAGTTTAATAATCTATGCCATTTTATTAACTTGTAAAAATCATAGTTTTTATTTCTAACTCTACAGTTGTCACCTTTTCTTAAATTAAGATGATGCTGCTAGGGAGAAGACTAATTTGTTGGGGTTTATAAGTACATCTCTCTTTATGCATAGGCATCTTTCTGAAAAGCTGTAAATTGACTTTTTGAATATAATCGTATTTTAAATTCACTTGAGGACCTTAAGAAGTAAAGGACTCTACAGTGAACACTATCTGTAAAACAAGAAAAGAATCCTTTGGTTGTAAAGATAGTAACTCTTAATCTATCCTTTGAGAAGGAATTAATTTGGATTTTCATATATTAGTTTTTTGAAACAGACTATTTTAGAGTTGTTCAGCATGTAGCTTTAATTCCCCATTTGAGAATTAAATAAGTTTGAGACAACAGAAATGATAGAAACTTAAAAGAGATTAATATATATGAATAATGAAGGAAGTATGAATAATTGAGTAAAGATCTTACCCATTTTCCTGGTTCAGTAGGTGCCATATAGTGAATTTACTGCTGCTCCCCAGACGGGATATTTTTTACCAGTTGTAGATGAAAAAAAAATGTGTTCTGATAACTCTCCTCATAGGCTATGTCCTCGCAGTTGGATTCGTGAGTTTTGCAGTCTGTTACAAGTATGGGCCTTTGGAGAATGAACGAAGTATCAACCTGCTGACCTGGACCTTGCAGCTGCTGGGCCTATGTTTCATGTATTCCAGTATCCAGATACCACACATTGCCCTTGCCATTATCGTCATTGCACTATGTACTAAGAACCTGGAGTACCCTATCCACTGGCTGTACATCACCTACAGGTGACTGAAAGGCAGTGTAACTTTGTTCTGAAGTTTGCAGTGTGGGATGCAGGTGCAGCAAAAGGAAACAGGTTTTGACCTGGGAGCCTCTTTGTCAATGTCAGTTCATTGTATTATGTTTCACTTGTGTTTCTTTCAAGTCTTTCTTTTTAGATTCTCTGTAAACATTTTAAAGAACTTATAATAAATTCTAATCATTTTATATAAATAAAAACATCTGTTCCTGTTACCACTAGGTGGTGCAAAGTATATTACTTTTATGCCACATGCCTCAGTCACCTGGTTTCGGATTATGTCACACTGCCTTTCAGATTGTTCTGGGAGTCCTAGTCTTAGTTTAAGGTGTAATTCAAGCATGTGGTCACTTTTACCTGGTGACTATGGAATGGTCATAGGTTCTGAGGTTATCAGTGGTTTTTCTTTCTAGTATAGATAGTCAAAGTAATGCCTTCAGTTCATGGTGGGGGGGAGGTCCAGGTTAATGCACCACAATCTTATGCCATCATTTTCTTATAGTTGTCCATTTATTGGGAGATAAATATTTTGTCTATCACTTATAAGTGAATTTATTCATATTAGTGAATAATATTGACTAGTCTGACTTGTCGTGGTCTAATGTGTCAGGGGTCCATTATAACTAAGGATGACTGTGGAGTAAAGGTGGGAGTGATGACTGTTACTGATTTAGGCTCTCTGCTATATGCTTGACCCACTGAAGGGAGTCAAGAGATAACAATGGACGTAAATTACTGATTAATCATTCATGATGTTATTTTGGTGAGCACAGAAAGATGTGTAAGGCAACAGAAAAGACTGTCCCACCTCGTCTTCTGACAGAAGAAGAATACCGGCTACAAGGAGAGGTGGAGACCCGAAAGGCTTTAGAGCAGCTTAGAGAATACTGCAACAGTCCAGACTGCTCAGCTTGGAAGACTGTTTCTCGAATTCAGTCTCCAAAGAGGTAAACAAACTCTGGGCCAGAAGTACCAGGCATCTATCAGGGTAATCATGACCCTAGAGTTTTAATAGAGATATATTTCTATAATCATTTTGTATTTGTGGCTTTGTTTTCTTGTTCTTCTAGGAGTAGTCAAGGGAAAGGTACATATATCATATGTTGAGTCGTAGCCATTTTCTGATTGCTCGAGGAACTATTTACTCTAACTTTGATTGTAGCATTGAGATGAAAAGACTCTAGTATGATATTAAGTTTCTCCTCTTACAGTTTTGTGTTGCTCTCTGAATGTTTAATATATTTTTTGAGGTGGGAGGGATCCTTTATTTGGAAGCAGTCATACCAATGAATATATGAAACTTCAATTTGGAATCTTGATGGCATAAAGTTTCTAGGGCCATAAACACAAATAAATGTGTAATGCTCCTTAATCTTATCAAGGATTACAGATAACTGAAGGAACTTTAGCACTTCCATAACTAAAAAGGGTAAGCAAACTTCCATAACTTGAAAGTGCTTGTTAAGCAGGATGGTGTTGCAGGGAATGTCAGCCTACGATCCTAGTTTTCCTTCTCTTCTCATTTCTTGCTTTAGTCTACTTACCTGCCAGAGTAAGGATAAGGCTGGGGGCTAGGCTCAATATCATTTGAGCTGAGAGCACATCAAGGTTTCATTTTGTTCTTATTTTGAAAGAAAACAGGGTGGAAGGCAGCTTCTAATCAGTAAATGAGTATTGTCTTCTCTTTTCCAGGTTTGCTGACTTCGTGGAAGGTTCTTTCCACCTCACACCCAATGAGGTTTCTGTCCACGAGCAGGAGTATGGCTTAGGGAGCATTATAGCCCAGGACGAACTCTATGAAGAAACATCCTCTGAGGGAGAGGACTCAGATTCCCGGTACCCCCTTGTCGTACAGCAGAACAGCTTCCTGACTTAGGTTGGTTGACTTCGTACCTCAGTGGTCCAGGTTGCGTGTGTTTGGTGTGCAATTGCTTCTCAAATCTTTGAAGCTGGGTGAGATAACTGCAGAAATTCTTACACTGAAATTAGAGGCCTGAGTAGACCTCCCTCTGGAAATGGTCTCTGTGGGGTCCTGAGGAAGCAGAGTGGATAATGTAGTGACTGCTTCCCAGTGCATCCTGTTGGTTCAGTTCTCAGCCCACTTTTATATTTCTGAAGAAGCTGGATTGCCACAGCCAGCCCAGGGCATTCCAGTTCCTCTTTGAAGTTGGTTCAGTTGTGGCATTTCAGACTCGGAAGTGATAACTGTTACATGTGAATTAATGCTTTCAGACTATGGCAGCATCTTCAGAGACAAATCCACAAATCTGAGCCTTTTTTACTTCTGCTTTCATTTCGTGACTTTAGCGTAATCCTTGTTTTAACTGTTCTAAGAGGAAAATGGATTATTATTAGCCTGTCTTGTTTTTTAAATTAATCCATTTAAAAAAAAAAGTGAAACTTATGTTCCAGTAATAGCAAGTGCTCCAGAGTGACAAGCCTCCCACACATTTATTAATATGGATTGTCCATTAAAGCCCCAGTAACTCTTGTGCTGAACTTTGAATTAATTCTCACACCTATGATATTCTAAGTCCTGCTTACTTTAGGAACATGCCTGCAGGCCCTTCTGTAGATGAGGTCTGTTGGGGTTTTTATTATATTGTATTGGCCAAAAAGTTTGGGATTTTCTGTAAGCTCCTTATGGAAACAAATTTTTTGACCAACCCAGTATTTAACTTCCATTTCCAAATAGGCTTTCAGGCATCCCTTCCAATTCCTCTTTGTCCCCTTTGCCCTTTCAAGAAGGGTCTATTCTCTCATCTCTGATTATGTACATTTCAGATTGTTTTATTTCTTATATTCTCTTCTCTTTGATTTATAGCATTATTCCCACTAATTAGGAGAAGTGATCTTATTTAGGGAATTTAAATGCTTTTTACTGGTTCTCTTATTTTTCCTGTCCACTGGTCACACATCTTTGAGTTGTGGGATCAAGAAATTATCTCCTTTTCCTTCCCCTTCCTTTGTCTACCCATTCTATTAATACCTATTCTTAATAGTCTTTGCTTGGCACCTATCCCTCTCCCTGCAGGAAGCCTGGCTCATTTGTGAGCCCTGGAACTATCTATGAAGGCTCTTGATACAACATACATGTTGTAGCTATGTGGCTGCCACAATTTGCATTGCCAGGAGACAGACTTCCAGATCATCCTTGTGCCTCTGGGTGCTTGCGCAGCCATCAGGATCAGATGTGCTTTCCTATGAACTTCTTGTACTTAATTTGCAATTCCATTTCTGACCAGAGGTTCCTGCTGCCTTTTATTATAGTGGCATTGGTTTCACATTCTTTTGCCATTGGAAAGTACCCTTATAAACCAGCAATGCGATTTATGAGGGAGCAAATTCCTAAGTCTGTGTCATTCACTTGGTTCTATCTTTGTGATCTTCACCCTTGCACCTTAGAAAAAGCTGTAAAAAGCCAGGAAGATAGACACTGATGCAGGAGCATAGCATTGAACTGACTGACTTACCGTGTCGTGCAGAAGACAGATGATTTTTATTAAAAATCTGCAATGAATGACTCCTTCAGACCACCGATTTAACAGATAATTTTGAAAGGCTCTGGGCTCCATTACTGACTTCAAGAATGTCAGCTCTGAGACTCCCCTCCAGGTGGCCAGTTGATTTTTTTCTGACAGTGTTTCCCATAGCTTTAAACTGTCCTAAAATGACAACTACCTCAATTGGCAAATAGACTTATAGAAGAAAGTGGAAAATATAGTATTTGGACAGATGACATGGGTTAAATGCTTTATATTAGGAAACCTTTCTACCTTTTGTAGTTATGTACATGGTAGCATTATATCCCTCTGCATAAAACTATTAAGGCTTCTGAATTTTACTTTTTTTTTTTGCCTCATTTATAGAAATTGAAACCTAGCATGTTTAAGCATAAGCTGATTTGAAAAAATAATGCAGCTGTACAAGTGGTCTCAGGGTTCCCTTGAGACTTTGGTACCTTCCCCACATGGCCACTTAGGGATATGGTCACTTGCCTCTAGGCTAATACTTCCTGACACCTGTCTTTATTTCGGTGAGAAAGCACTGTGAAGTAGAGAAACATTCTCAACTTTTTCTGTTTAGTAAACTCCTTGTGATATACCACTTCCATCTCAAGATGAGTTTTTCTCACTGTGTTTGAATTTGGGGTGAGTGAAACCAAACTCGGTTTATTACTCCCTGTCTGGTAGTTGGAGAACTGAGCTGTAGGCAGCGCCAGTGACAACAGGTCCCGTTGTCATGAGAGCTCCTCTCAGACAGCGAAGGACGGTGCGGCTGGTGTGCGGGTGTCCTTGGCCTGCCCTCCTGTGCAGCTCTCCCGCAGATGCCTCTGAGCCTGTGTGTGCCCGGAGATTGCTCGACTCGGGCCACCTGTAGGAGCTGCTCTTGTCTCCTGCTTGGCCACTTAGTCTGCTGGCTCAGTCCCTAGTTGAGGCCCTCGTTTAATTTTCTCTGGCAGTTACAGCTCTTGCAGCTTCAGCATAGTCTTGTCTCTCAGACCGATCTCATCAGGAAGAATTGAAGGGATAACTGGAGTGAGCTGGACATCGGAGCCCTCGTCTGCCGCCACGTCAGCGTCTTGCTCCACAAATATCAAGCTGCAAATTTGCCCTCGGAGTCAGGGTCTCATCAGCATCAGAAATCTATGGCCTCTAATGGATCTGATGAAGTTATGTAGAGCATGCCTCCCATTAATGGGAGTACAGGTCCACTGGCTTCAAACACTTTCCCTTCACTTTCCCAGTTGGATTGCTTTCACGAGACCAATGGAACCAATGACTGAAAATAAGGAAAATTTAGCACTTTTGATATCTTCTAATAAGAAATTCCTATGAATTTCTGACACTTCATGCCCCAAAACTAGTTTATTTCATCCCCCTAAATTCATGACTTTTATATTCTGTTGCAGAATTTTGCTGATGATAGACTTTTGAGTACTGATTTTGTGCTGATAAAGTCCATTCTAGGGCCCAGCCTTTTCTTCACTGACTTGTGTTCCCTTCAACCTAATCCCCACTTTGCATGTGTGATAGACAGTTGATGAACGAAAGCACCCAAATAGGCGAGATAGTTCCCCAGGCCCTGATTTCTGTAAAAGGCTTGGGAGTGGATTATGCAATTGCCTTTCATATTTTTGTTGTTCCAGAAAAAAAGATGGGCTCAGATGGATGCCTGTGTAAAAATGGTTCCTAGCTTTGTACTCATAACTTTTCTCTGAATTGAGTAGTGAAAGTTGAAGTAGGAGGAAAGGAAATTAAATGTCCTAGTATTCCTTTGGACTCAGGTCTGACATGACATATGAGATAATAACCTATATTGAAATGCCAAGAATTTTATCTGAACCAAGGAGAGGACAGTTTGACAGATTTATTATGCCTTCATGTTACATAGACACTGAAACAAACTAATAAGCATAAAATAGCCATTGTACAAGGCAAGTGCACCTAAAACTTTATGTTTTGGTGTAACAGAAATTGATCATTATTTTTTTAGGGAAGCCTATGCAATTGTGGTGATCCAGTGGTGTCTCTTGATAACTTAGCTTATGGATTCAGTTGCTGTGGAGGTAGATTCTAGACAGTTATTAACTTAAAAAGGGAGTTTGGTGCCTTATATGATGGGAGTCAGAGCCTGCTGGGAATAAACAAAGCGAATTCATACCAGTGTCAATGCACAGCTTTAGCAGGGAAGGAAATGGCACACAGCACCCCCACATTTGGGGCTTTTGGCTCCCACACCCCCTGCCCATGTGCATCACCATCCTTTTCACACTTGACAATAACTTGAAAATGGTGAAATCACTATCCTGCATTTTTCTACAACATGGGCAATGTTCTTATTAACATAATAGGTAGCTCTTAATGTATTAGAACTGTTACAGCCTGCAGTTGCCTCAGTTTATCATGTTTCTAGGATTGATGGTGGAATAGGAAGTTCCTGGGTAAGTTTTAGCCTGTGGGTAATGCCTTAGTGTTATTTTAAAAGATTTGTCATTTATATTTAAAATAAGTGTTCATGAATGTTTGCAAGGAACAAAATGATCAGGGATGACTCTTTGCCATGGGTCTCATTTTCACTCTTTTCTGTAAGAAAAATAAGCAATGTCTTATTATATATTTTTTCATTTTTATTGTACAAGTTTATAAGCAATCCCAATTTTAATAAAGTTTTATATACTATGTAGTGGTTTCTCTTAATGAACATGTACTTTTCTTGTTAGGATCTCTTGTTTTCAGGTAATCAGCAATTAGCTCTTCTGTTTCATCTTTCTAGACATGTGTTTTGCATGTTATTTATTTTCCTTTTTTAAAAAAAAAAAAAACAAAAACACTTCTTCCCTTGGGATTTCCCAGTGATCTAGTGGCTGAGACTCCATGCTCCCTGTACAGGGGGCCTGGGTTTGATCTCTAATCAGGGAACTATCAATAGATCTTGCATGCCACAACTAAAGAATGTGCGTGCCCCAATGAAGATTGAAGACCCCACATGCCAAAACTGAGACCTGGTGCAGCCAAATAAAAAATATTTAAAAAATAAAATAAACCACTGCTTCCCATCTTGGGTCTGTCTTGGTCTACTTCCTTGGACTGAATGGTTGCCAGGATGCCAGATCTCTAAGAGGTATTCTTACAGGAGCAGAGCGTTATACCACTGTACTGTCTCAGGAAAATAATGTATAGCTTATTCCTGGTCCAGGGAGCTACTTTGTGCTCTATTTTTTTTTTTTTTTTTAATGGTATAAAGGATCTTTTTCTCCACTGAGGTGAGGAGAAGACCTGTGGATCCAGCTGTGAGATGCCCACCAAGAGCTTTCTGTTGGCTTTCATGTAGTGAGTATTAGGGGACATGGAATAAAAACTTCAACTGTGTCTAGGCCCAGCTTCTGCAGTAGGAAGGAGACTGGTCCCTTCGATTTTCTGTTTTGGCTATTTTTTGCTCTGGGAATCCATTCTAGACTTTGCATTAATTCTGTACCTGTCTCTTCTTATTCACGCCACATGGAAATCTATTGTCCATTTTTTAAAGACTATGAAATAGGATGGAAACAGGATGTGGACCATATGTGAATTTATGTAGATTAATGCACAGTGATGACATCTTTTCATTCTATAACCCAACTAGGTAAATAAGAGACATTGGATGATCATCACTGGTTGAAATAATAAAATGTAATTGCCAGATTTATAAGATTGTAGGATTAAAAAAGGTGTGTAAAAGTAGTTCCTTTCAAACTTCAGCATGCATAGGAACCATCTGGGGAGCTTGTTAAACTGCAGACATGGGATTCAGTAAGTCTGGGTTGAGGCCCAAGATTCTGCATTTCTGACAAGCTCCCAGGTGATTCGGATGGTGCTGGTCAGTGGACCTCACTGTGAGTACCATTCTGCCTGTTGCCTGGCACGTGGTAAGTACAGCTAAATCTTCAACAACCTGGGGAGGGGGGCATTGGTTAGGTGTGCCGACCCTCTGTGCAGTCAAAGTCTATCCTATAATTTTACAGTTGATGGGCCTCTGTACCTGCCATCCCACATCTGCAGACTCAGCCACCCATGGATCACGTAGTAGCAATATGTACTTGCTGAAAAAAATCTGAGTGTACGTGGATCGGAGAGTTCAAACCCATGTTGTTCAAAGGTCAGCTGTACTTGATCAATGTTACTAATTGATACCAGCTAATTGATAAAAGACCCTCTACTACCAAATATCCTCTCCACCATATCTTTTTATTGTGTGACATCTTTTTAAAAAGTGAGTGTCCCTGGGAGGACCAGTGAGTGGGAATTCAACAAGTGTGAGGGCAGGTTGCTGTCCACTTAACTCAGAAATCAGCATCCAAGGGTTTAGAATTGCTGTTGCTTCTAGTTCTTCTTTGCCATCTTTCTGAAGTATAATTTATAAAATGATACAATTCACTAGTTTTAGATTTTGCTGAGTTTGACAAATGGAGACAGTTGTAACCACCACCAAAGTCATGATCTAGAGCATTTCCATCACCCCAAAAACCTCCCTCATGTCCCTTACACAGACTAGAAATTTTACTGGGAGGAGGAAGGGGATTTAAGCGCCAGTTGCTTCAGTTTTCCTGAGAAGCAGGAGGTCAGGATCCTGCATCTTCCTGTGTCTCCTCCCCACACCAAGAATGCTGATAGATCTTGTAATCCCAGCTGGGTCAGGTGTGTATTTTGTACCTTGTAAATTTATACTGAACCACTTGTTTGCCAAGAACTTTCTGGGTTTTAGCACTCAAATACTCATGTCCAGAAAACTCATCTCAGATCCTAGACAAACCAGGGTGGTTGGTCACCCTAGCTGTGACATTAATGCCCTTGTTTCTAAGCCTGAGTTTCTTATTTTAGAGTCAATTCTCTCATGGGAGCACAAAGTAGGCACTCAATAAACAAGACCATGGGTGGACATAAATGAACCTCATTGTAGGCAGCTGCAGATTCCTGGCCTGGAGAACATAAGGCCTGGGTTCTGGTCTTGGCTCTGCCAGGTCTGCAGTGGTATGATCCTGGAAAAGTGGTTTCTCACTCTAGGTATGTTTCCTCCACTGCAAAATAGGGGATCCTTGGTCACTTCTGCCTCTGCTGTGCCTAGCTCTACCCATGGGATTATGTTCTGATGTCACTTCCACTCAGCTCTTTCTTTCTTGCCTCTTGCCATTTCCCCCCTTCAAATATATATAGTAGATCAATAAATTATGTAAGGGCAGGTTCATAATGGAATTGCTGATGGGCCAGGCTTATGCAGAGTGCCATGAGAGCAGGACAGTGTGGACTTTGAACCAAGCAGCTGTGGCTGGGAGTTGGAGAGTCAAGTCTCTATCTTCAGGTAAGTGTTTGTGATTGCTTGATTTGCTCTTTGTGCATTATTGGGAGGGAAGATGGTGGGGATAGGGAGCCTGCTGTTTAGGAATTTTCCTGGGTGGATGAAGAGGTCCCGTGGCAAAGAGGATTTTATATGCTTCTTGTCTAGTGGAAGCGGTGATTTCCAGTTGATCTAGTGCCCAGGAAACAGCACCCAGGCTGTTATTCAGTATTCTAGCACAGAAGAAGGAGTACAGAGAAATACCAGAACTGGCCCAAGCTGGAATCTATGGCCAACTTAGGCTCAGGAATCTGCCATTCTGTTTCTGGTTCTGCCACATGCTGTCTGTGGAACTTGGGGCACGTTGTGTAACCTCTTTGAGCCTCTGTGTTTGTCTCTAATTTTCCTTTTTGGTGGAGTAATTCTGCACTGCCTACTTCACAGGGTGGGGTAATTCCATGAGATGACACAGGTGGGGGTTCACTGAAACTGAATAAATGCAATGTTGGGTGTTATCCTTACCTTGGAGGCAAATGGAGAGACTTGGGGGTTTTGTCTGCTTCTGTCTGTTCCTCCAGTAGTGTCACCAATACGCCCTGGCTCCCAATAAGATAAGACGGGTAGGTGTGAGGGAGGTACTATTTCTTTGGTCAGAAGACACCACAGCCTGACAAAATTCCTGATTTCAAGAGAGCTTTTCCTTGACAATAAAGTCTGTTCCTTTTGCCCTCATTTCCAAATTTGGGGGGCAATGGAGCCAGAACTCTGCTTCAGCCCCTCAGCTCAGGCCAGCCAGATACCCCTTCCTACCTAGAAGGGGCTTTCTCATGTGGCCAAGCATCTCCTTCTGGGGCTTCAGGCCTGTGAAGGGTTAAGCGAGCCACACCCTCAGCAGGAACAGCCTCGGACTTTGTGCTGAGCAGCCATCTCTGCCTCGCCTGGCTTGACTGGCACAGGGAGCCCTGGCTGGAGGAGGCAGGACAGAGGAAGGTCAGAATCGTGGACACGGGCTAGAAGAGGGCAGAATCTTTCCTGTCTTTCCCGACACCATGGACAGCTCCCACTAACGAGGACGCCTCTCTACCCTTGGGGCCTGGGA
Organism: Oryx dammah; assembly: GCF_014754425.2. Lineage (NCBI taxonomy): Eukaryota > Metazoa > Chordata > Mammalia > Artiodactyla > Bovidae > Oryx > Oryx dammah. The sequence goes on along the minus strand of NW_024070213.1, from coordinate 61,287,441 downwards.
CTCCTATGTCCCCTTCCTGTCACACTAGGATTTCAGCTACCATTTCTCTGACACTGAAGTTACACCCTGGTTCCAGCGTGGGGTGAGTCCCCCCTTAACCTGTTCATATCTTAGGGTGCGCTATGTGGGGGCTTCTTCCCTGCCCCCCAGCCTCCAACCAATCTTATTCTCATTCCTTTCAAATCTAAATCCAAAGATACCTTCTTCCCAGCCCTGCTTCTGCTTCTTACCTTGCCTGCCAAGTTATTTAAATCTTAACTTTTTCTCAAATCTAGAAAATGTGGGGCAATGATAGTATCTGATCCTGGAGATATTGTAAGCAGCAAATGAATGCTGCTGCTGCTGCTAAGTCACTTCAGTCGTGTCCGACTCTGTGCGACCCCGTGGACTGCAGCCTACCAGGCTCCTCCGTCCGTGGGATTTTCCAGGCAAGAGCGCTGGATGAGGGTGTGTAAAGTCTTGAGAGCCTGCCTGGCCCAGAGTGTTTACCACCTGATTGCTGTTGGCTGCTGTAATCAGTATCCTCATAGCACCCTCCGTTGTCTTTACAGGAAGTGATAAGTGCTCACTTTTCCTGGAGCTTGAGAGGCAGAGTGGAGGGAGGAGGCAGCCTCTGTTCCCTTTCTGCCCCACTGTTCTTCTGGCTCTCCTCCCTTCCCCCACTCAGGTTCAGCGATGCGGGAGGGGAGGATATGGCTGTTTCATTCCTGTTAGGGAGTGTCACTGACCATTGTACTAATAGTTCTGTCCTGCACCAGGGCACCCCGCCTGCTCAGTCCCACAGGAAAGGCTGAGGAGGGTTGGGTCTCCTCCTTAGGGAGCACCTGCCACGTGCCTACTCTGTGGGGCTGAGCCTCTCCCACTCTGCTCTTCCTTGCTCATCCCCACCAGTTACTAAAAAGCTAGGTGTGTCCCTCTGGGTCAGAGTCCGTGCCAGAAGCTTAAGGTCGTGGATGTAAACGTTGGGGATCGAGATAGAAAAACAGGGACAGACGTGGAGGCACATCCAAAGTTCCCGACCACTGCTTACTTGTTGGGGAAAACAAATCTCATTTTCATTTTCTTTGGGGCACTCCAGCCTTTAACGGAGGAGCTCCTGCCTCTGTCCTGGGGCTCATCACCTTGTCCAGGCCCCGTTTAAAAACTGAATCTCACTGTAACAATGAGAGGGGAGGGAAAACTTTGGAGCAACTTTGGAAATGAGTATGGGTGTGCCGGGTGAGGAAACAGGGGCTGTGAAAGGCAAGGAGTCGGGAGGGAGATGGGGCACAGAGTCAGGGAAACTGGGCCTGGGCCAGGGCCTCAGTGCTGGAGGCAGGGAGCCTCTGGTTCATGGCTGTGGCATGAGCTCTGCTTCCCTTTCCTCCCCACCCCTCTCCCCTGCAGCACAAGGATATTCCCCCTACTGGGCCCCTTCTCTACCCTGGTGGTTGGAGGCAGGTGGTCCCGCCTCACTCCCACCAACCCTAGTTCAGGGAGCAGAGGAGCCCTCCCACCCCCCGCTTCCCTGCAATCTCCACACTTAGCTTGGGCTGGTCTGGAGGCCTCTTGCAGCTGGCCAGGGGCTCTCTCCAGGGCCAGGACTAGGGGGAGGGGAAGGCTCTCTTAGGTCCTTCTGCCTTCCTCCCCTAAATAGTTACTGACTGCGAAAGCTGAGCAGACACCAACAAACTGATCCCAGGACCAACAGCTCCTCTGGACATGACCCTTCTGGAAGGTTCTGTGGGGGTAGAGGACCTTGTGCTCCTGGAACCCCTGGAGCAGGAGTCTCTGATCAGGAACCTCCAGCTGCGCTATGAAAAGAAGGAGATTTATGTGAGTGCCCATGGGTGCCCCCGGCTGTGGATGTGTGGCTAGAGAGTTCTCGGCCCTTTCCCAGACCCACCCTGGCTCACTCCATCATCTCCCACAACTGCAGACCTACATTGGGAACGTGTTGGTCTCAGTGAATCCCTACCAACAACTGCCCATCTATGACCTGGAGTTTGTTGCCAAATACCGGGACTATACCTTCTACGAGCTGAAGCCCCATATGTGAGTAGAGGGACCAAGGGAAGGTGGCAGGGCCCAGCTCGCCATGATGAGACATCCTCATTTCCTCTATCGCTTCTCCTGAAGGAGGCTCTCCAGCTGCCCCTTCCTCCCTTGGCCCTTTGGAGGCCCCTTCCTAGGCCTGTTGTTTGCCACGGTCTGGTCCAAGTTGGGAGGGCGAATGAGTCTGGGGATCGAGTGAAAGATGGAGTCTTGAACTGACCCCACACTAGTCATCACCCACTTCCTCCCTGCAAGCTATGCACTGGCAAATATGGCATACCAGTCACTGAGGCACCAGGACCGAGACCAGTGTATACTCATTACCGGCGAGAGTGGAGCTGGGAAGACGGGTGAGGCGCCGGGTGAGGGGGGACAGGGAAGCCATGGGGTTGCTGCTGGAACTGCCCCCTGTCTCTCTCCAAGACAGAGCCAGTCCTGCCCCCAACCCCTGAAATTCCTTCCTGGGTTTTTCTGAGTGGTGTGAGGTGCTGCAATGAGGGAGAGTAAGGGCAGTGGTGGGGACCCATGCGGGGGTTTCTCTTGCAGAGGCGAGTAAGCTAGTGATGTCTTACGTGGCTGCTGTCTGCGGGAAAGGGGAGCAGGTGAACTCTGTGAAGGAGCAACTGCTTCAGTCAAACCCAGTGCTGGAGGGTGAGGAGTCCAGTCTCTGTCCTCTCCATCCCCACCCCCACCCTATCATCCCCCGTGTTCCCGAGATCACTGTTCATGTTCAGCCTGAAAAATCTGAGACTGGCCTGATGGCTGGGGGACCTTCCCCCTTCCTGTCCCTGAAGTCCTTCTTCTGCCCTCAGCCACCTAACTCCTTCTCCCCTCATCTCCACAGCTTTTGGCAACGCCAAGACCATTCGCAACAACAACTCCTCTCGATTTGTGAGTGAACATCTCCTTGGCCTGGGACAAGAGGGTGTGGGGTCTTGAGAGGGAGGAACATGGCCCAGATGCCTCCTGGACAGGGTGATGAGGAAAGGCGGAAGCCAAGTCTCTCTCTGTTCTCTGCAGGGAAAATACATGGACATTGAGTTTGACTTCAAGGGATCGCCCCTCGGTGGAGTCATCACAAACTGTACGTGTCTCCCGTCCCACTTACCCCCTCTCCCGCATGTCCCGTGGTGTCCCTTTCTGCTAATCTACTGCTGTAGGAAGGAGGAAGCTTAGACTAACAGGCTTCCTAACCACTGGGGACACCAGGGATTAGGACAGAATTAGAAGGAAGTTGTGGTATCTCCCAGAGCCTCAGAACATTATTTTCGAATTTTCTGTCAGATCTGCTTGAGAAATCCCGTGTGGTGAAGCAACTTGAAGGAGAAAGGAACTTCCACATCTTCTATCAGCTCCTGGCGGGAGCAGACGCACAGCTACTGAGTACGTGCCAGCACCTGACATGCAGCAGAACATCCTCAGCCTCCATTCAAGCCCCAGAACCCCTGGCCCCTCTGGATCCCTAAAGCCATCTTCCCTTGACTCTCAGGGCAATCCTACCCTGATTCTCACCCACCTACTGTTGGGAACAAATCCCTTGACATCTGTGTTCTCTTCCTTTTCTGGGATTTTAGTCTAGGAATAAGCCTTCTTACCTCTTCACCACTCTTACTTCTCTGAACTACCTTGATTCCTTTTTCCCCAATTCAGTTCAGTTACTCAGTAGTGCCTGACTCTTTTATCCCATGGACTGCAGCACTCCAGCTTTTCCTATCATTCCTTCACCAACTTCCAGAGCTTGCTCAAACTCATGTCCATCAAGTCGGTGATGCCATTCAATCATCCCATTCTCTGTCGTCCGCTTTTCCTCCTGCCTTCAATTTTTCCCAGCATCAGGGTCTTTTCTAGAGAATCAGTTCTTTGCAAGAGGTGGCCAAAATATTGGAATTTCAGCTTCAGCATCAGTCCTTCCAAAGAATATGCAGGACTGATTTCCTTTAGGATTGACTGTTTTGATTTCCTTGCAGTCCAAGGTACTCTCAAGAGTGTTCTGCAACATCATATTTCAAAAGCATCAATTCTTTGGCACTCAGCTTTCTTTATAGTCCAATTCTCCCATCCACACATAACTACTGGAAAAACCATAGCTTTAACTAGATGGACATTTGTTGGCAAAGTAATGTCTCTGCTTTTTAATATACTGTCTAGGTTGGTCATAGCTTTTCTTCAAGGAGCAAGCATCTTTTAATTTCATGGCTGCAGTCACCATTCACAGTGATTTTAGAGCCCCCCAAAATAAAGTCTCACTGTTTCCATTATTTCCTCATCTATTTGTCTTAAAGTGATGGGACCAGATGCCATGATCTTAGTTTTCTGAATGTTGAGTTTTAGGCCAACTTTTTCACTCTCCTGTTTCACTTTCATCAAGAGACTCTTTAGTACTTCTTCACTTTCTGCCGTAAGGGTGTTGTCATCTGTGTATCTGAGGTTATTGACATTTCTCCCAGCAATCTTGATTCCAGCTTGTGCTTCATCCAGTCTGGCATTGCGCATGATGTACTCTGCATATAAGTTAAATAAACAGGGTGACAATATACAGCTTTGACATACTCCTTTCCTGATTTGGAACCAGTCTGTTTTAGTTGTTCTAACTGTTAGAACTATTGCTTCTTGACCTGCATACAGATTTCTCAGGAGTCAGGTAAGGTGGTCTGGTATTCCCATCACTTGAAGAATTTTCTGCACTTTGTTGTGATCCACATAGTCAAAGGCTTTGACGTAGAAAATAAAGCAGAAGTAGATGCTTTTCCGGAACTCTCTTTCTTTTCGATGATCCAGCAGATGTTGGCAATTTGATCTCTGGTTCCTCAGCCTTTTCTAAATTCAGCTTGAACATCTGGAAGTTCATGGTTCACATACTGTTGAGGCCTGGCTTGGAGAATTTTGGACGTTACTTTGCTAGTGTGTGAGATGAGTGCAATTGTGTGGTAGTTTGAATATTCTTTGGCATTGCCTTTCTTTGCAATTGAAATGAAAACTGACCTTTTCCAGTCCTGTGGCCACTGCTGAGTTTTCCAAATTTGCTGGCATATTGAGTGAAGCACTTTCACAGCATCATCTTTTAGGATTTGAAATGGCTCAACTGGAATTCCATCACCTCCACTAGCTTTGTTCATAGTGATGCTTCCTAAGGCCCACTTGACTTCACATTCCAGGATGTCTGCCTCTAGGTGGGTGATCACACCATTGTGGTTATCTGGGTCATGAAGATCTTTTTTGTATAGTTCTTCTGTGTATTCTTGCCACCTCTTAATATCTTCTGCTTCTGTTAGGTCCATATCATTTCTGTCCTTTATTGTGCCCATCTTTGCATGAAATGTTCCCTTGGTATCTCTGATTTTCTCAAAGAGATATCTAGTCTTTCCTATTCCACTGTTTTCCTCTATTGCTTTGCATCTATCACTGAGGAAGGCTTTCTGATCTCTCCTTGCTATTCTTTGGAACTCTGCATTCAAAGGGGTATATCTTTCCTTTTCTCCTTTGCCTTTAGCTTCTCTTCTTTTCTCAGCTATTTGTAAGGCCTCTTCAGAAAAGCATTTTGCCTTTTTGCATTTGTTTTTCTTGGGGATGGTCTTGATCACTGCCTCCTATACAATGTCACGAACCTCCATCCATAGTTCTTCAGGAATTCTGTCTATCAGATCTAATCCCTTGAATCTATTTCTCACTTCCACTGCATAATCATAAGGGATTTGATTTAGGTCATACCTGAATGGTCTAGTGGTTTTCCCTACTTTCTTCAATATAAGTCTGAATTTGGGAATAAGAAGTTTATGATCTGAGCCACAGTCAGCTCCCAGTTTTGTTTCTGCTGACTGTATAGAGCTTCTCCATCTTTGGCTGCAAAGAATATAATCAATCTGATTTCGGTGTTGACCATCTGGTGATGTCCATGTGTAGAGTCTTCTCTTGTGTTGTTGGAAGAGGGTATTTTCTATGACCAGTGATTTCTCTTGGCAAAACTCTATTAGCCTTTTCCCTGCTTCATTCTGTACTCCAAGGCCAAATTTGCCTGTTACTCCAAGTATCTCTTGACTTCCTACTTTTGCATTCCAGTCCCTTATAATGAAAATAACATCTTTTTTGGGTGTTAGTTCTAGAAAGTCTTCATAGAACCATTCAACTTCAGCTTCTTCAGTTTTACTGGTTGGGGCATAGACTTGGATTACTGTGATATCAAATGGTTTGCCTTGGAAACGAACAGAGATCATTCTGTTGTTTTTGAGATTGAACCCAAGAACTGCATTTCAGACTCTTTTGTTGACTATGAGGGCTACTCCATTTCTTCTAAGAAATTCTTGCCCACAGTAGTAGATATAATGGTCATCTGAGTTAAATTCACCCATTCCAGTCCATTTTAGTTTACTGATTCATAAAATGTTGATGTTTACTCTTGCCATCTCCTGTTTGACCACTTCTAATTTACCTTGATTCATGGACCTAACATTTCAGATTTCTATGCAAGATTGCTTTTTACAGCATTGGACTTTACTTCTATCACCAGCACATCAACAACTGGGTGTTGTTTTTGTTTTGGGTTCATCTCTTCATTCTTTCTGGAGTTATTTCTCCACTCTTCTCCAGTAGCGTATTGGGTACCTACCGACCTGGGGAGTTCATCTTTCAATTTCATATCTTTTTCCCTTTTCATACTATTCATGGGGTTCTCAAGGCACGAATGCTGAAGTTGTTTGCCATTCCCTTCTCCAGTGGACCACATTTTGTCAGAACACTCCACCATGACCCGTCCTGGCTTCTTGGGTGGCACTAGTGGTACAGAACCTGCCTGCCAATGCAGGAGATGCAAAAAACAGAGGTTCAGTCCCTGGGTCAGGAAGATTCCCTGGAGAAGGAAAGGACAATCCACTCCAGTGTTCTTGCCTGGGAAACCGCATGGCAGAAGAGCCCAGCAGGCTACAATCCAAGGGGTCGCAGAGAGTCAGACATGATTTAGCTACTAAATCTCCTCTTTTCCCCCAAGCTGGCTTCAAAAACAACACTTATTTCCATCTGCCATGCTTTTCTACCTTTAATTTAAGGGACTTTATCCACAGCTCAGCAGGAGCTCGGACAGGATGTTATAAGTATTTAAGAACTTCCAATGAGCTCTAGCTGAAGTTGTTTTGGGTCTGTATCTGTCTCCCCCATGACCTTGTCCTTGGTTTTTTTCTTCTTGGATAGTTCTATGGAGGTTCCATTCATTCATCCATCAAACACCTCTTGAACATCTACTATGCTTGACCATCCTGCCAGCTTCTATGGATACAGAGTTGAGTAAGACATGGGCCTTGTCCTTGAAGAAGTCTTCTTCTAGGGATGGCAGATATGTGAGCAGATACATCACAGTGCAGTGTGGCTGTTGCCAATATGCTGTGCAGTTGGCTATAGGTGCAGAAGTCGTGGAGCACCATGCTTTTTCTTAGGGAAGAGACCATCTCAGCCTGGATGCTGGCTGGGCCTTACTGCAGGGTCTGATGGGACTTTAAGCCCTGCCAGACTTTCCTCTCTAAATTCCACCTCTGGCTGTGGGCACTGTGGATATCTCATGCCTAAGAACTTATGGCTTTGATTTCTGGTTATTCTGTGCTGGACTTGTGCCTGCCTCCTTTCACCCTCCTGGAGATCTCTATGGTTTAAGAGCCCCCACAGGTATCATCTTCCCTCCTGGTTTAATAGTCTTGATTATATTCAATTTGTCTGAATCAGACACTGGAGTCTTGCTCTGGCTGATTCTTGCTCATTGGTTTGAGGCTGGGTGGGGCCTCCCTTCCTGGTGTCATCATCCCAGGGCCTTTCTGACTCATTCTCCTTCCAGACACCCCTCTTTATCAGCCTCCTGTTTCAAAATTTTTGTCTCAGGGGAAGCTGCCATTAAACTCTACTTTGAGAGTCACTCTCTAATTCTCAGATCTTTTGAGTAACAGATAACTGATACTATTCAAGCTCTATGATTAACTCATTCTTTCCCATCTCAGTGAATGGCTTTGTCCGTTCCCTTGATTCATTTATTAAAAGAAAGTTCTTGCATGCCAGTCAGGCACACAGAATATGAAGATGAAAAACACAGTCCCGACACACAACCTGTTCATTGGTAAGAGGAACAGGAAAAAAACCCAAAACCTAATCCATGAGATGTAGTCTGGTGTAGGGATGCACCATGTGGAACACAGGAGAGCCATTTGGCTTAGCCCCAATCTGAGAAAACCTTCCAAAAGGGGGTCTGGTTTGGGGAACATAGTGTCTGCCACTTGGTTGGTGTTTTGTGAACAAATAATGAATGCCCCAACCTGGGCAATGGGCAATGTGTGGAGGCTGGGGGTGGGTGGGAGATAGGTGCTCACCCTTCTTTCCTCGCCTTTGTTCTCCCAGAACCACTGAGAACTGAGCAGCATAGAAGGTTTGCTTTTCTGGTTTTATTATTTAGAACCCTGAGGGTGGAGAGAAGAGTAGAATGAGGCTTTTCTTTCATAAAAGTTGGGGAAAACCTCAAGGATTATGAATACCCACTTCCCTGATAGCTCAGCTGGTAAAGAATCCACCTGCAATGCAGGAGACCCTGGTTCGATTCCTGGGTTGGGAAGATCCACTGGAGAAGGGAAAGGCTACCCACTCCAGTATTCTGGCCTGGAGAATTCCATGGGCTGTGTAGTCCATGGGGTTGTGAAGAGTTGGACATGACTGAGTGACTTTCACTTGCAAACCCTAGATACAACTTAAAAAAGTAGTCTATAATCATAAGAATTAATGATCCCAACACAAAGAAAACACAGGGAGAACCTAAAACAAAAACAGCTCCTCTGAATAAATGAATGAACCAACCTAGAGCAAGGGCCATGAGGGTCAAGGTTGGAGGACTCAGAGAGCCCGTGTACTGACCCTTTCCCCTCATGCTGGTCCTTGCAGAGGCCCTGAAGCTTGAGCGGGACACAGGTGGCTATGCCTACCTGAACCCGGACACGTCCAGTGTGGATGGCATGGATGATGATGCCAACTTCAAGGTCCTCCAGGTGGGTACCCAGGATGGGCCATTAGGCCATGCCCTGAGTCCAGGTGTTGGCTTTGGGAAGGGAGGCAGGCATTGGACTGGCCTGAAGTTTGGCTTCCGATTCTCCTTTCTTCCCTAGAGTGCAATGACTGTGATCGGCTTCTCTGAGGAGGAGATTCGGCAGGTGCTAGAGGTGGCGGCCCTGGTGCTGAAGCTGGGGAATGTGGAACTGGTCAACGAGTTCCAGGCCAATGGGGTACCAGCAAGTGGCATCCGTGATGGGAGAGGTCTGCACCCAACCAGCTCCCTGAATCTCCTACTGCAATTTCTGTTCTCCCACTGTCTTCAGCATAATCGGAGAAGGCAATGGCACCCCACTCCAGTATTCTTGCCTGGAAAATCCCATGGATGGAGGAGCCTGGTAGGCTGTAGTCCATGGGGTCGCTGAGGGTTGGACACAACTGAGCGACTTCACTTTCACTTTTCACTTTCATGCATTGGAGAAGGAAATGGCAACCCACTCCACTGTTCTTGCCTGGAGAATCCCAGGGACGGGGGAGCTTGGTGGGCTGCCGTCTATGGGGTTGCACAGAGTTGGACACGACTGAAGCAACTTAGCAGCAGCAGCAGCTTCAGCATAATAGACTTCACTCTGATTAAGTCCCCCTCTGCCTGCTCAGAAGTTCCTCTCCAAACATACTCATTCAGAACACCCTGAATGAAGTGTGGATGTTTCATAGACCTTGGTTCTGGGACTCTCTGAATTCTCAGTGGATTCTTTGCAAAAATGGGGATAATTACACACATTTCAGGAGATTCTCATATTAAAGGAGATGATACACACAAAGTGTCAAGATCTCCCTTCTCTCCTCCTCCTCCCCAGATGTTCCTCCAAGGCCACATTCTGGATGGGCTGTAAGGACTTTCCCAGTAAGACTCAGGAACGGCAGACCCCCAGCAGTTGCACGCATCAACCCTCCCTCCTCCCCTGGCAGTAAACCCTCTCTCAGGCCATGTTGTATTTCCTCATCACTCCCAGGTGTTCAAGAAATTGGGGAATTGGTGGGTTTGAATTCAGGGGAACTAGAGAGAGCTTTGTGCTCAAGAACCATGGAAACAGCCAAAGAAAATGTGGTCACCGCACTGAATGTCGTCCAGGTGAGGGGCTCTCGGGGAGGAGGCGGGGTGCTGAGTCTGTTCTGTGGCAGTCACACTAACCAGCAGCCCCACCCTGCAGGCTCAGTATGCCCGGGATGCTCTGGCTAAGAACATCTACAGCCGCCTTTTCAACTGGTTAGTGAATCGAATCAACGAGAGTATCAAGGTGAGAGATTGCCCTCCTTCCTCAATGATCTCCTCTGCCTGCCCTGTGCCTTGGGTTCTGAGATGGACAGAGGAAGAATGATAGCGTGTTTTCTTTTATCTACTTATTTTTGAATCTGTGTTATTTTGGAAATACCTCTTTTTTTTTTTTTAATTCAACTATCTGGATTCTCTATCAGCTGCACAAAGATTCTGAGCCTCAGTTTCCTGATTTGGGAAATGGACACCAACATTTACGTGTTTCCCAGGATTTAGTGAGGATCACTAAATTTAGTGCTTCCTTGGTAGCTCATTCGGTAAAGAATCTGCCTGCAGTGCAGGAGGCCTGGGTTTGATCCCTGGGTAGGGAAGATCCCCTGGAGAAAGAAATGGCAACCCACTCCAGTGTTCTTGCCTGGAAAATCCTACGGACAGAGGAGCCTAGCAGGCTACAGCCCATGGGGTCGCAAGAGTCAGACACGACTTAACAACTAAACCATCAGTGATGACCAGATAAAACTGTGTATGTGATTAGCATATAATCCAGGAATTCTGCTCCTAGGTATATATCCAAGAGAATGGAAAACATGTCCACATAAAAGCTTGTGCGTGAATGCTCATAGGGCATTATTCATAACAGCCAAGAAGTGGACACAACCCAAATGCACATGATCTGATGAATGGATAAACAAAATGTGGCGTATCCATACAGTGGTATACTATGTGGCTATGAAAAGGCATGAGGTACTAATACAAGCTCAACATGGATGAAGTTTGGAAACATGTTGAGTGAAAGAAGCCAGACTCAAAAGGCTACATTTTATGTAATTCCATTTACATAAAATGTCCAGAATAGGCAAATCCATACAGATGGGGAGTAGGTCCATGGTTACCAGAGGAATAGGGAGTGACTGCCAATGGGTCCATGTACAGTATTTCATTTGGGAGTGATGAAAATACTCTGGAATTTAGTGGTGATGGTTGTACACTTTTTGAATATACTAAAAAAAAGCAACCACATCACTGAATTGTATACATTTAAAGGGTAAATTTCATGGTGTACAAACTAGGCCAAAATAGAGCTATTGTTTAAAAATTACATATGTGAAAGTGCCATCAATTTAGAAGCTATTACTGGAAGGCAGCAGGGTAAAATAGGATTTGAATCTACATTTGGGTAAATGCTTAACTCTTTTGGCAGTTTGGTTTTTTTTTTTTTTTTTTGCTACACTGTGCAGCATGTGGGATTTTAGTCCCCTCCGGCCCTCCCCTCCAGCTCTCCCCTCCACCCTCCTGCCCCTAGCAGGTATTGAACCTGCACGCCTTGCAGTGGAAGCATGGAGTCTTAACCCCTGGACCAGGGAAGTCTCTTAGCTCTTTTGAAGTTTGGTTTTTTTCATCTGTAGAAAGGGAATCATCACACCTTATAGGGATATACAGATTAATGAAACATGATCTTAGGATTTTTTTTGTAAAATGGTCTACACATATAAGGGATGGTTATTTTCCTGGGATTTTAATGTTTTTCTACTTTGTGCCATGGGAGCATTTTCTTGGAATCTATTTGCATCTTCCCTTCCCTCCTTTCCTCCCTCTTGGCTGGTCCTTCAGCCTACAGAGGAAAAGGGAGCATGAAATCACCCCAATTCCTCTCTAGCATGGTCAAGTTCACTCAAGTGCTGTCTGCCCCCTGCTTCACTCTCATCCATCCAGAGGGGCCTAGCCACATGTGCAGAGGGCTGGTCCTCAGATGTATCTTTTCCTCCTCTTCAGGTGGGTACTGGGGAGAAGAGGAAGGTCATGGGGGTTCTGGATATTTATGGCTTTGAAATATTAGAGGTGAGAGAGCTCCAGCAACCTTAGCACCCTGCTTCCTGGGGGTGAGGGGTGGCGATCTTGAAGCGGGGTATGGGAGAGGGGAGGTCAGGCTGAGATGGAGGAAGCATTTTGTGCTGAGCTGGTCTCTCTCTCTCTCTAACCTGTGTACCCACCTCAGGATAATAGCTTTGAGCAATTTGTGATCAACTACTGCAATGAGAAGCTACAGCAGGTGTTCATAGAGATGACACTGAAAGAGGAGCAAGAAGAATATAAGAGAGAGGTAAACAAAGCCTTTCTGCTTGCCTTTCTCTCAGATGATGTAAGGCATATGCCAGACCTTTTTCTCTTTTGTCACGATTTCCTCTCAATTGTCCCCAGATGGGAACACTAAGGACAGAAAGTTTCCCTTGCACAGTTGAATATGCCAGCATTACCAAGAAGCCCTAACTCTCTGCTCTCCACCCCCAGATCCCCCACCCTTCCACTACAGGCCAGGGGAGGAAGGGGGCAGATTGATGGAAGGGTGTCAGGGGTGGGAGTGGAAAGAGTCCTGACAGAAGTGAAGTGACAGCTGTGCTTGGCCCAGGGCAGCCTGTGAGCCGCATTTAGAAGGGGCATTTCTCCTGGCCTTGCCACCCTACCCATCCCTTTTGGTGCCCTTCTCTGACATCAGAATCCTTTGTCTCCTCCAGGCTGGACTGATGTCGCTGTCGTCTTTTGTAGCACTCTGATCCCAGACTTCCTCATCATAAGTGCCCTGTGGCTCAAAATTTCCACACTCCTTCCCCTGGTCCCCATTTTTCTGTGGCTAAGTGTTAGAAAAGCTCTCTGATGGAGCTAATTCACTCCAAAGTGTGAATGGCTGTGTCTCACTCATCAAAGCCCTCCCAGGGATGTTCCTTGTGAACCCAGGAACCTGCTGTGGCAGCATCTCAGGCAATGTGGTCACGACTCAAAGGTTTTTAAACAAATTTTCTATGTTTTGACTTTAAGAACTTATATTATCAAGTAGATAAATTGCACCCATGCTTCCAGATTCAAAAAGCTTAAAAAGGTGTATAAAGAAAAGTCTTCCTCCCACCCCCTTTTAGTTCTCCCTCCCATCCAGAGGCAACTGAAGTCAGCCTCCTTCCACAGCAAATCTGTAAATACATTTCCCCACAATATTTATTCAAGCGGCCACAAATATACTCCATTCTGCATCTTGCTTTTACCAGTCAACAAGAGACCTTTCTATATCAGTTCATAAAGATGCTTCTCTACAGCTGCCTAGGATTGTAAGGATATCCTCACTCATTTAACCAGTTGGAAGAGGTATCTGGTGGATGAAGCGGGAGGGCAACTTTACTTAATTCCACTCTGTATTCCCTAAAGACCTGTGAGGGAAGAAGAGGAGAAAGGCTTGTGTTCCACAACCATACCTGGGAGTGGCCTGAACTGGGGAGGTCTGGCCCTTGGGTGGTCAGGGCCTGTCTGTAGGCCTGATGCCCAGCAAATCTCTAAATGACCGATTCATGGTCTTTCGATCCTCTGCTTCTATACCATTCTTGCTTTTTAAGAAACAAATTATACAGCCCCAATGTATCACATGGATCAGTGGTTCTGAAAGTGTAGTCCTGAGCCAGCAGCAGCAGTGGCCCCTGGGAACATATGAGAAAGATAAGTTCACAGGCCCTGTCCCAGGCCTGCCGAGTCAGAAACGGGCTGAGACCCAGAGGCCTGTGTTTTAACAAGCCCTCTCAGTGACTGGGATGAATGCTTGAGTTTGAGTATCACTGATGCAGGTCTTTGAAGATGTGTCAAATCAGCTTTGTTGTTTGATAATAAGCCTTTGGTTTACTTAAGTGCTTTTGTTCTATGGTTTGTTGCCAGAGTGGTATAGCGATTTGCTCTTCCACATACTCAGGGATCCTTTCCCCCTTCCACAGTGGGGTAATTCCTGTCCCAGTCTTTACCGAACATATTACTTTTCCCTCCCTAATCTACAGCACCCCCAGGGCGCTCTACACTGTCTCACCCCCTCTCCCAACTGCTCTGGGTCCTCCCAGACATCTGTCCACCCACCCCACAAATTCTCTATCAACCCTGGAGGGATGAGGGTATAATAGAAACCACACCAGGGACCCTCTGAACTATAGGGCTTTCTGATGGTCCTTGGTGGGGTGGATGAAAGGGGGCCTGGTTCTGGTGGGGTCTTGGAAGTCTCATCTTGGACCTGCTGCATGTAATTTTTCCTGTCTCCCCTTGCCAGGGCATACCGTGGGTGAAGGTGGAATACTTTGATAATGGCATTATCTGTAACCTCATTGAGCATGTAAGTTCTTCTCTTACCTCTGGGACCTCCCGCTCCAGACTGCTTCAACACCCTTCCCCTGTCTCTCTCTTCCCCTCCCACCTTACTTGATAAGAATGGTAAGGAGGGCAAAGGATGAGGGGGCAGAGGGGCGGCAGTGAGGTGTGGACATCTTGAAGGGCAAGGTCTAGGTTGGGCTGTTTTTCTTCCCCTGGCCAGAATCAGCGAGGCATCCTGGCCATGCTGGATGAGGAGTGCCTGCGGCCTGGGGTGGTCAGTGATTCCACCTTCCTAGCAAAGCTGAACCAGCTCTTCTCCAAGCACAGCCACTATGAGAGCAAAGTCACCCAGAACGCCCAGCACCAGTATGACCATAGCATGGGCCTCAGCTGCTTCCGCATCTGCCACTATGCAGGCAAGGTGATGTGATAGGCCTGGGTGGTGAAGATTAGGGTCTGGGCACAGACTGAAGACAATGGGGGGAGGCACTGGGGGAGGATGGGAACCAGGAACGCTTCACAGTGAGACTGGGAGGGCCAAGTGCACGACAGTATGGCGGATGCTCCAGACCAAGTGCTGTCCCTGTACAGGTGACCTACAATGTGAACAGCTTCATTGACAAGAACAATGACCTGCTCTTCCGAGACTTGTCCCAGGCCATGTGGAAGGCCCGACACCCGCTCCTTCGGTCCTTGTTTCCTGAGGGTGATCCAAAACAGGCATCTCTCAAACGCCCCCCAACTGCTGGGGCCCAGTTCAAGAGTTCTGTGACCACTCTCATGAAGAACCTATATTCCAAGAACCCCAACTACATCAGGTGACATGCTGGGCACATAGGGGAACATGCTGCTTTTGCGATGACACGCACAGGGTCCATGCATGATAGAACATGTCCATGCAGGGAGGGGGGCTCCTTGGAATAAGGGTACCAGAAACCCTTTCCTCATGGAAAACAGAGCCCACGAGCAGCCAAATGTCCTGTAAGGGGGAGAACAGTGTGGTCAGGTAGCGACCATGCTCTACTGAGTGAAACCGGGAAGGCTAGAGTATCTGCTTTCTCTGGAATTTTTCAGCTAAGGAGTGTGGGCTTCCCAGGTGGCACTAATGGTAAAGTACCCACCTGCTAATGCAGGAGATGCAAGAAATGCGGGTTCGATCCCTAGGCCAGGAAGATCCCCTGGAGAAGGGCATGGCAACCCACTCCAGTATTCTTGCCTGGAGAATCCCATGGACAGAGGAGGCTGGTGGGCCACAGTCCATGGGGTTGCAAAGAGTCAGACACGACTGAAGTAACAGCACAAGCATGAGGGGTGTAGAGACTAGGATGGGTGACACTGGCGAGGGTGGAGCTCCTGCAGCCTGGGCCTTGCCCTACCTCTCATCAGGTGTATAAAGCCCAATGAGCAGCAGCAGCGAGGTCACTTCTCTTTTGAGCTGGTAAATGTCCAGGCTCAGTACCTGGGGCTGCTGGAGAACGTGCGGGTGCGATGGGCAGGCTACGCCTACCGCCAGGCCTACGGGTCCTTCCTGGAAAGGTACCGATTGCTGAGCCGGAGCACTTGGCCACGCTGGAATGGTGGAGACCAGTAAGATTCAGTGGGAGACTGGGGGGCAGGGAGGGGCAGTGCAAGGAACCTGTGGGGAGGAGACCCCTCAGCAGTGCCATGGGCGTTGCTAGAGTTTGGCGAATGGCTACTGGGGGGCATGAATTGAACAAGGACTTTTCAGAGGCTCTGAAGTCTATTGAGCCCTGAGCTCTTCTCCCTTCTTAGAAGAGGTAGAGGAAAACTGGGAGAGGCCCCTCCCCTGGGATGCCCCTGGACAGCTTTCTTCACCTGACTCGGCAGGGAGGGGGTCGAGAAGGTCCTGGGGGAGCTGAGCATGTCCTCAGAGGAGCTGGCCTTTGGGAAGACAAAGATCTTCATCAGAAGCCCCAAGACTGTGAGTTGCAGGGGGCACTTGTGTTTGGTGGGGCTGGACAGTGGGAGAGTTGGAGAGCCCACCTGAGTGAGAGGCTGGGTGAGGGGAGCTTCTAGAACCTGGAAGGGATAGTGGGTGAGGACGTCTTTCTGCAGGGGTTGTATCCCTGGGAACTGACCCCTTGAGGCCCCAGCCTGCCTGCCCTGGGCCCCAGAAGTTAGGTGTGCTTGCCTTGCCAGTCTGAGCACCTCTGCCTGAAGCAGGGCTCCTTGAGAGTCATCGGTCTAAGTGTCCAAGTCCTAGCGCAGTGCCTGCTCAAGAGTTAGGACTCATGGATGTGTGGATAATTAAGTGAATGGATGCACAGATGAGGAAACTAAGAGGACAAAGGCATGATTGAATAAAACACTGGCTGGGAAGCCATTGGTGCCATGGGCTCCCCCTAGGCCAGCCTCTCTGTGCCCCCCTGCACCCCTCCACAGCTCTTCTACTTGGAAGAGCAGAGGCGCCTTCGACTCCAGCAGTTAGCCACGCTCATACAGAAGACATACCGAGGCTGGCGCTGCCGCACCCACTACCAGCTGCTGCGCAAGAGTCAGATCGTCATAGCCTCCTGGTTTCGGGGCAACATGGTACCAGTTATCCCTGAAGTTCTATCCCCCTCACTCTGACATGAGAGCAGGAAGTAGAGAGGTGGTTTGGGAGGTGGAGTTTCTCTAACAGGCTCATTGTTTCTACAGCAAAAGAAACGCTACGGGAAGATGAAGGCATCAGCGTTGTTGATCCAGGCTTTTGTGAGAGGGTGGAAGGTAATAGGGAGCAGAGAGGGGTTTCATCCCCACACATGGCTCTCTGTGCCAGCTACTGCTGGGGTGGGGGGAAGAATGTGTGTGTGCCAAGTCACTGAGTCATGTTCGACTCCTTAAGACTCTATGGACTGTAGCCCACCAGGCTCCTCTCTCCATGGGGATTCTCCAGGTAAGAATCCTCAAGTGGGTTGCCATGCCCTTCTCCAGGGGATCTTCCTGACCCAGGGGCTGAAACCACAATGTCTCCTGCATTGGCAGGCGAGTTCTTTACCACTAGCGCCCCCTGGGAAGCCCAGGGGTGGCAGGGGAAGAGTAGCAGAGAGCAGATCCTGCCCCAATCCAGGACACATCTCTGTGTGACCGCACATCTGTGTCTGGGTGTGTTTCTGGGTCTGCTCTGTGTGTGTCCGGGAACATGGATGCATCTTGGGGAGATCTGACCACATACCTGGGTGTGTTCCTGACTTAGCTCTGCCTTCTGCTCTGAGTGTCCTCCCACTTGTGTGACTTCACTCTCTCCCTCCAGTTAAGAGTCTCAGCTCTTTACCTTACTCTGTTCTTTGTGTGATTGAAGAATAGAACCTCTTCTCAACCTATCTTCTATCTTCCAGGTAGAACTCACTATCTTTACTTTGGCTCCTTTCTTGTTTGTCCCTGCCAGGCCCGAAAGAATTATCGAAAGTACTTCCGGTCAGGGGCTGCCCTCATCTTGTCAAATTTCATCTACAAGAGCATGGTAAGTGGTGGGGGTTGAGGAAGGAAACAGGGCATTGAGGAGGGAGGGACAGGTTGGGAAGAGGAAGTGTGTGGGGCTCAAGATGAGGTAATCTGAAGTTTTTCCCCAAGAGTCTCCTCTGTCTGCTGCTGCTGCTGCTGTTTACTCGCTAAGTCCTGTCTGACTCTTTGCAACCCCGTGGACTATATAGCCCACTAGGCTCCTCTGTCCATGGGATTTCCCAGGCAAGTTTACTGGAGTGGCTTGCTATTTCCTTCTCCAGGGGATCTTCCTGACCCAGGGATCGAACCTGAGTCTCCTGCTTGGCAGGTGGATTCTTTACCACTGAGCCCCCTGGGAAGCCCCTCCTCTGTCTGTCAGGGGATAGGGCTGTAGGAGGAGGGCCCCAGTGCCTAGGATCCAGGAACAGAATCAGAGCATGTTTTGGCGTGAATGGACACTGCAGCAACCTGTGGCAGGAAGGGGCCCCAGCACATCCACTGACTAGTCCATGGTGAACCGGCTGGAGAAGAGACTGGGGCCGGGTGGTTAATGAGAGTTGAAGAGTCTGAGCCTCATGGAAGAGCAGAGAGGACACACACAGGATTAAGTAACCCAACCTCCCAAAATTCATTTTAGGGTTGAGGGGGTGATGATGGAGGAATGGTATCTTCCTTCTATCTCTTCAGACACTGTAGCAGGTGAGGCTGGAAGTGAACCTCAGGAAAGATCTTGGTTCAAGAAGACTCAGGTCGGGGTAAGCAGGAAGAAGTCAGGAGCAGGCCTGGAGGTTCAAACTATGAACAGTTTCCCGTGAGAGGAAAATGGGGACAGAGAGGGGTGATTGCCAGAGACATATCTCCAACAGTAATGGTGCTTCTGAGAAGTGTTGGAGGGAAACCAGATGGGGGGAGCAGGACTTCCGGTGAGACCTTGGGAAATACCAGAGAGAAGAGCAGGCAATTTTGGACAGAGGACTGGAGTGACTCTGAACTGACCTCGGTTGCTTTGGTCATTGACGGTTGTGAGGACTCTTACTGACATTGCTCACAGAGACTTGAGATGCAGTCACTGGTGCTCCTCTCTGTTCCCTTGGCTGAGGTGAGGGATGGGGGCTCTGGGCCTCCTCCTTGCCTCCCTGAGTCTTCACTGTGTCCTCCGCCCTCTCTCAGGGAAGCTCCGTCGTCTTCCTTCTGGGCCTCTTCTGGTGCCGGGCTCTTCTCAGGCAGGCTCCAGCATGTCTGCCTCACCAGAGTACGTGCTTTCCTGCTGCACACCTGAGCCTGCAATCTGATTTTGCTCTTATCACGTGATTGACCTCTCATCTACCTTCACTCTCACCTGCGTATTATCAGGCATCTGCAGAATGTCACCACAGGAGCTGCTGGGTTTAAACCAGCATTTCAGTAAATCAAACCCACAATGGAATTCTGCTCGAAGGGGGCCATTGGGCACTGATTGCCCCAGTGTTTCTGACTAGGCCATTACCTTGCCTATACTATTACCTACTTAGCTAATGCTACTAGTGCTAATACCTACTTTTTTTTTTTTTTTGATCACTTAACTATATGCTAAGCCCTTTACAAGCATTAATTTGAATGGTTTCAACAATCCTGTGAGGTAGGTCCTCACATTTCCCCCATTTTATTCTGTTTTTGATTAATTAATTTATTGAACTTTTTTTTAAAGCACAAAAACCTTACATACTAAAATTGTACATATCAAGTATTGGTCCAATCTTATATCAATCTATTTACAATTAAACAGCACCTGAAGATCCCCTGGAGAAGGGAAAGGCTACCCACTCCAGTATTCTGGCCTGGAGAATTCCATGGACTGTATAGGCCATGGGGTCACAGAGAGTGGGAAATGACCAACCGACTTTCACTTTCACTTGGTTTTCTCACCTAGGTTAGTTAAACACGCCCAGAGAATTTTTATTCAAAGTATGCATGCTAAGTCACTTCAGTCGTGTCCGGCTCTTTGCATCCCTATGGACTGTAGCCCACCAGGCTCCTCGGTCCATGGGATTCTCCAGGCAAGAATACTGGAGTGGGCTATGCCCTCCTCCAGGGGATCTTCCTGACCCAGGGTTTGAACCTGTATCTTTTATGTTTCCTGAATTGGCAGGTGGGTTCTTGCCACTAGCGCCACCTGGGAAGCCCATTCAGAGTATATGTTCCTTTAAAATAAACCCATTTTGTTGTTAAAAACTAAGGCCCAGAGAGGGGGCTATCCTCGTAGCTCAGTCAATTAAATAACTGCTTGCAATGCAAAAGATCTGGGTTCGATCCCTGGGTTGGGGAGATCCCCTGTAGAAGGAAATGGCAACCCACTCCAGTATTCTTGCCTGGAGAATCACATGGACAGAGGAGCCTGGCAGGTCACAGTCCATGGGGTCACAAGAGTTCAACATGAACATTTCACAGCTGGTGTGTGGTAAGAGCTGGGATAAGCACACACTTGAAGTGTGTGCCAGTTTCAGGAGAAAATGTCATGATAACTGTGACCTACTTTAGGATGCTATAGTACCCAAGATTTGTACATATGTGTGTATTTATATATTTATGTGCATTTGAATATAAGTGTGTGTTAGAGGGAGTGCAAAGATAGGGTAAGGTACTCTCAGTATGTGAATTAGTTAAGAAGTATATATTATTCAGATGCTCACTGTAATCTTTTTTCAACTTCCATGCAAATTAAAAAATTTTCAAAAGAGGAAAATAAATTGTATTACATTTTAAAAATTAAACAAATTAAAATGTAAACTCTTAAGTCAGATTATGTTACTCTTCTTATAAAACTCTCTAATGGTGTTCTGTTTCACTCCACATAAAAGCCATTCGCTATCACAGCCTACAAGGCCCTTTATGATCTGTCTTTGGCCAACCAATTTTCTGATCTTCTCTCCTCTCACTCAGCTTAGGCCAGTCGCACTAGCTTTCCTTCTGTGTCTGGAATATGCTACCTCTCATTCCTGTCTCAAGTCCACTTTTTTTGTATCATAGCGCACAGAATTCTTTAATGTTGTGTTCTGTGTTTATTTGCTTGTGGGCTGTCTCCTTCTCCAGTCCCAGTAGGACATAAACTCAGTGAGAAGAGACTTTGTTCACTCTGTTGACTGCTGTGTCCCCATACTTAGAACAGTATCAGCACAGAGCAGATTCTCAATGATGTTGAATGGTGAAAACACCCAGGACCTGGGATCCTGACTCCCTAAGACTTGCCCTATAGAAGAGGGGAAAGATTACCATGCAGATAACAGTAGCACAAAAACCAGAAGTCTAGACAAAGTACTAAGGGACTTCAAAGGAGAGACACCCTGTCCCAGGGAATCTGGGAGGGCTTTGAGCTCCGTCTCAAAGGATAAGTAGAATCTGGGTTGGCAGAGTTGAGCTGAGAGCAGCATTAGCTAAGGCAGAGAGTGGTAATACATGGGCTGGGCAGAGGGCAGGGCAAGGAGTCCAGTCTGGTTAGTGTGCCAGGGTAACATAGGGGATCCCATGACATGAGGTTGGATTATAAGTAGAGGACTTTGAACAGAGTCCTAGAGGCAATACAACCAGGATGCTGCCAGGTTGCAGTGTTGGGCTTGACTGAGCAGAGAGGAGGGAAGATTTGGTACCTGTCCAATAGCTAACACAATGGGGCAGCCACCTGTAAACAGTTCAGAGTCTTGAGAATAGGAAACTGCGGGAGCAAGATATTAAGGCCAGTTTTCATATTGGCTCCTCCTACCTCCCTAAAATGGTTAGAAGGTATCTGCTTGGATCTAACCCATCTCTCCCTTCCATCTCCCATTCATGCTCCTGCCGCCCAGCCTCAAGCCTACATTCACACTGAAAGAGAGGGGGAGTGGACTCGCTTCCACCTCCTCAGCTCCACTTGCTGCTTCTCCCTGTGGTGGTCTTCCTCGTTGAAGGGGCAGGATCTGGGTGCAAGTTTACCTATCAGGAGGTCTCCTCATCATCCCACTCCCAACCCCCTTGTTCCCAACCCAGGTACAGAAATTCCTACTGGGGCTGAAGAACAATTTGCCTTCTCCCAGCGTCTTGGACAAAAAGTGGCCATCTGCCCCTTACAAGTACTTCAACACAGCCAGCCACGAGCTCCAGAGGCTCTTCCACCAATGGAAGGTGAGTGGGGCCTGGGCAGCTCTCCTGGCCCCCGGGCAACTCTTCGTCTTTTTTCTCTTCTCCTTCCTCTGATTTTCCTCTTCTGCCTCCCTCTTCCACTCCAAAAACTTTTTTGTTTATGGTGGTAACACATAATATTTACCACTTTAACCAATAAAAAAATTCTTTTGGTCACACCCCACAGCATGTGGGATCTTAGTTTCCTGACCAGGGATCCAACCGGAGCCTCCTGCACTG
The DNA here is from genome assembly GCF_014754425.2 of Oryx dammah. Lineage (NCBI taxonomy): Eukaryota > Metazoa > Chordata > Mammalia > Artiodactyla > Bovidae > Oryx > Oryx dammah. Next base: position 61,265,189 of record NW_024070213.1, on the reverse strand, counting down.
GAAGGTGCAGTCAACTACCGGACCACTGGGGAAGTTCCCATTTTAACCATTTTAAAATATACAGTTCAGTGGCATTAAGGGCATTCACATTGCTGTGTGACCATCACCACCATCCATCTCCATACTTTTTTTTCATCATCTCAGACTGAAACTCTGTACATGTTAAGGGAAAACCCTCTGTTCCTCCACCTGCTCAGTCCCTGGAACCCATCATCTACTCTTTGTCTCTATGAATTTGACTATTCTAGGTACTTCATATACATGAAATCACACCACATTTGTCCTTTCATCTGGCTTGCTTCACTTAGCAGTGTTCTATTCAGGAATACTCGTGTGCGCCTGTCTGGGACTATGCCTGAGGCTGTGCGCTGGGTGCACCGCCCTCCTGGGGCTTGAATGTGATAGTTTCCATTCCCTGCCCCAGCACCCCACAGCTCCGCCCTCCCCAGTGCTCCTCCAGCCCTCTCCAAAGTGTCTGCTCCCTGTCCTTTCAACTCCGTCTCTTTCCAGTCCCTGCCCCTCTCCTTACCTGTCTCTCAGTGTTCGCCCCACCTCACACCCCAGCCCTGCTCTCTTCCTCCATGACCTTAGCTCCTTCCCCTCCCCCATCACAGTGCAAGAAATTCCGGGATCAGCTGTCCCTGAAGCAGGTGGAGGTCCTGAGGGAGAAGCTCTGTGCCAGCGAGCTGTTCAAGGGCAAAAAGGCTTCATACCCCCAGAGGTGAGGACCTCCCAGACCCTGTGCAGCTTCATCAAGAGCAAAGAGAAGCTTCCCCAGGAAGGATAATGCTGTAGTCCTCAAACTTCAGTATGCATCAGAGTCACCTGGTAGGCTGGATAACAGCCAGATGGCTGCGTGCCCTCCTCAGAGTTTCTCATTTAGGAGGTCTAGGGAGGGGCCGGAGAATTTGCCTTTCTAACCAGGTTCTAGGAGATGCTGATGTTGGTCCTGGATGACATCTAAGAGCCACTGAGACAGCGGATACGCTGGAAGATAGGGGATGGAGACGGGAGGACTGAGATGGGAACTCCGTGGGGGAGGTGCAAGGACGTTGGGGGTCCGAGGTAAGGACCTTGTCTCTACTGCATGCTTTCTGTGTGTTCTCAGTGTCCCTATTCCATTTCACGGTGACTACATCGGGCTGCAAAGAAACCCCAAGCTACAGAAGCTGAAGGGTGGGGAAGAAGGGCCTATTCTGATGGCTGAGACTGTGATGAAGGTCAATCGGGGCAATGGCAAGGTGAATGCCCACACCCTGACCCCCCTCCCCCAACCCCGCAGCCTGATCCAGAGCCCTGGCTGGTCACCGGAAGGATGAGGACTAATTGCCACCTTCCCTCACCTTTTCCTCTTCTGTCCCTAGACTTCCTCTCGAATCCTCCTCCTGACCAAGGGGCATGTGATCATCACAGACACCAAGAATCCTCAGGCCAAGACTGTCATCCCGCTAAACAGTTTGGCCAGGGTGTCGGTCACCAGCTTCAAGGATGGGCTTTTAAGCTTGCATCTGAGCGAGGTATCAGAGCTGAGTGGGGGCCGAGCCCAGCCTAGAAAAGACAGTGGGCATAACAGGGCCAGGCCGAGGTGGAGGCGAGGGGGACCAGACCTCTCACTTTGATATCTCCCAGGCTGCTCCTAGGAGAAAAAATGAATCCCTTCCCTGCTGTTTTCTCCCCTCCCTAAGATCTCCTCTGTGGGCTCCAAGGGGGACTTCCTGCTGGTCAGTGAACATGTGATTGAACTGCTGACCAAAATATACCGGGCTACGCTGGATGCCACGCAGATACAGCTTCCGGTCACCGTGACTGAGGAGTAAGGCCGTGAGCCGGGGGTGAGGGATGGCTTGGGGCAGACGACCAAGCTGGTGGTCACTGTGACCGGGAAAATTTGGCCTGTCAGAAAGTGGAGCGTACTGTGTCAGGTCAGGGCCACCCAAGTTCTCTGTGGCCTCGAGTCTGCTGGCATAGGGGGCTGGGGATTAGGAGGGGGGAATGTACTTGCCTCAAGCAGGAGAGGGGAAGCCACTGTGAAAAAACAGGAATAGGGGTGCGGGGACGAGGGCGCTAGCTTTGCCTTTCTATCTGTTCCTGCTCCAGGTTCTCAGTGAAGTTCAAGGAGGGCAGCTTGACGGTCAAGGTCATCCAGGGCCCTGGGGGTGGTGGGACTGGCAAGCTGAGCTGCAAGAAGAAGGGGAGTCGCTGCCTGGAGGTGACTGTACAATGAGGAGGTGCAGCAGTTTCTTCCTCCTGAATGGGCACCGGCCCCACCCCCACCTGCCCACCTTTGTGGGGGGAATCTCGAGTCTGAACCCCCTGATGGGCTGTGGGGTTGGAGACTGAAGAACCCTTGAAGAGGACCTTGCTTCTCCCAAACCTTTCCAGAACTCTCTCCAAAGTTAGCTTCCTCTCACCCTCAGCCTCTTTGCCCACTAATAATATGACAAGAGACTTCGCAGACGTTTGATCATGTGGGTGGGTCCCTATTCCCCCATCCTTCCACCAGCTTGTACTTAGACCCTCTGCCCCCTCCCTTTCCTCTACTGGGGCTCCTTGGAGCCAGATAATGCAGACAATAAGAATGAAAAAGAAGGGAAATTGTCTCCGGGGCTCCTTGACCGGCTGAGCTCTGGCGGGGTCTGGAGAGACTGGGGTGGGGGCGGGGCAGTCCCGGATGGTGCTCAGGTCGCAGGTGGCCAATGAGCTGATTCATTAAGTGCGTCCCTGGAGGGAAGAAGTGAGGATCTCTGTCTCATTAGATATTGGGATCCTTTCGAGATTTAGCCTGAAAGGGGGCTCAAGGCTGGGGGGCTCATGTGAGCAGACGTGCACAGGGTCCATGGCTCCATGCATGGTCCCCTCCGTCCCAAGCTCAGCACTGGACTTCATCACACTTGCCCCCTGGTAGCCCCGTGCTTTTCCATGCACCAGAGCTGTCAGGCTGCTGCCAACAGTCACCTTGCTAATCACTGCCCCACAGCTGGGGCCTACAGCTGGTGGCACTTGACAGGGGGCCACTCCCCCACCCAGACTCTCTCATCCCCATGACTGACGTCTTCCCTCTTGCCTTCATTTGTTTTCCATGTGTCACTGACATTATTTCTTCTTGGTTTCCAACTGTCTCGCACCATCTCATTGCCCCCGTTTCTGTGGGCTCTGACTAATGTTAACATGTAATATTTTGTATCATACTTTAAATATCCCCCGGCTTCCTCTATATCTGTTTCCTCCTAGATGTTGTATTTTTTCAGCCTCTTTTGCCTGGTCTCTACCTTTAGGGAACAAGCAGCTCCTTTGTTTGTAGTAAGGTGTAAATCCCCGCTTGTGAGAGCACACACACGGCTGCCTTTGTTTCTGTCTGGGCGGCTCTGCCTCCTTCCACGATCTCTGCCTTCCCTGCCTCTTCCCTGCCTCTGCTGAGCTCACTGTGCCTTGAGGACAGGGTCTCCCTCCACCTCAGCTTCCATCAGCAGGCAGCTCACGCCCCAGGTGATCTGCTGGCGGGAGACCTGGTTAACTCCTCGTCTCGTCTGCAGACGAATCTAGCGCTCAGGGCACAAGCCAGCCCTGAGTCCTGGCACACCCTGCCTGAGCTGACATAGGGCCCAGGGAGGCAGCTCTTCCCCGTAGGTGAGGGTCTAGAGCTGTCATTGGTAAGGGGATTCTGTCCTGAGCTGGGGCTCTGGCCACCCTTCCGCTGCCCCAACAGATCCCCCATCCTTGACTTCTCAGAATCAGGCCGAGAGGGGCTGGTAACCAGAGCCTGACCGCCCCAGCTCTCCGCCTCATCTCCTGCTCCCAGGGCCCAAATTGTCGTCACTTTTCCAGTGAAGTGTCTGGTCATTTTCAGAAGCAATTTCAGGAGAATCTGCAGCTGCTGCTCCCTATCCTGCTTTTCCTTTCCCAGGGCTGAAGGCACTGTCAGCTCTCCGGGCTAGGGATAGGGGGAGAGTGAGGGGGGAGGCTTCCTGACCTCCTTCCTGTCCTCCCCCATCAGTCATGTGGATGGATGCTAGTCTAAGGAAGGCATGTGGGCATCCTCTCTTCTTTACTCTCCCATCTCTCCCTCCCTCCTCCTCTTTCCTGTCTCTGCTTCTCTTCTCTTCTGGAATTCAACAGCATGTGTTTTCATCCCTTGAAGCCTATAGGGGCTGTTTCCCTACCCTTGTCATAGGGCTTGAAGTGGCTGTATCATGATGGGAGAAGCTGAAGTTCTGCCTCCCACTCCCCATCACCAGTCCAGCTCTCTCAGTCTTGGCTGTTTGAGCCTCTGATAGGCACAAGTCATCCCAGTACCCCCTAACCCTAACGAGGACTCATTCTGCTGTCTCATGGCACAGACCCGCTCTTGCTCAGCCCTCCTGGCTCGGCCCCATTCTGCTGCAGGCTCTGAGGCACTCCTGTTCCTCGTGCTGCAGGTGGTCTCCCAGCTGTGTCCTGGCCAGGGGGTTTGGCATCCTTCCATTCCTCACCGGTATCTCTCCACCCAGTGTCACCTGTGGCTCTAGCCCCTCCCACAGCATCCCGCAGCACCCCTCTAGGATGTTGAAGGGGTCCACGTGTTGCCCTGCAAGCTGTGCACGTGGTGGACATACACAGGTCATCTCATGCGCACAAGTACATGCTCCACCTTGACCCCCGGGATGGGCTGACTAGCTCTTCTCATCTCAACTCCCCCATTTCCTGTTCTCACCTCCAACCTGAATCAGCAGTAAAGAGAGGGGTGGGCCCCAGAGGGGATCTTTCTAGGGATTCTGCTCCTCTAGGCCAGTGATAGTCTGAGACGTGGCTCAAGTTGCAAGTGTTCAAAGGAAAAAACACCCAGCTGCTTTGTAGCTGCAGTACCTGCTTTACATGTTCTTTGCATATGATCTGTGGGCAAAGTGAAGCCCAGCCTGTCCTTGCCTCCCTCCTTCATCACCTCTCTGACTTAGCCACCAGCTCTTTCAAGTCTTCGTTAATCCCAGAGATCAAGGCGTGATCAACTCTCCCTGCCATTCTCTTGCTCCCCCCGATCCTTGGCTCCTGCCATCCTGTGAGATGCCTTATCATCAAAGGACATTATTCATGTTGGACCTTTGCTGAAGCCTTGCTTCCCTTGCTACCAGGGCATGGGGGCAGGGATGAATGGGGTAGTGGAGGGCAGGAGGCTGACATAGAGATGGGACCCAAGAGACTTTAGTCCTTGGCCCTCATCTAATATGTTCTTCCTCCTGCACTGCTAATTCCCTCCAACCTGTGTGGCTTGGACCTCCTTTTCCAGATTGGTGAGAGGAGGGGAGGAGGTGGGAGATGTCCAGGTCCAATTAAAAACAGTACCCGAATTTCTCAAAGGCATGAACCAGTCATATTGTTTACATGTAGACAGCCTTCCCCTTCTGCCCTTTATCCCAACCCTGAGTCCGGGGCCATGGTTTCCCCAGAGAGCCAAGTAATTAGCTGGGTAATTACAGGAGGCCCCAGTGGCCTCTCACGTAATTCCATGGGGTCTCAAAGAGTCGGACACTGAGCAAATGAGCATGCAGGAACATGACGTAGCTGCTGCCCTCACTTGGGGATGAAGCTAGAGTCCCGTGCAGCCAGAATGACTTCTTAGTATGGCCCAAGACGAGGGTGGGTGGGCTGGGGAAGGAAACATTTCAGGACTCTAGCAATGCTTGAGAGGTTTTATGGAAGATCCACACGGTGGGCTGCAATGCAAGAAGCTAGACTCAGGCTACCTTTTTTGTTTTATAAATACATTTTTGTTGAGCACCTATTATATGCCAAACACTATAGAACTAGAAATCCAATAGCAAACAGATGAAAAGTCCTTGCCCTTCTAAAGATGACATTCTGGTGGGAGGTGAGGTAGACAGACTTTATAAGTAAATTTGTAGTATGTTTGTTGTCATGAATGAAGAAAAGAAATGAGGGGATATGGAGAATAAAGTGGTAGTAATTTTATTAAAAAATTTCTGGCGAAGCTGAGAGGGATGTGGGACCTTAGTTTCCCAGCCAGGAATTGAACCTGTGCTCCTGCATTGGGAGCTCAGAGTCTTAACCACTGGACTGCCAAGGAAGTCCCTAATGGTAGTAACTTTAAATAGGGTGATTGGGAAAGGTGCTGGTGAGCAGGAACCATTATAATAAATATGCAACAGAGCTATGATTCTCTTCCAAATCCCAAGATATAGAAGAGTACCTGATCCCAATCTCTAGGTCTTTTCGGGAGGTGGACCCCCACCCCTCTGGGGGACCTAAGTCTCCCCTTACTGGTCAAAGTATAGACCAGTGCAGTACGATGAAGGGGAGGTTGGGAGTCAGAAACACCTGGATTTGAGGCTGTTCTCTAGGAGCTGTATGTCCTGAAGCATGTGACTGAGCTTTTTGAGCCTCAGTTCCTTCATCTGAAAATAGGAATGTTTCCTACTCACATGGTGGAGGTGATGAAAATCAGTTGAATTGCTCTCTGCTGAAGTTCCTTGCAAATGTTCAAATTCTTCCTCCATTATAAATAAACACTGAGAGTGATGACTGCTCTGAAGCCGGCTTTCACTTCACCCCCTCATCTCCTATGGCGGCATTCTTTTTCTCTGGGTCTGTCTCAGATCCTGACTCTGACCCTCCCCTGGGGCTCTCTTACCTTGGGGGGTTGAAGTGAGCACAGTGAAGCCTCTCAACTGTGGGGCATGGACTAGAGGCTTGAAAGTTCAGGGGAGAAGATGCCTGAGTTGTTTGGAGACAGAGTGGGGGATAAACGAAACAAAGGAGAAAAAGAAGCAATTAAGAGATCAATGCTGGAGCAGGGGCTAGGGGAACAGCTTAGCCATGACATCTCTCAGAGATGACAGCAGGAAGGATAGAAGTGAGAACCCTGGAAGGATGCAACAACGTCAGGCTGATTCAGGGGTCAAGGAATGGGGTGGGAGGCCCAGGGGAGGGGCACTGGCCCTGGGAGGCGATGGAGGGAGGCAGACGCTGGAGGTTTTGCACTAGCCACTGGGGGGAAGTGCTGACCCTAAGAGGTTTAAGGGCCAGTGCGATGAGTCAGCTCCAGCTGGGAGGAGGACAGAGGGACAACTGAAGGCTGGAGAGGTGCCAGACTCACCTCCCAATCATCCGGGATGGGATCTGGCTCATCCTGGTGGTGGGGGGGGCCAGAGAAGGACCTGCCAGAAATTGGTCTGGCAGTTGAGGCTGGAAGTTTAAAGGGCAAAGAGCTGGTGCATGGATATGGAGGAGAAAGAGCCCAGGGACCTCATCTATTGAGTTGCATAAGCAACATCATTGCTTAGTGCGCCCAGCTCCAGGGCTGCTGGACTGTGAGTTGCTGGATAACCTCAGCTCACTGCTGGGTGTGTGTGTGTATGTGCGTGTGTCTGCAGCCTATATCCCCCTTCACCCCCACCAGCCTCCCGCCCCGCCAGCCACCCTGGGATTGGTGATTCTCAGCCCCTCCCCCGGCTCCCCCAGACCCTCCCAGAGCCTTTATCAGGGAGCTGGGCCGGAGTTCCTGCCACATCCCCAGTCCCTCCACTCCCTGGTTCTCTCTTCACAGCAGCAGCGCCAGCGGCGTTTGTGGGGAGCAGGCAGTGCTTCCGGCCAGCTCCCTGATCCTGCTAGACCATCTGTCCCAGTCTCCAAGCTGCTCCACAGGTAGGCACAAGCCAGAGAATGTTGGATGGATAGGAGCTGGCACCAGAGGACAGAGGTGGAGTCAGGAGGGAATAAACGTGGCAGCCTTTGATCAGGGAGTGGGCTACTGGGCAGGTGAGCAGAAAGAGGCAATAGGGTTGATGTAGTGATGCCTGGAGCCTGTGTGTACAGACTGATTCTTCCAATATTTAGAAAGTTTTGGCCTAAGCCTTAGGGTATCTAGGGCTGGAAAATAGCATTCAGGATCCCTCCTCCAGCTGACGAACAAAATAGACCCGTGCAGGTCCCGTCAGTCTATTATCTTCCCAGGGAGCTGGAGCCCCGGCATTATTGGCCATTGCTCATTACCAGGTGCGCAGACTGGGGGAGCACGTGATAGAGGCCGGGAGACTGAGCCCCTCCAGCTCAGAGACTCTCCCTGACCAAGGCTGGGGTGGGAGAGCCGGGGCTGGGAAGGCAGGGTACTGGTGGTGAGTGCCTCCTGCATTTGCACCTGAGTTGCGTCCTCCTCCTCCCTGCCTCCCCTGTCCTGTCTCTCTGTCCTAGGCATCATGCGGCGCGCCCTGCTGTTTGCAGCCGTCCTGGCCCTCAGCTTGGCTCGGACCTTTGGTGCGGTCTGTGAGGAGTCACAGGAGCGTGTGGGGCCCGGTGAGGGTCACAGCAAGGTAAGGCTCCCCCTCTGGTTTGCCACCCTGGCAGAATACCAGACACCGTCATGGGGGCCACACTCTGCCTGTCCCACCTCTGTAGTGAGGAAGGTGGGGGGGGTGGGGGGGCCCCCAGTTACTTGGATTATCCACCAGAGGGCTGGACTGCCCTGCCTCTCTGGGGGCCTCATGTTCTCCCAGTATGTCTGTCAGTGTCTCTGTCCCTCTGCATGTCTTTGACACCTTGTATGTAAACGGTGCCCCACTGAAACATTGTTTGATTGATTGTCTGGTGACCTGGTGAGTGGATGGTGCTGGATAAGGTGGTCTCAGGTTCTGTCCCTTTGCAGGGGGGCAAGTCTTCCTCACTGCCCAGATGGTATGAAACAGTCAGAATTTCTCTCCCAAATAGTCGTTTGTATTCTTTGTTACCTGTCAGTTTTATGTATTATGTTGTTTTAAAAATTCACATAAATTCCCTTATCCTCTGCTCTTCCACCCTCTGTAACCTCAGGTGCTCCTAAGATCCCAACCCTTTCTTTCCTCCTGTCCCATGTCCCTCTCTAGCCTCTGCTTAGTCAGGATAGGAAACAAAAAAATCACAAAACAAGTTGGGCCCCAATTTCTGAAGTTCCTCTAAGAAAAAGAATAGGAGTTTTCAGAATAGGGGTACTGGGGGAGAACAAGGAGGAAGTCTTTTCAAGGTTTTGAAAAGACAGCAATTATATTGGTACGAGTGCTTTTAAGACGATTACAGGTGGGACTTATTACAAATTCAGCATGTGAAGTCTAACTGCCTCTCCAGCTTGGATCTGTTTAGCATCTCATTATAGGAGGTGCGCAGAGTATTTGAACAATTTGGGGAAGTGGTTGCGTGGGAAGCTGTGGGCTGGGCAAAGAGAGACATCATCAGCTTTTGTCCAGCTGGTGGGGTGTCCCAAGGCATGATGGGCTGGCAACCTTGCAGGCGGTAGCCGCAGCAGCAGCTCCAAAAGACCAGAACCAGTTCAAAAAACACAGAGTGAGTGCCAGACAAAGGCTGGACACAGTGTTTGGAGCCAAAGTTCCAGCTGGAGACAGAATATCTGGGTCTGTTACTCTAAGACGAATGTGCTTTGCGACCTTGCCCCTCTTGTCCAGTGAAAGAGAGGTTGCCTTCCTGCCCCTCCTCCCTACAGGTCCATGAGGATGAGAGAAATTGGCATGAGATGGGGGTAGGATATACATGTGCCTGGGCAACCAGGTTGGCATGTGTGAAACCACCAAGATGATTAAGAACCCCTGCTCAGCATCAGGGCTACAATGGGGTTCAGCCGTGGAGGGGAAGAGGCTTCATTCTGAGCATGCTGCCTTCTGAAATTCTAAATCCGGGGCGGGGTCATGGGGAGAGAGACAGAAAACCACAGGCAGAAACCAATGGAAAAGAGAGGGAGCGGCGGTGGGGAACACAGGGAGAGAAACACCCACGGACTCAGTGGAGAGTGGGGCAATTCCAGGATGGCTGGTGGCCCCGGGTGCCTACACCCACGTGTCCCCAGGACCAAGTCCTGTCTGTGGCTGTCTTGGAGCACAGACCAGAGCATACTAGCTCTGTCTGATGGACCTTTCTCGGAAATTCCTGGCTCACTCGATTAGTGGGGCAACCATATCATTGGTCAGATCGGTTCCGGATGTGCCAGGGTGAAAAAGAACCAAAGGCCCTTTTCACTGAGAGGTGGCAGGAGCTGTGAGGGGGCCTCAGGAGTCTGTCCCCTTTGAGCTTGGGAGATAGCATGACCAACTGTCCTGGTTTTCCCAGGACTGTCCCAGCTTGAGCACTGAAAGCCCCACACACCTGGGTAAACTGGGACAGTTGGTCGGCCTACAGGGACACCCAATGTATTCCCTCTACATGTGCCTCCCAAATCTTGCTGTGTCTATAAATCACCTGGGAGCCTGGTTAAGACTCAGATTCTCTCTCAGTTGGTCTGAGGACCAAGTTTAGGTATTTTTGACAAACTCCCAGCGGTTATGCTGCTAGTCCACGGACCACAGTTTGAGAGCCCACTTCTCTTCTAGTGTGAACCAGAGGAAATCTGGAAAGAAATAGGCTGTCAGGTTCAGCTGTGATGAGCGCAGGAAGAGGCCATTTCTTGTGGGAAAAGAGTGAGAGGACTGGGGGTGAGCCTCCTCCTTGGCCCTCTTTGTCTCTCTTCGCCAGAAGGACTCAAATCTCTACCAGCTGCCCCCGTCATTGCTTCGGAGACTCTATGATAGCCGCGTGGTCTCCCTGGATGGATTGCTCAAGATGTTGAGCAAGGCCAGTGTAGGTAGGATACAGCCCCAGGGAAAGGGGTTTGGGGGGCAGGATTCTGAAGATTAAATAGATCTGGGAGGCCCTTCAGGAGGGAAGGAGACTGAAGATGGCTTCACGGATGATTGAGGGTTGTGATCTGACCCCCCTCCAATCGTCTCTTTGCAGATCCCATTCCCCAGTTACATGCTTGTTCTTGGTTCACAGGTCCTAAGGAGTCGCCACTTCCCCAGAAACGTGAGTAGCCTCCTCTCCCTCCTCTCCCTCCCGACCTCTGGTGACCATTTGCCCAGAACTCCATGGGCACAGGGCCCAGTGACTATTTTGGCTGGCCCCGGTTCCACTGGTCACACAGCATCCCAGCTGCAACTGCTCAGTCAGCCTCTACAGAGTGTGAGATGCCCCTGGGGGCCAGAGGAAGCAGGTGTGGGGGGCCTGGTGAGGTCTTCCTCCACGGGCATGGTGGTGCATTTCAAGAGGATCTCTTGGTGGCTGTGAAGATTCTAAATCAGGCACCTGCTGGGTGGGAGGATTTTAGAGCTCTTGAAAGGTGGGGGAGAGGGAGGTAGACAGAGAGGGTGGGCTAAGGGGATAGCCTGCTAACTGTGGGGAGGCAAGCTGTGGTGGGATACAGAAACAGAAACCAGAACCCAACCTCAGAAGTCTTGACAGCTGTCTGGGGAAAGATATCAACCCCTCATCGTGATGGTTGACCATGTTGGCCCTTTTTATGCAGGTGACATGCATGACTTCTTTGTGGGTCTCATGGGCAAGAGGAACCTCCAGCCAGGTAGGAGCATGGTGGAAGGGCTGGGGTGCTGGCAAAGGTATAGCAGGGGTCAGCTGCTTCATGTCCGTCAGTGGAGGGAGAGACAGGACTCTCCCTAGCTACAGTGAGGGCTCCTCCACCCCTCGACTCAATCAGCTTGGACCCACAGTCCAGCCCGCCCCAGGAGCAAAGCAGGGAGACCTTTCTAAGAAGGTCCTGCTGCAGTTGGGAAAGGGTCAGAGAGGCTTTGCTTGCCCCTCCCCCATTTCCCAAACAGAGAGTCCCTCTTCTTCCTAACTCTGTCTTCCAAAGCTGTCCTGCATAGCCAGCCCTTTGCTTTTGGGTTCGGGTGACGGTCATAGAAAAATCCCTCCTAACTACACCCTTTACATCCCCTCAGACACTCCTGTTGATATAAACCAAGAAAACATCCCCAGCTTTGGCACCTTCAAATACCCCCCCAGTGTGGAATGAGGTAAGGACTTACTCAGGGTGAGGAGAAGGGATTGTGGGTATGTGGTGGGGTAGGAGGGGTATTGCCAGAGGATCATTTCCTCTGATGCTATGGGCATTAATGCTCATAATTAATGCCCTAAATACATCCCAACACTTAGAAGTGTGTGCTTGTCTGTGACCACACACACACACACACACACACACACACACACACCCCCTCTTTCTCATCTCTTTCCAGACACACACACACACACACACACACCCTCTTTATCTCTTTCCAGACACACACACACACATACACACACACACCCTCTTTCTCATCTCTTTCCAGACACGCACACACACACACACACACACACACACACCCTCTTTCTCATCTCTTTCCAGACACGCACACACACACACACACACACACACACACACACACACCCTCTTTCTCATCTCTTTCCAGACACACACACACCCACACACACCCACCCCTACCCCTCTTTCTCATCTCTTTCCAGCCTCATTGATCCCGGCTTACAATTGAACAGGAGTGAGTGGGGGGAAATGGCAAGGGGAGGTTTTCCCCTGGGGTTTCTTTGATGGACAACTTCTGTTGTTTGGACTCTATTCTCTTGTGATTTGTGCAAAAGATGGAGAGATCATCATTGGATAATTATAGGTACCACATTTATTCACACGTGAAGCATTTTGCTTCTCAGGGAGGCTGAAACCATCCAGATCATCCTGAATCTTGGGTTACTGGGTCCACTATAGAGTTCTTTGCAAGGATGATTCTTGCATTTCTTTCTAGAAATGCAAGAAAAACCTCTGAAATCTAATGAGGAGTGGCTGGAAACTGTATCATAATCGCTCTGTATAGAGTAATGAATAAGAGCATGGCCTGACTTTGAATCCTGGATCTGTCACTCACTAGCTGTGTTCCTTGGCCAGGTTACATAATCCTTCTGTGCCTCTGTTTCCTCATCTGAAAAGTGGGGATGATAATATTATCTCACAGGGCTGTTGCTTTGAGTCTAGGTCAAGTGTTCAGAACAGTGCCTGGCACACAGCATTGTACCTTGGCTTCACTGTGACTGTCACAGTCTGGGAGGTGTAGGGAAGGTTCATTCCAGTGTTGCCTCGGTGGGCTCTGGTCTGTCTGTCTGAAGTTGTCTGGGCTGGACCCTAGGCCTGAGTGGCCTGACAGTTCTTCCACTTGGTATGTGAACGTGAGTCCCCCCGGGGGAAGTGTCTTGTCAAAATGCGGAATCATCTGCCTCGACACCAGCTTCCCACACATAGCAATAGCAGCTCACTGATGGCTTTCTTTGCACCGGCTTCCCAAGAATGGTGTCGGGGGAAGCAAAGAGAGGGGTCAGGAAGCCTCTGTCTTCCTAGAGACTCCTGCCCCTCTCCCTGTGGCCCTGTTACCCCCTCTCATTGGTTTCAAGGGAGACCCAAGGATCAGGAGCTGGCTCTCAATGAGACTGCCTGTGCATGACTCCCAGGCCCAGAGTCATGACTGTGCCCCCGATTCAGTGTTGGGCGAGGGGGCACAAAAAGCTGTAATAACTGTAACTTGCTGATTACATGGTACTTACTGTATCATTTTGCTCTCATTAGATTGTTATTTCAGTCTTGCCGACAGCCAGATAATTATACGGGCAGCTATATCTGGATGACATACTCTCCCCAACGTTATGCATGGGCCGTAAAGATAATTACAGTGCAATTTTGCCATAGTATTTTATACAAATGGCAGAAACAAGCACATTATAGAAATCTACTTGTAATGCTTTCTGGTGAATCTAGGCTTTTTTGGAGGGACTGAGCTCATAATTGCAGCCCTCATAATCTCATCATGGATGGCGCATTCTGAACCTGTTAGGTACTGGGGAGAATAGACTCAAGGCCCCTGGGGGGTGGCATGTAAAGATTAGATGAGATGGATCAACACAGATCATCATGCCATCTAATTTCATTCATGTGAAACTGCTGAAAAAGGAAGTGATCCCTAGACCTGTCCTTCCTCTGGGAGGTTTCTGGAAAGAGGAGGAGGGACTGGGTGAGGCCAGGGGAACATTAGCTCCAAGGTGCATTGGACAGGGCTGTGTGTATGCCCGGCTCAGGATGATATGAAGTTTGCCACTATGTCTTTCTGTGTGGGCCCCTCAGACCACGCACATGGTGTGTATGAAAGGGTAGTGTGATGCACATGGGAGCTGGGAAGACTCAAGCAACTGTAGCCAGGAGAGTTTTTCAATCCTCTAGTTCAAAGGCTACATGGAGAGCTGAAGGCTAAGGCTTCCATTCTCTCTGCTGCTCCCTTACAGAGGCCCCTCCCTTTCTCCCCCACCGCCCCGGCGGGTGGTTGCTGGGAGTTTTAAGGACAGAGATGTGATCTGATCTTTTTTTTTTGGTCCTCAGCACTCCACTCCTGGACTCCTGGGCTACATTGTGAAGACCCCCACCCTTAGATGCACACGCTTCTATTTCCCTTCCTCCTCCCCACCCCTGTAACACTCTTGTGCTTTGACCCCTTCTTCTCTCTGTCCCACTGGCTGCAGAAACTGCCTTGTGAGCATCCCCAGTCCCTGTACCCATTGACTACAGATTGCCCTGGAATTTCTGTAGCATCCTACAAATATGATGTTTCTCTCTATTCCTCAACAATAAAGGATTTTTACATATTATGACCTATAGGATGTATTTGGTTGGTGGATGGACTTTTCTCTTTCTTGACTCTTTTGGTTGTATCATACACACACACGCACACACACGCACACACACATATGATACACACACTTATATCATATATAAATGGAAGTTTCTTTATTTTGTACACATGTCAGTTTTCTCAACAGTGTCTTACTCATTGCTTCATATAGTTAGTATGGGAAGATTTATTTAGTGATTGAAAGAAGAAATGAATTTGGAAGATGGTTTCTAGCACTCAAAGACTTTCACAGACCAGCTTTAGATAGAATAAAAACAAGGATTTCCAGGGTGGTCCAGTAGTTAAGAATCCACTTTGAAATGCAGGGGACTCAGGTTCGATTCCGGGTGGGGGAACTAAGATCCTGTGTGCTGAGGAGCAATGATGCCAAAGTGCAGTAACTACTGAGCCCAAGTGACACAAGGGAGTCCGTGCACCACAAGGAAATATCCTATATGAGGCAAGAAAGACCCCACATGTTGCAACTGAGACCTGATGCAGCCAGGTAAACAGATAAATATTAAAGAAAAACCAGATATTCTGTATTTCCTGGATGGGCCTGGGAGACATTAACCCCTGACTCCTACTCTGTAGAGAAGGGAGATGGGGATGATGGCTGTGCAAAGACCCAGCCCCAAAGAAGCACGCATCTGTAGCACTACTATTTCTCTATCCCCAGATCCTACGACAGGCAGTGGGATGAGATGGTGACCCACAGAGTTTACAGGCTAGCAGGGCTTTGGGTCAGCAAACCACTTGATTTTGCTAGGCTGGAACATAGATGGAAAGTTACTGTAGGAGCCAAGAAGGAGGAGAGCAAGATCTCTTGAGCTTTAACTGGTCGCTTTAGTTATAAAGGGAAAATGTTTATTTCCGACTCTTCTGTAATGCAACTCTTACCAGCCTCTGTAATGGCGGTCTAGTAGTCTGCGGTGTATGTAAGGCACTTAAAGGAGGTATGTGTGGGTGTTTTTTATTAACCTGATGTGCCACCCATCGCAGTCCACAGGTCCCAAATGGGCATTCTGTACCCTAATGGAAGAGAACAGCCTGAGAAGTCCTCAGGTTCCCTGCCTTAGCTTAGTGCAAGGGCCTTGGCCATGACCCTGAACCACCCTCATACAAAGGGCGGTACAAAGCATTTAACAATAAATAAAATTGTTAAAAATAAATAAATAAAAATTAAAAGATTGGCATCTGGAGATGTAGGGATGGGAGGCGTTCTGTAGGACTGAACCTTCATCCTATGAAATCTGATACTATCTCCAGGTAGATAGTGCTGGCTGGAACATTGCTTGTTGGTGTGGGAGATCTCAACTAGGTGCTCAGCTTCCCCAAGGCTGGGAGAAGACAGGGCCATGGAGCCAGAGACTTCTTCCTGCAGGTCCTTCCCCCAAGTGAATGTTCTCTCTTCCCAGAACCTGACTGGGGCAGTTTTGGGCCCACAGCTCCAGGGTGGGGGCACTTACCTGAGTATCCCTGGTGTCTGGTTTACTGCTAGAAGTCAGAGAATCTACCTGCAATAAAGGAGACCTGTGTTCGATCCCCGGGGTTAGGAAGATTCCCCTGGAGAAGAGAATGGCAACCCACTCCAGTATTTCTACCTGGAGAATTCCATGAACAGAAGAGCCTGGAGGGCTACAGTCCATGGGGTTGCAAAGAGTCAGACATGACTGAGCGACTAACCTTTTCATGTTTCAAAGAATACCCTCACCCCAAATCTTGAAGGCTTTTCTCAATGAGTTATCATGTTAGCATTTCAAAATTATCTACCTAGATTGTTTTAAAAGTGGGATACATTTTGCAGAGTCTGGGGGATTTATTTGGGTCATGAAAGCTTCTGCTCAGACTTGAGAGTCAGGCCTGTGCTTTGCCTGACACAAGTGCTTTGCCAAGTAGGAGCATAAACACAGAAAGGTTGCTCTCTGGTGGGCCTGACGAAAACTGCAGTACTGGGGATTCCAGGAAAAATGAAGACCAGCTTTTAAATCCGATTCCTGGTTTTGTGCTTGGAGAATGTGTGAAGGAATCCTGGCCTTCTGCTTCCTGTTGGAAGGAGGTTGATGCCCAAGAGGACCTTGAATCAACAAGACCTTGGCCTAATTCTGGCTTTTCTCCATTTAGTTTTGTACATCTGTGTTATTGTGACTACATGGTGATTTACTTCAAAGACTTCTGTATTAAAGGTTCTAGACCCAATTCAGCGCATGTGGAGGGGGAGATCTCTCACACCAACAAACAATGCTCCAACCCTGTCTACCTGGAGACAGTATCACATTTCACAGATTGAAGACTCAGGCCTACGGAACAACGTCAGCTGCCAATCTTTTATTTTTTCTTTATTAATTAAAAATTTTTTTGTTTATTTAAAAATTAATTTTAAATTGG
Source organism: Oryx dammah (assembly GCF_014754425.2). Taxonomy (NCBI): domain Eukaryota; kingdom Metazoa; phylum Chordata; class Mammalia; order Artiodactyla; family Bovidae; genus Oryx; species Oryx dammah. Next base: position 61,248,297 of record NW_024070213.1, on the reverse strand, counting down.
AATATAGTTGGGTTACAATGCTGTGTTAGTTTCGGCAGTATAGCAAAGTGAATCAGTCATACATATACATATATCCACTCTTTTTTCTATTCTAGTCCCATATAGGTCATTCAGTTCAGTTCAGTGTTAGTCGCTCAGTCATGTCTGACCCTCTGTGACTCCATGGACTGTAGACTGTCAGGTTCCTCTGTCCAGGGGGTTCTCCAGGCGAGAACACTGACTGGAGTGGGCACCGTTCCCTTCTCCAGGGGATGTTCCCAACCCAGGAATCAAACCCGGGTCTCCTGCACTGCAGGCTGATTCTTTACTGTCTGAGCCACCAGGCAGGCCATATAGGGCATCATAGGGTAGAGCAGAGTTCCCTGTGCTATACAGAAGGTTCTTATTAGTTATCTATTTATACACAGCAATGTCTATGTGTCACTCCCATCTGCCAATTTGACCTTTTCCCTCTTTCCCCCTCGGTAACCGTAAGTTTGTTTCCTACATTGTGACTCAATTTCCGTTTTATAAATAGGTTCATTTGTACCATTTTTCTAGATTCCACAAACAAGTAATATCATGTGATATTTGCCTTTTTTACAGTTTTATTTATTTATTTTTGGCTGTGCTGGGTCTCCCTTGCTGCATGAGGGCTTTCTCTAGGTGAGCAGGGGCTGCTCTCTAGTTGTGGCACGCAGGTTTCTCGCTGTGCTGGTATCTCTTGTTGCAAAGCGAGGGCTCTAGGGTACACGGGCTTCAGTATCTGCTGCACTCAAGCTCAGTGGCTGTGGCTTGTGGGCACTAGAGTGTGGGCTCAGTAGTTGTGGTGCATAGGCTTAGCTGCCCTGCAGTCCATGGAATCTTCCCAGACCAGGGACCAAAACCATGTCCCCTGCATTGGCAGTTGGATTCTTAACCACTGGACCATGAGGGAAGTCCACTTTTTCTTTTTTGTGTTTGTATCTATTATAGTTTTGGGATTTGCTGTTCCAATGAGGTTTTGATTTAGCAGTCCACATATGTACAAGGTTGCTTTAAGTTGTTGGTCTCTTTTCTACCTGGAGAAGTTCCTTTAACATTTGTTGTAATGCTGGTTTGGTGGTGCTGAATTCTCTTAGCTTTTGCTTGTCTGGAAAGCTTTTGATTTCTCCTTCAAGTCTGAATCAGAGCCTTGTGTAGAGTATTCTTTGTTGTAAGGTTTTCCCTTCAATTATCACTTGAAATATATTGTGTCACTCCCTTCTGGCCTGCAGAGTTTCTGCTGAGAAATCAACTGAAAACTTTATGGAGATTCCCTTGTATGTTATTTGTTGCTTTTCCCTTGCTGCTTTTACTATTTTTCTGTTTATTTAATTTTTGTCAGTTTGATTACTATATGTCTTGGCGTGTTCCTTCTTGGGTTTATCCTCTATGGGATTCTCTGCACTTCCTAGACTTGAGTGGGTGCTTCCTTTCTCATGGTAGGGAAATTTTGGCTATAATATTTTCAAATATTTTCTCAGACCCTTTCTCTTCTCCTTCTGGGACCCCTATAATGCTATTGTCGGTACGTTTAGTATTGTCCCAGACTGTTCTTTTATGTTCTTTTTGTTCTTCTTTCTGTATTCTGTTTTATGGCAGTGATTTCCACCACTCTGTCTCTCAGCTCACTAATTTGTTCTTCTGCCTCAGTTCTTCTGCTGTTGACTCCTTCTAGTGTATTTTTCATTTCAGTTATTATAGTATTCATCTCTGTTTTTTCTTTAAATCTTCTAGCTTTTTGTTAAACATTTCTTGTATCTTCTCAATCTGTGCCTCCACTACCCCCCCCCCCGCCCTGCCCCCGCCCAAGATGTTGGATCATCTTTGTTATCATTACTCTGAATTCTTTTTCAGGTAGATTGCCTATCTCCTCTTCATTTAGTTGTTCTTGTGGGTTTTTCTCTTGTTCCTTCATTTGCAACTTATTTGTCATCTCATTTTGTCTCACTTTCTGTATTCATGGTCTCTTTTCCGTAGGCTGCAAGATCATAGTTCCTTTTGCTTCTCGTGTCTGCCCACCTTAATGGGGGTGAGGTTGGTCCAGGGGCTTGTGTAGACTTCCTGGTGGGAGGGATTGATGCCTGCCCTCTCGTGGGTGGAGCCAGGTCTTGTCCCTCTGATAGGCAGGGCCGTAAGGGGTGTATTTTGAGGTGGCTGTGAGCTTGGCTTAGCAGTAAAGAATCTGCCTGCAATGCAGGAGCTTCAGGAGACACATGTTCAATCCTTGGGTCAGGAAGATCCCCTGGAGAAGGAAATGGCAACCCACTCCAGTATTCTTGCCTGGAGAATCCCATGGGCAGAGGAGCAAGAGCGACTAAGGCACTGCCATTCCTCCTCTGGAATTGTTCACCTGTAGGTGAGCTTTGTGGTGTCACCTTTTACCCGTTGTGTGAGCTCTCTGTTTATGCTGTTGTTGGCACTGCTCTCAGCCCCACCTTAACTGTGGGTATGCTGGCAATTGACCCTATGTCTTTCAGATATTATTTTCACCAGACCACCAGCATAGATCCTCTGAAGTCAGATCCCAGGATACCAGTATTCATGGATCTGGACTCTCTGTGCTATAGGGGCAGTTCAAACTCTATCCTGGCCCACCCCCTCCTTGTAAGTGCCCACAAAATCTATAGGTGCTAAAACTAGGCCCATCTTGGCTGCAGGAGCACTCGCAGCCCATCCAGATGTTCTGTAGGTGCTTGAGTGTACAAACTTGGCCACATGGGTATCGTTTCAGGGTCTGTGCAGCTGCTAGGACAGATTTCAGCCTTTTTCCTTAGTTGCGCAGACCCTGGAGTTCAGACCCCAAAAAGGCCTACTCTCAAGGCTGCCCTGGAGCACACAAGTCTGCCTGGTGAGGAGAAGGTGTGGAGGTGGTGTGGTGGCCCAGGTTGTGGGAGCTCTGGCAGTAACAGGCACACAGGGGAGCAGAAGGCCATGGGCACAAGAGAGCTCGACCCAGCGGGGGCCTTTCTTAGTGCCCAGGGAGGCAGGGGCCAGCATGTGAGGGCAGAGTCTGCAATGGAGGCTCCATCCTCATTCAACAATTGTGCTTTGCTTCTACGGCAGCTGGGGTTTCCTCCTCAAGTGTTCTGGGTTGCACATGTCCTCACTCCTGTCCACTCAGGCTATCTCCTTTCAGCTAACATCAGTCTTCTCCCTGGGTTTGCTCTCCAAACCTCATGTTCCAGCCCCAGTCCCTATGTGTGTTAGCAGATACATGTCTCAGGTTAGGGGGTTCAGGGCTGTGGCAAGGACCATGTGTTTAGGTCTCACTCTGTTCTGCCTGCCACAGACGAGTTATTGCACTCTCCTCCAATAGCCCCCAAAGCTCCCCTTCTATCCCAACTGATCTCCCTGCTGGTGAGGGGGCTTCCCTGGATGCAGGAACCTTTCCACTCCTTCAGCCCCTCTCTTGAGGGGCACTGATCCAGTCCTCCTTCCTTTCTTTTTCTTTTTCCTTTCTTCTTTTATTGGGCTTCCTGGTGGCTCAGATGGTAAAGAATCTGCCTGCAATGCAGGAGACCTGGGTTGGATCCCTGGGTCAGGAAGACTCCCTGGAGAAGGGAATGGCTACCCACTCCAGTGTTCTTGCCAGGAGAATTCCATGGACAGAGGAGCCTGGTGGGCTACAGTCCATGGGGTCACAAAGAGTTGGACAGGATTGGGCATCTAACACTTTCATTTTATCATCCTAGTCCATTATGTAGGGATTTTTCTTGTCCTTTTGGGCATCCATGGTCCTCTGTTAGTGTTCAGCTAGGGTTCTGTGAGAAATGTTCCATTTGTAGATGTAGTCTTGATGCATTTGTGGGGAGAGATGAACTCCACATCCTCCTACTCCTCTGCCATCTTGACCTCTGCAGATGTCAATCTCAAACCCAAGTTGTTAACTGTCTACAGATTGGAGGGTCCCACAACTCTCTCATGTTCCACTGATTTGTTACTGTGGTTCACAGAACTCAGGAGACCTGTTTACTCACAGATCACCAGTTTATTATAAAAGAATATAACTTGGGAACACCAGATGGAAGAGATGCCTGAGGCATGGGTAAAGGGGTGTGGAGCTTCCATGCTCTGAGCATGCCACGTTCCTCTCTTTGAATGTCTACATTTTCACCAATCCAGAAGCACTCCAAATCTAGTTCTTTCAAGATTTTATGGATGCGTCATTACATAAGTATGATTGATTAAATCATTGACCAGTGATAACTGATTTAACCTCCAGCTTATCTTTCCTCCCTGAAGGGCAGAGGCTTGGGACTGAAAGTTCCATTTCATCATAAAATTGGTTCTCCTGGCAACCAGCCTCTATGTTTAGGTGCAGTCCCAAAGTTACCCAGTAATGTAACTAAAGACATCATTATAGCTCTCATCACTTAGGAACTTCCAATTGTTTTAGGAGCTCTGTGTTAGCAATGATGTGTTTGGTTGCTCAGCCATGTCCGACTCTTTGTGACCCCATGGACTGTAGCCCACCAGGATCCTCTGTTCATGGGATTCTCCAAGCAAGAATACTGGAATGGGTTGCCATGCCCTCCTCCAGGGGATCTTCCCAAACCAAGTATTGAACTTAGGTCTCCTGCATTGCAGGCGGATTCTTTACTGTATGAACCACCAGGGAAGCCCCAAAACACTAAAGTGGGTAGCCCATCCCTTCTCCAGGGGGTCTTCCCGACCCAGGAATCAAACTGGGGTCTCCTGCATTGCAGGCAGATTCTTTAACAACTGAGCTATCAGAGAAGCCCATTAGAAATGGTGGTGAAGATCAAATATATATATTTCTTATTATAAATCATAATATCACAAGTATAAATGATATAAACTTTAATCTACAACTTTAGGGGATTTGTAAACATGTGAAGTACATTTATAGCACTCCAGAGATGGTTAAGGCAGTTGGTCAGAAAGATTGAACAGGCCCAAGACTCAAGTCTTGCAGCCTAATGTCTGAGTCATGCTAGAGCTTATGAGTCTACTGGTTGTGTTAATAAAAGAAACAGTCCCAAATGGAATCACTTGTACTAAGTCCCATGTCAGTTATCCAAGACTTAATGCCTACCCTAACTGCAATTTTAGCCTCTCCCAGGAATGTGGCCTTTAACCAGGCAATCTGGAATTACCTGGAGTTACTTGAAGGAAGACAAAAGTGGATTGCCTGAGACAAACCACTCTGTTTAAAAGCAAAATTCAACTAAGTTTGGAGATCTAACTGACTTTATTCAACGATCTATGAATCAAGTGGGCTTCCCTGGTGGCTTAGATGGTAAAGAATCTATCTGTAATGCAGCAGACCCAGGTTGGATCCCTGGGTCGGGAAGATCCCCTGGAGAAGCAAATGCCTACCCACTCCAATATTCTTGCCTGGAGAATTCCATGGACAGAGGAGCCTGCTGCTGCTGCTGCTAAGTCGCTTCAGTCATGTCCAACTCTGTGCGACCCCATAGATGGCAGCCCATCAGGCTCCCCCATCCCTGGGACTCTCCAGGCAAGAACATTGGAGTGGGTTGCCATTTCCTTCTCCAATGCATGAAAGTGAAAAGTGAAAGTGAAGTCGCTCAGTAGAGTCCGACTCTTCTTGACCCCATGGACTGCAGCCTACCAGGCTCCTCCGCCCATGGGATTTTCCAGGCAAGAGTACTGGAGTGGGTTGCCATTGCCTTATCCACAGAGGAGCCTAGTGGGCTGCAATCCATGAGGTTGCAAAGAGTTGAACATGATTGAGCTTCTAATTCTATCTTATTTGAATCAAGCAGCATTCCATCTGGTAAATAGAAAGGTGCTCTAAAGAGTTGTTTAAAGAAGAAATTTTTGAAGGCAGAAAGACGATGAGACAAGGAAGTCACAAATAAAAGAAAGGATTGTTTCATACAAGACCACCTTCTTTTGGGGGAAGCTAAGTGTCTATGAGGTGGTTACCTCACTTGTGCTGGCTAGGTAATTTCACATCAACCGATTAAAAGTCACATTCCAGGGAGAGGCTGAAATAGCAATTAAGATCGTTTTGCTGGCATAGAGCTTAGCACAAGTGACTCCATTTTGTGCCTATTTCTTTCTTTCTTTCTTTTTTTTTTAAGAACTCTTTGATAGAAACTTCCTTTTCCTGGTCCCTTTTGCCTATAAAAGCCGCCTATTTTGTACGGTTCTTTAGAGCTCTTTTCTATGTGCTAAATGGGACGCTGCCCGGTCCTGAATTGTTGAATAAAGCCTATTAGACCTTCAAATTTACTCAGTTGAATTAGTTTTTTAAGAGATTTACTGTCAACAGTAGGACTGAAGGAGACCTCTGATGGCTTCAGAGACAATAAGAAACAGGCAGGGTCCTTGCAAACCCCTTTGCGTTCTCTGTCTCTCGCTGTTTCCAAGGGCCACAGATAATTTCCTCTCAGTTCTGAGCTCCACTCTGTGTCAGCCTCGTAATGTAATTGTTGTTCCAATCCAGGGCAGTTCAGCTTGAGCTAGCAGATGAGTCCAGCCAGAACCCAATCCCCTAGCCCTCTGTTCGGACCATAATTCCCCGACTTGAGTGGAAAAACTCAGCGGTTGGTTTGTCCCCAGACTCCACAGTGGGAACTGCTGGCATTTAGTTTGCAGTTCCACATTTGTTTGAAATCTTTCCCAGATGGCAAGCTGGGAACTACTGGTAGCAGCTGCGGTTCCTCATTTGTTTGGAATCAGTCTGTAGCCCCCATTGTTTGGGGTCTGCTGGTTCAGTCTTTTTTCCAGTCCCCAGATTCATGGGAATTGTTGGTGGGACACATAGGGACTTTTCTTGGCCAAGCTGCAGTGACATTTCTTGGTTACTGCTGGTGTGTTAAGATGCACATGCTTGTTTGTCTCTCTTAGTGTAGATAAAGGCTATTGTTAATGGGAAGCTTTGAAGCCAACAAGCCACAAAAAGTGATGAGCATTTAAAAGCTGTTAGAGTGCTCATCACCTAACAGAGAGACTCCCGTTTTAGGAAAATTTGGTTATAGAATGCCAACATCAATAAAATTTCCATGCAAAGAGAGATACTTGTAAAACATCACACAATCTCCAACCTAGAGGCAATTCCTTCTAGGTATTAGTTTAGCTTCAAGAGACCCAAAATCTTAGCTATAAACATAACAGGATTCTTAAACTCCAAAGAGTGAAGCACACCACCTTCTGGCATACCTGCCTATTTTATGTCTAAGAATGATGGTTCCAGAAGCTATAAATACCTACAAAAATGGCAAAATCTTACTAAAAACACAAAAAGTATCTAGAACAACACCCAGGCCTCCCCTATTACATCTCTATGTCAAAGCCTGTGACTGTGTGGATCACAATAAACTGTGGAAAATTCGTAAAGAGATGGGAATACCAGACCACCTGACCTGCCTCTTGAGAAACCTATATGCAGGTCAGGAAGCAACAGTTAGAACTGGACATGGAACAACAGACTGGTTCCAAATAGGAAAAGGAGTATGTCAAGGCTGTATATTGTCACCCTGCTTATTTAACTTATATGCAGAGTACATCATGAGAAACACTGGGCTGGAAGAAGCACAAGCTGGAATCAAGATTGCCAGGAGAAATATCGATAACCTCAGATATGCAGATGACACCACTCTTATGGCAGAAAGTGAAGAGGAACTAAAAAGCTTCTTGATGAAAGTGAAAGAGGAGAGTGAGAAAGTTGGCTTAAAGCTCAATATTCAGAAAACGAAGATCATGGCATCCAGTCCCATCACTTCATGGCAAATAGATGGGGAAACAGTGGAAACAGTGTCAGACTTTATTTTTTTGAGCTCCAAAATCACGGCAGATGGTGACTGCAGCCATGAAATTAAAAGACGCTTACTCCTTGGAAGGAAAGTTATGACCAAACTAGATGGCATATTCAAAAGCAGAGACATTACTTTGCTGACTAAGCTCCGTCTAGTCAAGGCTATGGTTTTTCCAGTGGTCATGTATGGATGTGAGAGTTGGACTGTGAAGAAAGCTGAGCGCCAAAGAATTGATGCTTTTGAACTGTGGTGTTGGAGAAGACTCTTGAGAGTCCCTTGGACTGCAAAGAGATCCAACCAGTCCATTCTAAAGGAGATCGGTCCTGGGTGTTCTTTGGAAGGAATGATGCTAAAGCTGAAACTCCAGTACTTTGGCCACCTCATGCGAAGAGTTGACTCATTGGAAAAGACTCTGATGCTGGGAGGGATTGGGAGCAGGAGGAGAAGGGGATGACCGAGGATGAGATGGCTGGATGGCATCACTGACTGGATGGACATGATTCTGAGTGAACTCCGGGAGTTGGTGATGGACAGGGAGGCCTGGCGTGCTGCAATTCATGGAGTCGCAAAGAGTCAGACACAACTGAGCGACTGAACTGAACTAAGGGGGCCATTATCAAAATGCTTCCACAGGGATTGATATCTCAATTGTAATCAATGAGGATGATGGAAAAGAGATTTTTCTTTAAGGCTCTATGCAAATTCTTCACCGCATTGTGTCAACTCCCCTGAATTTACATCATCAAATTAGAAAGGACCTACCAGGAGGCTTTCATGATTCAGGATTTGCTTACAAGAACCTTTAGTCCTGGTTAGGAGTGAGTACAGATGAGGCTATATGATCAGGAATCTCTCCTCAACTCTGGAAATTTTTGCTGAATGTACTGCTAGAGCAATACCTGTCCAACAAAAATCCTTCGACTCTCTAGCCGAAGATGTTTTAGATTTTCTTTTAACTGAACAAATAGGTATCTATGCTATGACCACCACCACCTATCATATCTAAATTAACACTTCTGGGGAGGTTGAATTCAGCTACCTAAGGTTACTGAATAAGCCACTTCAAAAGGTAATCCCTCTAAAGACCCCTCAAAAGGGTCTTTCTTTGACTGGTTTGATTTGGATTCCTTTGGGTCTTGGGGACCATGGCTCTGAAGAGTACTCCAGACATTGGGAAATGTCCAGCTTGTAATCATCATAGTAGTCCCTCTGGTATCCTATATTCTCCTAAAAGCTTTAAATGTGTGTCCTCAGCTGCTAACCACCAAGCCAGTGATCCCTCTAAGACTGGAATGCCAAAAAGGGAATCAAAAGTATGATCGACTGAAAAACCTGTGAGCCTGAAGTCATGAGCTGTGAATACCATAAAGATTCAGCCAAAAAACCTTCATGACCTGTGATCGTCACAGTAAAAGCTATGGGGAGAACTTCAGAGTGATAGCTGGCAATGATGCTCATGCCTTAAGTTTTGAACACATCTCTCAGTGAAACTCAGGCAAAGTTTTGGTTTGATGACACATCTTGGGCAGGAACATCTGGGGAGATTTGGAGGGTAACTGCTGCACTAAAGGGTGGAAGCAGAGAAATGGAGCTCTAGAAAGAGTTGAGAAAGTAGCGGAGGAAAAATAATTTCTCCCTCTACCCTTTGAGGTTCTTGGCTGAGTAAATAATAAAAGACAGCATAACAGGAAAAAAGAAACAGAAGTTTAACAATATGTATACTTCCTATATACATGGGAGATACCCAGGAAAACTAAGACTTTCTTGACATTATTTACCCTTCTCTTCCCGGTTCAGAGACAAATGGACATTTCCCTTGTAAATGGCTCTTACAAAAGGGTAACCTCTGCTCATTTTTCAGAGCTTCTCCGCTGCCTGCTGCTTCTTAAAAATAATCCTTATGCCAAAGAAGCATATGTTGGGGTGTCAAGTTCTGCTCCCCTCCAGGAAGGACAGGCTGCCTGAAACAGGCCTGCGCTGCCAAGGTGCAGTGGGATACTGTGAAATCCTTCATTTGGTGGCGCAGCTGGAAGGAGGGTCCACAATGAACTTTCAGAGGGTGGTCCATCGGGAGCCCAGCCCTCAAGTACTTGTTCTTCATTCTAACAGGCTTTGTTAAGCACCTTTCCTATGAACCAGAAGCCTGTGTGTTGGGGCGGGGGCGGGAGGGAGCAGCGGAGACACAGCCATGTTTAGAACAACAGCCCCTGCCTTCAGGAAGCTCACTGCCTAGCGGAGGAGACAAATAGTTAAAGTGGCAATCTTACAGCTGTCTCTGAAACTACACAAGCAGACGTTCTGAGAGTAAACTTTTGGGACTGTGAGCTGTAGAACAGGGGAGGCGATTTAAGCTTAGCCCTGGGATAACGTTTTTCACTTATCCAGGTACTAGGGCGAGAAGGGAGTGGTCCAGCACTTACAGGATGAGTGCTTCAAAAAAAGCTAGGCTTGGGTGGTGGTGGCGGTGAGGGCTGGAGACGTCCTGGCAAATGCCCGCGGGGGCCCGGTGGCGGCGGCCCCAGGGCCTCGCTGGGGTCAGAAGTGGGGCGGGGGTCCCCGGGTGGCGCAGTGGCTTCGGCCAGCCTTCTTCGCTCCCGGCCCCACCGTGTGGGGGCGCTGCCTCCTCCCTGGCGGCTGGGGGCGCTGCGGCCGAGCGGCGGGGGGCGCTGCCTCCTCCGGGACGGCGGGGGGCGCTGCGGGCCGGGCGGTGGGGGCGGCCCGGGCCGGCGCGGCGAGCGGCGCGGCGGATGGAGAGTCTGGCCGCGGCCGGCGGCGCCGCCTCCTCGTCGGGCCGGGCACGGCGGGCCGGGGCCTTTGTGTGAGGCGGCGGCGGCGATGGTGCTCGGGCCCCGCGGAGCCGGGTAAGCGCGGCCAGGCCGAGGGCTGCCCTGGCCGAGGCCCGACCCTCGTCCCGGCCTTTCTCTCGCTCTCGCTGGGCTCCCTCCCGCCCGCTGCCCTCGGCCGGATCCATCCTCCCCCGCCGCGCGCCGACCCCCGCCGGCCCCGCCGCCGATCCCTTCGACCCCCGACCGGCCCCGCGCCCCGCCGCCACCCCCTCGCCCCCGCCCGAGGTCGTCCTGAGGAATTCCCGGCTGTTTGGGGGAAGGGACCGAGGTGCTCGATGCCCCCTAGATGGAGTGCCCCAGCCGGATCCAACGCCCTTCCTCCCGAATTCGACCCTCCAGAAGGGAGACCGTGGCGCCGCGCGGTTGTTGGGGTCCCTTCTCAGAAGTTCCGAATCCGTTTCCTCCCACTGCCGCTCGGGCTTTCCGGTGCCCCGACCTGCTGACCGTTGGTGTGTGGCCATCAGGGCCCCGGAGATCCTTCGCTGGTACCCAACAAAGCTCAGAGGCTTCCTGGGCCCCAGGAAAAGTTGGGAGTTAGTCCAGTGTCGTGAGGTGGAGCAAGGGGGCTGTGTTGCACAGGGCGAGTCGTGAAGCTGAAGGAGAGGGCAACGAGTTTGGCTTTTTTCTGGTCTGCAGGACTCAGAAAGGGGGGGAAATGGTACTGAGCAAGCCTTCAGGAGTTACCTGTGTAATTGGGTAGCTTCTTATCCCAAACCCTATCCTAAGGCATCAGGTAAATCTCTCAGTTCTGGTCAACATAAGCATAGCTCCTGAAAAGGGTGGGGAAAAAAAGACCTGAAGAGTATTTAGGTAATTCTAAATACCGTAGTTGTGTTCTTCTTTACTTCTCTGGCTTCACCCACAAGCTACAGAGAGTGTGATAGAACACTATCTGAATGGCCCTGGGCTAAGAGGCAGGTAGCTTAGATAGGGAAAGATGGGAACTGAAGAATAAACAAGTGATTTATTTTAAGGCCTGAAAGAACACAGCAGTAAGAGGAAAGGAAAGGGTAAGGCATCTTTTCCCCAGTAGCTAATGGAGCTTGATAATTGTGTTCAAGTATGTTTATGGCATTTGGCCTAGTAAGGGAAGAGAATATACTCAGTGAGATAGAAAGCTTGTATTCAGGAAGAAATTAGGAAATTAATATGAGAAAAGTTTGAACCAGTTGCTCGGGTAATGAACTATAAGAAGGTATCAAGAGAATACTTTGGCTTTAGAGCACTAGCTTCTGTCCAGTCAGGCCTCCAGCTTCTCTTAGAGAAGAGTTTATCAGATTTTTTTCAATATTTTTAGATTTTTTTGTGATCACTCTCTTGGGGGATGTGCAGGGAGAAAGGTTACTGCCCCATCACTTCTGCTGTCATCGTCCCCTCCAGCAGAATGGAGCAAGTGTATGTCCATTCACGCTTGCTCTCTACCTGGGGCTATTGTCCCGCAGAGCTCTTCACCTACAAGGATGTGTTTGGCCATCCACCTTATCCTTTTGCTATCCGCAGATTAACTGTGCTGATAAGGAGGCAACTTCACAGGAGCTGCTAAGATGGGCATGAGGATCAAACTGCAAAGCACCAACCACCCCAACAACCTGCTGAAAGAACTCAACAAGTGCCGGCTCTCGGAGACCATGTGCGATGTCACTATCGTGGTGGGGAGCCGTTCCTTCCCGGCCCACAAAGCCGTGCTGGCCTGCGCGGCTGGCTACTTCCAGAACCTCTTCCTCAACACTGGGCTTGATGCTGCCAGGACCTATGTGGTGGACTTCATCACCCCTGCCAACTTCGAGAAGATTCTAAGCTTTGTCTACACGTCAGAACTCTTCACAGACCTGATCAACGTTGGGGTCATCTACGAGGTAGCAGAGCGTCTGGGTATGGAGGATCTCCTCCGGGCCTGTCACTCCACCTTTCCTGACCTGGAGAGCACTGCTGTGGCCAAGCCCCTGACCAGCACCAGTGAGAACCACTCTGGTACCCCGAGTTGTAGCTCAGCAGAACCCCCCCATCCCCTTGGAGAACTCCGGGGGGCCGGGGAGCACTTTGGTCCTGATAGAAACTTTGCGTTACCTAGTGATGCTGGAGGAAACTATAAAGAGGAGGAGAGAAATGTTACCAGTGACACTAACCAGAGCCTGCAGCCGCTGCCGCCAAAGACAGAAGACCACGATGCCCCTGCTCCGTTTACCTCCGTCCCCAGCGTGGTGACCCAGCCAGTCCTGGGCACTGTCAGCACGGGCATCCAAACCAGCACCAGCTCCTGCCAGCCATACAAAGTCCAGAGCAATGGAGACTTCAGTAAGAACAGCTTCTTCACTCCTGACAGTGCAGTAGACATTACCACTGGGACCAACTCCTGTCTGAGCAACAGCGACCATTCCAAAGACCCAAGCTTTGGACAGATGGATGAGCTCCAACTGGAGGACCTGGGGGATGACGACTTGCAGTTTGAAGACCCCACCGAGGAGATTGGCACAGCTGAGGAGGTGATTGAATTGAGTGACGACAGTGAGGATGAGCTAACTTTTGGAGAGAGTGAAAACCGAGAGAATAAGGCCATGCCCTGCCAGGTATGCAAGAAGGTTCTAGAGCCCAACATTCAGCTGATCCGACAACATGCTCGGGACCATGTGGACCTGCTGACTGGCAACTGCAAGGTCTGTGAGACCCATTTCCAGGACCGGAACTCCCGGGTCACCCATGTTCTCTCCCACATCGGTATTTTCCTCTTCTCCTGCGACATGTGTGAAACTAAGTTCTTTACCCAGTGGCAACTGACCCTCCACCGACGGGATGGAGTATTTGAGAACAACATCATCGTCCACCCCAACGACCCCTTGCCTGGGAAGCTGGGTCTCTTTGCAGGGGCGGTCTCTGCGGAGCTGAAATGTGCTACCTGTGGGAAGGCATTGGCCAAAGATTTCCATGTGGTCCGGGGCCATATCCTTGACCATCTGAACCTGAAGGGCCAGGCCTGCAGCGTCTGTGACCAGCGCCACCTCAACCTCTGCAGCCTCATGTGGCACACACTTTCCCACCTTGGCATCTCTGTCTTCTCTTGCTCTGTGTGTGCAAACAGCTTTGTGGACTGGCATCTCCTGGAGAAGCACATGGCTGTGCACCAAAGCCTGGAAGATGCCCTCTTCCGCTGCCACTTGTGCAGCCAGAGCTTCAAGTCAGAGGCTGCCTATCGCTACCATGTCAGCCAGCACAAGTGCAACAGTGGCCTTGACACACGGTCTGGTTTTGGACTCCAGAACCCAGCTCTCCAGAAGCGGAAGCTGCCGGCAGAGGAGTTCCTGAGTGAGGAACTGGCGCTGCAGGGCCAACCCGGGAACAGCAAGTATAGCTGCAAGGTGTGCGGCAAAAGGTTTGCCCACACGAGTGAGTTCAACTACCACCGGCGGATCCACACGGGTGAGAAGCCGTACCAGTGTAAGGTGTGCCACAAGTTCTTCCGAGGCCGCTCGACCATCAAGTGCCACCTGAAGACGCACTCGGGGGCCCTCATGTACCGCTGCACGGTCTGTGGCCACTACAGCTCTACCCTTAGCCTCATGAGCAAGCACGTCGGGGTGCACAAAGGCAGCCTCCCGCCTGACTTCACCATCGAGCAAACCTTCATGTACATCATCCACTCCAAAGAAGCGGCAAAGGCCCCGGACAGCTGACTGGGTCCGCCGGGGGAGCTCCCGGCGGCGGCCAGGACATCGGTTTTCTAATGCCTGTTGCTCCTGCCCCAGCTGAAGTTACAGTTTTGCCTTGCTAGGAATTCTGTTCCGTCCTGTGTTCAAAGAAGATAAAATACATAGCACATGAACACTGTTTCTGAGAAGCAGCGGCCCTGTCATGTTTACCTCCTTACCCGTTCTTGTCTGTGGAGGGCTGTGTCTTTGATTCTTTGGAGGCTGGTTTTGGGATCTCATCGGGCAGTTGGTGTCAGCTAGATTCCCTTCCCCAGCCTCTTGAGTTTTAGTTTACTGATAGGTTTTATGCTGCTAAGAATCCAACCAACAGCCTCACTGAACAGAGGAGGTGGAGAGAGGTTTTCACTGTGGGTATTACTGCCGGACCTCCAACCGGGACAGCCAGCTAGGAGAGATTTTGGGAATGTGGTCATTCAGAAAAGAAAAGGCAGTTCACCCTTGGGTGCTGGTCCCATCCCTTAGCAGGGCTGTCAGGGGTGAGGGGCCTGCTTGTTCCAGGGCTCTAATCTGCTGATTGGACAGTAAAATCTCTTGGCAGCTAGATCCAAACCGGGGACAGAGCTTTCTGTTTAGGTCTGAAAGCCTTGGGATGAATCCTTGCCAGCCGCAAGAGGTGTCCTGCAGTGCTGCTGAAAGCAGCAGCCTGGGATGGACAGGAAGGGAGATTTCTCTTTTCCCCTCAATTCCAAAGAAATGGGATCTTACGGAGTGGTGGCCCAGGATGTCAGGATTTCCCTGTGGGCAAAAAAGACAGGGAGCCACTCTGATGTAGTCATCAATCATCTGGCCTCCCTCGACCCCGAGTTTCCTGGTGGAAGGGTGGGGATGTCTCTGAAGCAGCAGCCTTGCCTTAATTTGCATCCAGTCTCCCACCTAGAAGTGTTTTTGGCCTATAGTGTAGATGCGAAGACCCCATGAGGTGGAGGGGTGGACTGTGAGCCCTTCAGGATTAAAGGGACCCGAGTAGCTGGATGTACATTCTGTCTGTCCCAGTCAGGTAACTTGTTGTTGACTTTGTGCTAACTGGGCCAGAGTTTTGGCAGCTCACCTTTGACCTGCTGGATTTATCCTGATCTGTCATTGCATGGCCACCAGAGGGCGCTATTGACCAACAGCTGGTTCAAGGCCTCTCCAGGTGACTGGGTAATGGATCTGCCCAGTCGGGGTTGCTGGTTGACTCTGTTTTTAGTTGCCTTTTGAGGGAATCTTGCCCAAAGAAGGCTTGAGGGAGAGAGCCCTCGGAACTCGCATCTCACAAGGTGGCACCTCCAAAACCCATACTACCTCACCTGCTCAGGCGAGCTCTGGGGGTCCCTGGCCCTGCCCCTGCCCCTCCTGGGACTCAGCAGCACCCCGGGCTGTTTTACAAGTAAGTAGTTTTAATTAACTCACAAAGCCTTTTTGGACATTAATATTTATTTATTTTTGTTTTTGTGTACATATTACCCAGCATCTCTGTTGGCTAAGAGACTTCAGGAAAATGAGCTTCTCCCCAGCAAGTAGCCATATTCCAGGGGACAGTCCTGGCCAGATATTTGGGGAACAGGGGCTTGAACTAGGGGAGAACAGGTCAAGCCTTTAAACAAGCAAATGCTTTTCTCTTCAGATAAGTCTCTTGCAGAATAAACCCAGGGAACCCTTTAGGGAATGGATGTAAATTCTAGAAAGTTGAGGCTTGTTAAATCCTTGGACCTTTTATCCCCTTTCCATCCTGTGGTTGAGTAGGTTGGGGACTGGGTTGGGATAAGATCACATGAAGGCCCAGTTTGCATATTTTCTCATTCTTCCTGAAGTTGGGAAGTTATAGTAACACATACAAGTAAACCAAAGCCCTGGCCCTTTTGGACTTGCCCCCAGATCTCCCCCCAGCCCTATCTGATAAAGCCTTGGAGTTTTGTGTGCATAGCTGTCCAGTGAGGTGACCATTACTTGAAGGGACTTGTCAAGTGGCCAGCTTTCACTATCAGAATCCAATGAGTTAAATGTTCCTTTGGGACATTCTTGTTAGAAAGCAGTGCTGAGACTTTTCATCCCTGACTGACTGCTTCCTTTCTTCCCATTAGTCGTTTCAGAAGGAAAGTGTGTAAAAGACCACAGTCAACTATCTTCTCAGCTTTTCAAGCCTGAGTCGTTTCTCCCAGATTGTGGGTGAGGACTGAGTTTTGAATGGCCAGATTTGATGGTAGGGCTACTCCCTAGAAGCCAGCTGGGTAGCTGAGAATGGATCAGTATGCTGGAGAAACCCTTTTCCTTAACAGAGAGTTATCACTGATGCTGGGTAGTCTGTATACTTAACCTGAAACTGTGAAGTTTTCCCTTTTTGCCAGTAAACCAAAAAGCAAATCCTTGAAACTTTATCCCTAACACTAAATAAAAGACTGCACCCCCTGATCCTCCTGAGGCCAAGTGGTTGACCAGGGTGGCTTGGTTGGCTGCAGTCAGACATGTAGCAGGGTCAGTAGCTCATGAGGCTCATTGACCAAACACTCTCCCCCGCGTGTCCCCCATATTCACACCTCAACCCTTCCTGTTCGGAGTCATGTTTGCTTCCTCTGCCACCAGCCACTCTTCTGTACTCTTTTACTTGAAACACTATATTGTGGCAAAGGGCACTCTAGGATACCTGGTGGAAGGTATTAATTTTATTCTGAATTTAAAATATTTTCAATTGTCTGTTCATTGGGTCGTGTTGCCCTCTGCCCTGGAGCCCAGTTTAGCACTGTCTTCTGCTGTATCGTTCCAAGGTTCGTTCTGTTTGATCCTTGAATGTCTCTTCTTTTTCATCCCCCACCTTTTTTTCTTGTTCAGTACTCAGGACTGGCTACATAATTTATAGAGCCCTTTGTTTAAAAACTGTTAAGAATTTTGTGGCAACTAGAGCATTAAAGCAAACGCAAGGCCATTCTCATCTTGTTTCCTAAGGGAAAGGGTGATACTCTAACGTTCTTGTGTTAGTCGCTCAGTCGTTCTGACTCTGCGACCCCATGGACTGTAGCCTGCCAGGCTCCTCTGTCCATGAAATTCTCCAGGCAAGGATACTCGGTTGGGTAGCCATTCCCATCTCAAGGGGATCTTCCCGACCCAGGGATCCAACCCAGGTCTCCTGCATTGCAGGCAGATTCTTTACCATCTGAGCCACCAGGGAAGCCCCTGTTATTCTAATGGCACACTGTAAACAGCTGCTTGTGGCCAGAGGAAGGGATCAGTATTGTGGCACTCCTCTGCCCATCCATGACTCACTGATGCTATGGGACCTGCCGGGAAGCTCTGCTGTACCCTGGTGTTTGGTCCTAAAGTTTCAGACTCCATGGAGTCTCTAGTTCATGGCTAGTTGGGAAGAAAGGAGGTGGGGATGGGAGTCAAGAAGTAGGTAAAAATTCTTTTTGACATTTTTCTAGTCTATGAGTACCCTTTTGTCTCTAGGAAACCTCTGAGTTTAATGACCTTCTCCCCAGTCAGGTTTTGCTGCTGGTGAATATTCCTCTTCTGACCACCTGCTGTGCCCTATCACCCTCCGACCCCCAGACTATTCAACTTTGGAAGTGAATTTACACTTCTTCATATACGGACATGGTTTTGTTGGCATGAAAGTGGACTGTGTGCAGAAATCTGCCCATCTGGGAATCCTCGTGTGTCCTTTCCCCTAAATCCTGCACTGAATGAACCAGGAAGCAGGGCACACAGCGTTTGTTTCAATGTGCTTACTCATGGTAAACTTCATATCAGAACGAAAATGAAACTTTTACTTTGGATGTTTTCTTTAACACCCTTCCCCTGTCCAGTCCACCTCCCCTCCCACCTCTACTAGCTACGTCTCTTATGAAACTGAGAAGAGTTGTTGACATTTAACTCCTTCCGTTAAATTAATAAGTACTGACCTCCTAATATTTAAGTGTTTACTATCTATTGCTGTAAAGTTTTGTATATTTTGTAAACTTCTTTTCTCAAATAGTAGATGTCTAAAATCGTTGTACATCTGATTCTTTTATATTCCATTGTTCAGCACAAAGTGTGGTTTTTATTTAGAATAAAAAAAAAGGAAATTTGAAATGGTAGTTCTTTTCCTATTTACTGTGGTCTGCTCATCCCTCACAGTTCAGAGTATCTGGGCCATCACCCTCCCAGTAGCAATATTCTGCTCAGCGGATGCCAGAGTTCTTTCAGGTAGCACATTTCCTTTCCTGTAGCTGGAATTCCCCAGGGTTGACTTGATCTGTTTTTAGTGGAAAATTAACTCAATGACCCAACCTTTTCAGAGGGACCATCTCTAAGGGGAATCTTTTATTGGCCCAGAGAGAGCAGTGGGACTCTACTAATGTCTGGTTGGACCAGAGGGTTGGTCACAAATTGTCTTGCTGGTGCCATTCAACATGACATGGTGTATCGGAATGGAGAGAGGCAGATTCAGAGAGGGGGCAGAGGTTTGGCCTAATTTCGTGAGGTTGGTAACCAATATTCCCCTACAGAGAGGAGACAGACCTGGAGTTAGGATGTGACATGGTCCCCTTGGTCTCAGGGCACATGGATTTGACCTGGCGCCCATCAGTGCTCAGCAAACACAGAGCCGGGGGCCTTGTTGCCATCAGCCCCTTGCTTGCTTCTCAGGCCCTAAGGAAGTACCTGTGCTATCAGAGTGATCACTGGTTGCCGAGGTGGAGTCTGTGAGAAAAGAAGATGTTGGGAAAGTGGCCTCAGGTAACCGAGAGTGTAACAGATGTTGATCTGGGTTTCCTTGAGGGAACTTCTGGAGGCTGATTTGGGGGCGGCAGTGACAAGGGCTTTGGATCTGGGCTGGGTTTTTATGTGGGCACAGGGGAGGAAAGTCTTTATAACACACTCTCTGCATTGTTAGGTTCCTGGACTCCCCTAGTTGAAAAAGGCTTCAGCTCTGTGCTACTGAGCAGCGGTTTGTAGCATGAAGACCCTTTATATAAAAAGACCCTTTTTCAGGTTTGGGTCCAGTGAGCAGAGGGAGTTAAATGGACTTCCCTTGGTGCTCCTGACAAATTCATACAGTTCTGGAGCACATGTTTAATGCATCTGGTGAATCTGTTTAATGCATCTCAGATTTCCAAGAGCAGAGGGGGAGGCCCTCCAGGTCAGTGAGTAGCTATTCCAAATTAAACATTCCAGACATAACTGAGCACTTGAGCAGGACAGAAGGTCTCAGTGATTGTGTCCACAAGCCCCTCAATTCTCCACCAGCAGGATGCAGAGGTGGAGGGCTCAGGACTGGTGGGCTGGGGCCTGCTCTGAGGCTTTACTTCAGTCAGAGCATATCGTGGACAAGGTCCTAGTTTCCCAAACTGGTATATAGAACCCTTTCCAGAAGACCTCCATGTTCGAAGAGGACTTCTGTTCCTGTCTATAGGCCAACTGTGAATAGAAGTTGCTGGACAGGAAAATTATGAGAAGACTTGGCCAGGAAGAAAGAAGTCTGAGGGTGAAAACTGACTTAGGAGACACCAGGCCTCTGCCCTGTGACAGAATGGAGGATTTCCACTTCCCACCCTCTGCAGGGGCAAGACTGAGGGGCAGAGCACCCGTGAGTGCTGCTGCTGCCCATCCTGAAGTCTGCTCCCAGAATGGTTGTCCCTTGCTTGCTATTTTCCTGGGATCCAGAGAGAAATGGAGGGACTGGGGGCAGAAGTCTGGAAACGTGCTAGACCCAGAGCTGGGGGCTGAGGGGCTATGAGCAGCATGGACTTAGGGACAGCTCCTCTGCTTGTGGGGGGAGGGGATCCGGATGGACAAGGAGGAGAGTGTCAGCAAGCCCTTTCCTGAATGGTGGGGGAGGAGAGTCCTCCTAGCGGCCCAGCTGCAGGGTGCCTGTTTCAGACCTCGGCCTCACCCGCCTCTGCTGTCCCCACCCACTCCATTTATCATCGCATTGAGGATGCATTGCTGGGAAACAGCCTGCTGAGGCCTCCTGGCTCCTTGGCCTCTGGCCTCTTGTCCCTGCAGCCTGCATGATGTGCTGGGAGGTCAACAAGCGCAAACACAAAAGGAAAGTTGTGTGCGGTTCCTGTGGAGCTCACTCTTTCCGGCCGGGGTGGTTTTTGCTGAGCATCTCTTTGGCCTCAGCTCCATTCCCAATCCCATCTTGCAGTGCAGGCTTGTTCAGAGATTCAGAGTCGTGTCTCTCTCTATTCTTTATTTCACCTTTTCCCCTGCATCTCTCCCTTCGGCACAGGGAAGGTTTCAAATAATACAACGCCAAGGATCTGCTCTCTTCCCCCGCCTGCCTCCCTCCCCATCCCCACCTCAATATTTGAAGACATACTCAATATTGGCCATGAGCGCTCTGACCCGCTCCCATGCCCCCCACCCCCAGATCTCTCACCTACTTCCAGCTGTCTACATCACTGGTGGAGGACACTGGACACCTCCTTAGCTGGCTACAAGAGACTGGGGAGTGGAGGTGGGTGGGGTGTTTGCTGCCTGGAAGTTCAGGCTTGGGTGGTGGTGGGGGCCGGCTGCAGGGGGCTGGATGCCCTCCTTGGTGATGATGATGGAATGCTGGGTGGAGGAGGAGGAGGAGGAGGAGGAGGCATGTCTGCCCTCCCTGGCCTGGACCTTGGGAAGGTAATGGACCACGGCGTTGAGGAGCCGGCCCCGGAAGCTCGGGCTGAGGAAGTTATAAAGGATGGGGTTGACAACACAGTGGAGCATGGAGAAGCAGTCAATGATGTCGTAGAAGAAGTAGAGCAGGTGGGCCAGGTAGCAGTGGAGGGAGATGTGGGTGCCGTGGAGTGTGAGCAGCAGCAGGGTCACGTGGTAGGGCAGCCAGCAGATGACAAAGACGGCTATGTAGGCGCACACCAGCAGGCAGTGGCGCCGGCCCTCGGGCTGTCCTGTCTGCCGGAGCCGGCGGGCTGTCAGCACGTTGAAGACGGCGATGAGGGGCAAGGGCAGCAGGAAGCCCAGGACGGTGGTGGACAGGGCCACCACCACGGCCCACGTGCTGTATGTTTCAAAAGGCGCCATGAAGAGGCACATGGGCTCAAAGCTGTCCACCAGCCGGATGTGGACCACCTCGGGCAGCGGGATGAGGGCCGAGAGGACCCAGACCCCGGCACACACGGCCCGGCGCCCTCGGTGCTGGTGGCGCTGCCAGGAGGGAGAGGCATTGGTGAGGGTGACGTAGCGGTCCACGCTGAGGCACACCAGGAAGAAGATGCTGCTGTACATGTTGGCGTAGTAGAAATAGTGGGTGAAGCGGCAGGAGAAGCTGCCCCAGAGCCAGGTGTAGTCCAGCGTGGCCTCCAGCATCCACACGGGCAGAGACAGGATGATGCCCAGGTCGGCGATGGCCATATTGAGTACGTAGAGACGCAGCAGCCCCGCGCGGGCCGAGCCCCGCCAGTTGACGCAGATCACCAGGAGGTTCTCCACCAGCCCGACCACGAAGATGGCCAGGTAGAGCACGAAGAGGGCTACGCGCTTGGTGTTCTCGTTGAGCTCCACGTGGCACTCGGGCAGGGTGTGGTTGAAGAAGTGGAGCAGCTCCGTCCAGTTGTAGATCTCTCCCGCGTCCCTGGTGGGCACCACGCTGGGCCCCGAGGTGGCCGACATGAGGACTGGCAAGTGCCTAATGGGGAGAGGGAGGGCTGGAGGAGCAAGGGAGCCTCGAAGGCAGCCTCATGTCCCCAAGGTCACAGGCCATGGGGGCCAGGAGGTTTTGGGGAAAGATCCTGAGTCTGAAGAGGAAGAAAGGGAAGTGTAACATTCGAACCATAAATAAATAGCACACAACTCACTGCCGGCTTTGGCCCACAAAAAGAAATATTCTGTTAAGGGGTCTCCGTGGTGGGAGAAGCCAGAGCCCAACCGCTTTCTTCCCGGCGACCAGTCCCCCCAGGTGGGTTCCATCTCCACTTCTCTCCTGGAGCTTCACTGCTTGGCCCTTTTGTGCAGGCCTTCCTTAGGGGCTCCTGCTTTGTCTCACTATTTGGGCCTTGCGTGTGGGACACACACACACACACACACACACATACCCACACACACACTCCTCTGCTTCATCCCTGGGGACATCTGTGGATCATGCAGGAAAACCAATCACCTCCAGACCCCACGCCCTGCTTCCCTGAGAGAGGGCGACCCTCACCTGAGCTTCCCTGTCGAGAGCACCTCCGGTTGGGGAGGGCCGGTGGGTCTGGAGCGTTGGGGAGCGGCAGGGAGGCTGAAGGGACTGTGGCTGTGGAGCTGGCTCTGCTGCAGGCTTCAGGGCCGCCCTTCTCATCCGGGAAGCAGTATCACTGGCTGAGGCTCTGTGGGAGAGGGTCGGGGTTTTTCCTGCCTTCTCCCAATCCAGTTAGAGGGGAAGTCACAGCAAAAGTTCCAGTGTGGCGGTGACAGGGAGGAGTCAGGCTGCAAACATTAAAATCCAGACTCCTGTGGCTGGGTGAACCTACCTCTTTAAGCCTTAGTGCTGTCCTCTGCAAAATGGGGCAACAATCATATCTCCTAATAAGGGTGCTTGTGAGAATTAAATGAGCCATCAAAGTGACATGCTAAAGCTTTATATATGTATATGTTTTCCACTGATAAACTGGATTGGAATCCCACTCTCTCCTGTCTGTCTTGACTCCTACTGAAATAGAACTGGATGGGGGTAGGAAAATAAGTCTGAAAATTATTCAGATATAATCACTCTGGCCCTTCTGCTGAATGGCCACCCTGCCATTCCTCCAGCCTTCATTCTGTGATCTGAGGTGAGACTCTGGAGAGAGAGATAAGACTGAATGGGGAGGGGACTGTGCTGAGCTTCAGGGAGACTCCTGGATGGGGAGGGGGAGGTGAACAGCATTCTCCAGCCTCCAAGGTCCATACTGCTCCAGCCAAGGCTTTTTCTCCCTCCAAGCCGAGGGGAAGGCTCGGAGCCCCGGATGTGTGTTCTTGGTGAGCATCTGTGTCAGCTGAGCTTTTTCATCTCAGTCATTTGATCCCCCAGGAACCCCTGTGGGGAGGGAAGGTGGGCTTCCTTAACCAGAGATGTTGCCTGTTTCACACAAGCCACACAGCGGCATCGAAGTGAGAGCAGAGCCACCTGGAGCTGGGCCCATACTTTGTGGAGCCAGGGGTGTGTTGGCTGGAGGGGATTGGACATATATAAATTAATCGAGGTGAAATCCCTATGACAGTACTAATATTTTAAAGTTTACAATTCAGTGGCATTTAGTATTCACATTGTTGTGCAACCACTACCTCTATGTAATTCCAAAGTATTCTCGTCACCCCAGCAGAGAATTTTGTCACATCCGTCAAGCCTGCACTCTCAAGCCCGCTCTCTCTTCAGTCCTGGCAGCCACTGTTCTGCTTTCTGTCTCTCTGGTTTTATGTATTGTGCCCAGCTGCTCCGTCGTGTCCAACTCTTTGTGACCCCATGGTCTGTAGCCCACCAGGCTCCTCTGTCCATGGAATTTTCCAGGCAAGTATACTGGAGTGGGTTGCCATTTCCTCCTGCAGGGGATCTTCCCGACCCAGGGATCGAACCCATGTCTCTTGCATCTCCTGCATTGTCAGCTGGATTCTTTACCACTAGCACCACCTGGCAAGCCATTTATGTGTTAAAGATAATTAATATCAGTTGAATCATACAATGTGTGACCTTAGTGTCTTTTCTTTTTCACTTAGCATTATATTAAAAGATTCAAAAAATTGAAGTATGGGTGATTTCCAGTGTTATGTTAGTTTCTGGTATATAGCAAAGTGATTCAGTTATATATATTTTTGGACCATGTCGCACAGAGAATCTTAGTTTCCCGACCAGGAATCCAGCCCATTCCCCCTGCAGTGGAAGCATGGAGTCGTAACTGGACCACCAGTGGTTATAGCGTTTATTATAGGATATTGAATATAGTTCCTATGCTATACAGTAAGACCTTATTGCTTATCTATTTTACGCATGGTTGTTTGTATCTGCTAATCCCAAACTCCTAATTTATTCCCCCCACCACCTTTCCCCTTTGGTAACCATAAGTTTGTTTTCTCTGTCTGTGAGTGTTTCTGTTTGTAAATAAGTTTACTTGTATCATATTTTAGATTCCAATCTAAGTGATGTCATATGGTGTTTGTCTTTCTCTGACTTCTCTTAGTATGATGATCTCTAGATTTATCCATGTTGCTGCAAATGGCATTATTTCCTTTTTTTATGGTTGACTAGTTATTCCACATTTTCTTTATCCATTTATCTGTTGATGGACATTTAGGTTGCTTCCATGTCTTGGCTATTGTAAATAGTGCCACTATGAACACTGGAGTGAATGCATCTTTTTTGAAAGAATTTTCTCTGGATATGCCCAGGAGGGAATCATATGGCAATTCTAATTTTAGTTTTTTAGGGAAACTTCATACTGTTTTCCGTAGTGGCTGCACTAATTTACTTTCCCACCAACAGTGTAGAAGTGTTCCTTTTTTCCACATCCTCTCCACAATTCATTATTTGTAGACTTTTAAAAAACAGCCATTCTGACTCGTGTGAGGTGATACCTCATTGTAGATTTGATTTGTGTTTCTCTGATGATTAGCAATGTTGAGCATCTTTTCCTGTTCCTATCAACCATTTGTATGCCTTCTTTGGAGAAATGTCTAAGTCTTATGCTCATTTTTTGATTTTTTTTAATTATTGAGTTATACAAGCTGTTTGCATATTTTGGAAATTAAGCCCTGTTAGTTGCATCATTGGCAAAAATAATCTCTCCCATTCAGTAGGTTGTCTTTTCATTTTGTTTATGGCCTCCTTTTCTGTGCAAAACTTGTAAGTTTGATTAGGTTCCATTTGTTTATTTTTATTTTTATTCTATTTTTATTTCTATGTTTATTGGAGACTGACCTAAGAAAACATTGCTATAATTTATGTCAGAAACTGTTTTGCCTATGTTCTCTTCTAAGAGTTTTATGACGTCATGTCTTACATTTGTCTTTAAGGCATTTTGAGTTTTGTATGTGTGTATGTGTGTGTATGGTGTGAGGGAGCGTTCTAACTTCATTGATTTACATCACTTAGCGTAACATTTTTGAGATTCATCTGTGTTGTAGCTTGTATCTATACTTCATTTCTGTTTATGGCTAAGTAATATTCCACTGTGTGGATATAATGCATTTTGTTTATCCATTCAAAGAGTGGTTGTTTTTTTTTTAAAGTCTGCTAATTGACCTTTTTAATTGTGGTAAAATAAACATAACATCAAATTTACCATTGTGGCTATTTTAAAGTGTATAGTTCAGCAGAATTAAGTACACTCACATGCACTTTTTAAAATTCTTTTTTAACTTTTAATTGGAAGATAATTGCGTTACGGTGTTGCATTGGTTTCTGCTGTACAATAATGGGACCACAATATGACAACGCAACCATCACCACCATAAATACACATGCGTCTCCTCCCTCTGGAACCTGCCTCCCACCCCCAAACCTCATCCCACCCCTCTAGTTTGGCACAGAGCACCAGGTTGAGCTCCCTGTGTTATACAGCAGCTTCTGCTGGCTACTTATTTTACATACGGTGATGTACACATTTCAATGCTACTCTCTCAATCCATCCCACCCTCTCCTCCCCCCACCCCCGGCTGTGTGCAGAAGTCCATTCTCTGTGTCTGCATCTCTATTCCTGCCCTGCAAATAGGTTCATCAGTACCGTTTTATAGATTCCATATACATACATTGATATACAATATTTATTTTTCTCTTTCTGACTTATTTCACTCTGTATGACAGGCTATAGGCTCATTCACCTCACTAGAACTGACTCAAACTCATTCCTTTTTCCAGCTAAGTAATACTTCTTCATCCATTCATTGCTGATGGACATCTTGGTTTCTTCCCTGTCCTGGCTACTGTAGATAATACTGCAGTGAACTCTGGGGTACATGTGTCTTTCTGAATTATGGCTTTCTCTGTGTGTGTCCAACAGTGGGAATTATGGCTTTCTCAGTATATGCCCAACAGTGGGATTTTAGTGTCTGACTCTTTGTGACCCCATGCACTGCAGCCCACCAGGCTCTTCTGTCCATGGAATTTTCCAGGCAAGAATTTTGGTGTAGGTTGCCATTTCCTCCTCTAGGGGATCTTCCTGACCCAGGGATTGAACCCACATCTCCTGAGTCTCCTGCATTGGCAGGCAGATTCTTTACCACTGTTGGGTCATATAGTAGTTTTACTCCTAGTTTTTAAATATAATCTCCATACCATTCTTCATAGTGGCCACATAAGTTTGCATTCCCACCAACAGTGCAAGAGGGTTCCCTTTTCTCCACATCCTCTCCAGCATTTATTGTTTGTAGGTTTTTTGATGATGGTTTTCTGACCAGTGTGAGGTGATACCTCATTGTAGTTTTGATTTGCATTTCTCTAATAAGGAGTGATGTGGACCATTTTTTCATGTGTTTATTGACCATCTGTACACTCACATGTACTTAATGCCACCTTCACCACCAACCATCTCCATGGAAAAAGATATTTTCAGTTTTCTTAAAGCTTTCTCTACTCATGACACTTTTGACACCAAATGTGTAGAGTTTCCCCCCAACACCAACCAGTTTTCCAACTATCCAGACATCAAATGCTGCTAAGTCACATCAGTCGTGTCCAACTCTGTGTGACCCCATAGATGGCAGCCCACTAGGCTCCCCCGTCCCTGGGATTCTCCAGGCAAGAACACTGGAGTGGGTTGCCATTTCCTTCTCCAGTGAATGAAAGTGAAAGGTGAAAGGGAAGTCGCTCAGTCGTGTCTGACTCTTCGCGACCCCATGGACCAAAGCCTACCAGGCTCCTCTGTACATGGGATTTTCCAGGCAAGAGTACTGGAGTCGGGTGCCATAGCCTTCTAATTTAATTCAATTCTGACACCGACCACCTGGAGTTAGTGTCAGACTCCACAGTATTCTTGCCTGGAGAATCCCATGGATGGAGGAGCCTGGTAGGCGACAGTGCACGGGGTCGCAAAGAGTCAGACACGACTGAGCAACTTCACTTTACTTCACTACAGGTTTAAGGGCTCACAAGATTGTCCTTACTTAAGTTGCAAGCAATGGGTTCCTCTAGGTACCCACACTTCTATCCAACGTGACTACAAAGGTGGGGGTTCCCATAATCCCCTCCTGCCAGTTTTCATAATTTGGTAGATTGACTTACAAAACTCAGGAAAATATTTACTTACGTTTACTGTTTTATTGTAAAGGCTATAAATGAAGAGCTAGAAAAATACATTGGGTGAGGTCTGTCCCCACAGAGTTGAAATACACCACCCTCCTGGCACATGGATGTGTTGTTCACCAAACTGGAAGCTCTCTGAACCCCATAGTTTAGGAATTTTTATGGAGGCATCGTTACATAGACATGGTTGATTATTAATTTAGCCTCCAACACCATTCTTCTCTCCAGACGATGGTGGGAGTGAGGCTGAAAGTTCTAAGCTTCCAATCAAGGCTTGGTCTTCCTGGTGGCCACCCCCATCCTGAAGCTGTTCAGGAGCTGGCCAGGAGTCTCCTCATTAGAACAAAGACATTCTTATCATGGCCAGGAGTCACCTCATTAGAACAAAGACATTCCTATCACCCAGGAATTTCCAAGGAATCTGGAAAATCTGTGTAAGATCCTCTCATCACTCAGGAAATTACAAAGGTTTTAGGAGCTCTGTGTGAGGAACTGGAGGCAGAGACAAAATATATATTTCTTTTTGTTTAATTTCAGAGTTTTATTGTATTGCACTAAAGGAACAGCTGGATGGTTATACAATGTTCTCTCTCATTCAGTTTTGAAAATCTAAAGTACTTGCAAATTCTTAAGAATACCTTTATTATAACATTAAGTATAGTAACCAATTTCTTAATAAGTAAAGTTTCACAAATTAAAGCATATTTAAAATAGCTTTAAATGCATTCTTCACAAGTAAGTCAGCATATATTTTTGTATCATGTTCACTTATGCTTAAGAATTAAAGCAAGTATATTATGCTGGTAGAAATATGAGAAAATCTCTCATTCATGCAATATATAGGGATAGTATTTCAAGTCCAACTGGAAAAAAAATCCCACTCATTATTTTTTTAATGCATCCATATATAATCGCCTACATGATAGATAAGGAAACCCATGAAGTTTCCCACAGGTCAGATACATATTTTCAGTTCATCAGAAGCACCTGATATCTACAGCTAATTTCTAATTAAATGGCATTTCAATAAAACCAAAATGAGCCCTATAAGCACCTATAAGCAAAAGCTTCCAATGGACTAAAGACAGTCAATAATTAATGCAATCAATCATTCAAGGGATTATGGCTGTTCCTTAAGGAGTGCAAGTTCTAACCTGTCAGCACCAGAGGCATCATTTTATATTAATTTATATGTAATTCCATTTAAATTCTTTATCCAAGTATAACATATGAAAACAGTCTTTCCAAAAGCAAAAAAACGTGGAAACATTTAAAATCTAAGAAATCATTTTTTAAAGTAACTGATCAGATTCCATAGGCCACTCTTGGAAACAGGATCTTGCTGGATAGAATCCATTCATTGGTGGCTTTTTGCATGCACTTAACTGGACCAATTCTTCTGAGCATTGTTCTAAGAGCTCACCAAAGCATAAATCATGCCATGTAGGTAGTAAAAAAAAGGCTAGAAGATAAAAAGCTAATTTGCACCATCCTTCTTTCGACAATATGCTAGAATATCTGCATTCATGATGGCTGTAGGATCATAGAGTCCTGGTCCACTCATCACTGGTCTACTCATATACTTCCAAATATGATATGCCAAGAGGGGCATATTGACACCCAGCGTAAACCACTCTGCTACATAAAGAAACATGACACAGAAGAAAGCATGAAAAAAAAAAAAAAAAAGTAAGCATGGATGAGAGGATTCAGGGTATTACACCGGTCTGTGGGATTCTTGTAATCAGTGTTCAGCTCATCCAATGCTATAATCAAATGGCGAGGAAGATGAACGCGGAGGTGAGCAGCAGCGCCAGCCAGCATATAGCAGAAGGCCGCGAAAGTGAATGCAATGGCCTGGGAGAAGGGAGCTGCGCTTTGACAGCGGAAAAAGGCTGCACAAGGCCCTCTGAGTAAAACCATTCACTTCCTGAGGCCACATCCCATACCGCCGCTGCCGCTGCCTCCGCCGCCGCCAAAATATATATTTCTTACTGTGTTACACCTCCACTCACATATCAGATCACTCCCAGGTCCAGAAATCTGTCACGATGAGCTGTGACGATGTAAAATGTGGTGCTTGCGGGGCTTCCCTGGTGCTTGGTGGTAAAGAATCCGCCTGCCGCCAATGCAGGAAACATGGGTTCGATCACTGGTCTCTCAAGATCCCACATGCCGTGGAGCAACTAAGCCCATGCGCCACAACTATTGAGTCTGTGCTCTAGAGCCCAGGAACTGCAACTACTGGACCCCGGGGGTCCTAGAGCCCAGGCTCCGCAACAAGACCAGCCACCGCAGTGAGAAGCCTGTGCACCGCAACTGGAGAGTAGGTCTCGCTCTCTGCAA
Organism: Oryx dammah; assembly: GCF_014754425.2. Lineage (NCBI taxonomy): Eukaryota > Metazoa > Chordata > Mammalia > Artiodactyla > Bovidae > Oryx > Oryx dammah. The sequence goes on along the minus strand of NW_024070213.1, from coordinate 61,218,494 downwards.
CTAGAGAAAAGCCAGAGAAGGAACGAAGACCCAGCACAGCCAAAAATAAATAAATAAATGAATAAGTACGTTCTCTCCATCATGTCCGACTCTTTGTGACCCCATAGACTGTAGCTCTCTAAGCTCCTCTGTCCATGGAATTTTCCAAGCAAGAGAACTGGAACGGATTGCTGTTTCCTACTCCAGGGGATTTTCCCGACTCAGGGATCGAACCTGAGTCTCTGTGTCTCCTGCGTTAGCAACTGGATTCTTTACCACTGGCACCAACTGGGAAGCAAGAAGTAAATAAATAAATTATTTTTTAAAAGGCAGAGAGGAAGAAAATGATTTAAAAAACAGATAAAATGTGATGTGTGTGTGTATGTGTGTGTGTGTTTGCCATATCGTGTGGCTTGTGGGATCTTTGTTCCCTGACCAGGGATCAAAACCCAGGCTCTGGCAGTGAAAGTGCCCAGTTCTAACCATTGAACTGCCAGGGAAGTCCCTAAAATGAGGTTTACTTTTATTTTCCAGAGAGTTCTACTCTCTCTCTTTAGGATCTCAGTTTCTATCCTATGGGCTACCTCTTTTCAGTAAGGAACCTTCTGAGAATTTTCACTTCCTTCTTCGTTGCCTTTGACCCACACAGATGGAGGCTCCACTGGACTGCACACCCTCCAGAAAGACCTTTAGTTCTGGCTTCTGTTCTCTCCACGTGGACCACACATTCTGATCCCTGGTCATTTCCTTTCCTCTCAAGATTGCCTTTTAGTGGCTTGCTCCCAGGCCTCTGAATCTTCTGTCAAGGACCTCTTCCATCCCATATGGAGACATCACCCCTTGGTTCCTCACCTCCACCTGCTCCCCAGTCCCCGGCCCAGCCCGGCCGGCATCACCCACCTGTGTTAATTTCAGCAAGAGAAAATGCTGGTGGTTCCTTCTGGCAGAGGGCCAGAGGGAAAGCTGCTCCCTCAGGAAGGAATAAGTGATAGCTCGGCAGTTTTCTTGTGGGTGTTTTTCTTAGGAGGGAGGAGGTAGGCAGCTGGAAAGAGAGACTGGAAGGGAGTGGGAAAGAGAGGGGCAGGAGCCCAGGCTTCTTGCCAAGCTGGGCAGGAGGAGGGGGCAGCAAACAGTTTTGCTTCAAGCAGTAAGAGCAGCAGCAGCCAAACAATTCCTGGAAATTTACTCTTTCCTCTCTCTTCTCCCAACCTCCCCTCTCCTCCCCCTCTTTTTTTTCAAAAGTATATAGACAAGACATTGTAATCAACAATCAGAAAGGAAGGAAGGTACCAGGAAGGAGTTATTGGGAGGCACAGATAAAGGCAAGCAGCTTCCCAGGGTCGGGAGGGGGCCAGGGGCTTGTGTCTGGACATTGCAGAAAGGGGCAAGTGTGAGCTGTCCCAGGAATTGCCCTGCTTGCCTGGCCTGTGTGGCCAAGGACCCTACTTCGTATGTGAGGGCAGGTGGATTGTGGACAGGTCAAGGCAGAGGAGTTTGGCAACAACTGCACTTCCTTCTCCAGCCTGAGATTCCTAAAGGTCACTGAGTGCAGAAGCCAAGTCTAAGCTTGGAAGTTGCTTTGTCTGCCTGCAGTGGCTCCCCCTTGTCAGATCAGGGGCTCCCCAGGCTCCCCAATGATGGATGCGGTCCAGCGACCAGATCCTGGCTCTGCTCAGTTCTTCTTGCTTTCTCACTCATTCTGGAGATGGTAGAGAGAATCCTAGCTTGGGGACCAGACCTAGCTTTGACACCTTGTCCCACCAGTAAGTAGCTGTGTGACTTTGGGCAAGTCATTTTATCTTCCTGAGCCTACATTTTTATGTATAAAATGAAGATGACGGTGCTTCCTTACAGGATTATTGTATGAGATACATAACATTGTATATGTAAAGGGTCTGGCATAAGCATGCCCCCTTTTCCACTTCTTGGAAAAATCCCTTTTTAATGGAATTGACCAAGATCCTCTCCACATTCCCAAAAAGACTATCCATTTTTTCCCCCTCTAAATTGGCTCAACTGGAGAAGGAAATGGCAACCCACTCCAGTATTCTTGCCTAGAGAATCCCATGGACAGAGGAGCCTTGTGGGCTGCTGTCCATAGGGTTGCACAGAGTTGACACGACTGAAGCGACTTAGCATGCATGAATGCATTGGAGAAGGAAATGGCAACCCACTCCAGTATTCTTGCCTGGAGAATCCCAGGGACAGGTGGGTTGCCGTCTGTGGGGTCTCACAGAGTCAGACACGACTGAAGCGACTTAGCAGCAGCAGCAGCAAATTGGCTCAACACCACCCTCCTCTTCTATTTAGTTATCCTATGACAGTGTGTTTCTTACATAGAAGGTCAAGAACCCTCAATAAGTAACAGTTACAGCTCCCAGCTACTACCTTTACATTTGCCAGTTGCAACTATTTCATTTAATCCTCACAATTTAAAGAGGTGGGTTCTATGTAGACACACAGAAGCAAAGAGAGATTAAACAACTTGCCCGAGTCACATTGCTAGTAGTTCAGTAAGTAAACTCTTATTATAAGGATTTTTGAGCTGGATGCTGGCACCTAATGGCTTTAGATGGTCTGTGAACTCACTGAAAAGTACATACAAAACCCTGTCTGTTGTGTGAAGTCATTTTTATGGGGCTTTGAGCCTTCCTTGGATGCTCAAAGGGGTCCATGATGTCCAGAAGGTTAAAAATGATGACCCTAGAAGAGCTTCTCATGGATGAAGGCTATGATAAAAAACAGTGGGGTAGTGCTGACACTTCCAAGGAGGGGACTCAGCCTTTGGGAGTTCGGGGACATTTCTTGAGTCGGGGAGAAGCCCCTTTTATGGAGGCTGAGAGAAGAGTGGTTAGATCTGTGGAAGGACATGAGAAAGGGGAAGTGAGTTGCCTTTGCTCCCAGCCCTTATCCTTCCACAAGATGAAGGACAGCCGTTTCCTCTCATGGTTTCCCAAGAAAATGTGTGTGGGGGTATGCACGTTAGTCTAAGGAAGAGGAAGCTTGGAGAGACAGACAGAGACCATTAGGGCCCCGGGTACCGTTCCTCCAGAGAAACCAGCCCCACCCAGCAGCCTCCTGGAATGCCTCAGCATTCCCTTCCTTCACTTGTCCACCCTGCCCCTTGCTTCTTTTCCTCCCTCAGATTCCCCCACCTCCTGACCCAAAGCACCTTCCTGGGGTCTCTGTAGATGTTCTGACAATCCCTTGCTGATGGCATATTTATTCAGTTTCTGCTAACTTGTGTGAATGTGTTAGTTGCTCAGTCGAGTCTGCCTCTTTGAGACCCCATGGATTGTAACCTGCCAGGCTCCTCTGTCCATGGAATTCTCCAGGCAAGAATGCTGGAGTGGGTAGCCATTCCCTTCTCCAGGGGATCTTCCCAACCCAGGGATCCAACCCGGGTCTCCTGCATTGCGGGCAGATTCTTAACCATCTGAGCCACCAGGGAAGCCCCCTACTACCTCATTTTGAGCACCTAATGTGTGCTGGACAGAAATTCCCCTCAAATTCTCCGGTGCTTCCCGAGATCTGACCTTCCTAAAGTTTCACACTTTTGAAGACAACATATGGATTCTTAGACCCCTGGAGAGCTGGAGTGGAGAGGATTTGCTGAGGCCTTCCGCATTCCCTCCTTTATAATAAACATGAGGGAGATGGAGGCTTTGGGGGATTTCATCTTGTGAGACAAGGTCAGAAATGCAGGGGGAAAAGGAGAGAGGAAGAGGATGTCGCAGGAAAGGTTCATTCATTTCTGTCAGATGCCAGGCACTGCCAGCTTCTGGAAATAGAAGATGATGAGCCTTAGCCCTTGCTCTCCAGGGCTCTGAGGCAGCAGTTCTCTAGCACCCCGCACAAGAAGCACAGTCCCCGTAGGTTCAGTAACACTAAGCCATTGCTTCGGGCTTCACCTGGAACTTTTTGATGCCTGTCATTTCTCTTCCCCTCAGATAAAGGCTGTTGTAGCCCTGAGGGGAAAGATGTTCAAGAGGTTTGGCCCAACTCCGGGAATCCTCTCCAGAAGTCAGGGAATGGTGGATTGATTAGGACCCTGCTTTCTGCTAGTACTTCCTGAAACACAAACCACCCATGCATGCTTCTTGTAGGGTTACAACTTGGGAGCCAGTCACTGTGGAGGAAGAACCACATCGACAAAGAAGTCTTTCTTCTTGGAGACCCTGGGAGCCTCAGCGTGCCTCACCGGCCTCCTGAGGGTGCTGGCTTTTTCCCTGAGGGGTGGAACAGGTCCCGTTGGTGACTTGAACAGGGACTGCAGCCCCATCCATCAGAGGCTGCAGGGGTGCTGGCATGGAGGCGCCCCACTCACCAACTCTGTTCCACTCAGAATTCCACCCCCATTCCTGGATGGTGTCCTCCCCCTCATGGAGAAAGCCCCTCCATGCACAGCTGCTCTGGGGTCCAGTCTCGGGTCCTGTCTTCAGTCTCCGGAGCGGGCAGCTGGCTCCTCCTCTCCACTGTCACCCTCATACAAACTGAACTAATTCCTTCCCAATTATTGGGCTTTGCAGCCCTCCGTGCTTGGGGGGAAATTAGCATTCCAGTTAATGCTGTCACAGTTCAAATCAGTCTTTTCTTAGTGTCTGCGTGGTCTGGAATCTGTGTGTGTTGCCGGGCAGGGCAGGGTTTGAGCACAGAGCAGGGAGAGGGTAACAGAGCCAGGTACCCAGAGCTGCGGGCAGGGCATCTTCACACAGTGAAAGGGGAACACCTGTTAGAGCAGCTTTGTGTGACCCGTCCCAGCATCTGGGAGAAGTCTCACCATTGCCTGTGTCCCCTCATTCCCTTCGTGTCCCCTCTCTTTGCCTCAGACACCCCCACTGCTCTTCTGAACACCTTTCTGGTCCAGGGAACCAGGTGAGATCGTATTTTCTTTTGCCTTCTCCTTCTAATCCTAGAGAGGAGTCTTTCAGGAGGGAATTCTGTGAGCTGAGCCAGAGGAAGAAACCTGGTCAGAGGCTAAGCTAGCTGCCCAAGGTCACATAGCTAGTTGGCAGCAGAACTGGGTTCGAAACCACATGTCTTCCCTTATAAGGTGTATTCCCTTGTAAGAGTCTCTACTAAATCTGGGAGACCCAGGTCATAGACTTCAATACGAAAAAGGAAAGAATTTAGCTGTGAATTATGGAAATCTGGATGTAAGGGTTCTAATCTGTGCGGGTAAGGGTGGGGGTGGAGAGCAGAAGGTGGGCAAGGGAACAGGGAGGACTAGGAAAGTGAGGTTGGGAAAAGTATTGTCATCCTTAAGGGTTTGTGTTTAAAATGCAATGACATCTATTAGAAATGACATAACCATACCAAGGAGCATGCATCGAGGTCAGAGTCAGTCATACTCACTGAAGACAGTGAACAAAGAAATCTTTGTAACTCCATGCCAGACAGCCTGGAATCTGGTTGGCCAAGCATCATCATGCATGTTCCTAATTCCTCCTGTCTGTTCACTAGCCAGACTCTATTTCACCTCAGCCTGTGTGTGTCTGTCCCCTTCAAAGCCATGTTGCTGTACATGGCGGTCCTCGTGGTCCTGTACTACCTCCTGCGCTGGTACCAGGAGAAGCAGGTGGTGAGCCACCTCCAGAACAAGTTCGTCTTCATCACGGGCTGTGACTCAGGCTTCGTGAACCAGCTGGCCAGGCAGCTGGACCTGTGAGGCTTGAGGGTCCTGGCTGCATGCCTGATGGAGCAGGGGGCCAAGCAGCTGAGGAACCAGACATCAGACAGGCTGCAGACAGTGATCCTGGACGTCACCAAGACAGAGAGCATCGTTGCGGCCACCAGTGTGTGAAGGCATGTGTTGGGGACAGAGGTACCACCCAGATTTCTTTTGTATTTATTTCTTCCCTCAGTGTGAAGGGGAGATCCCCTGTCAAGAAAGATTCCAAGGTGTTTTCCAGGACTTGAAGTCCCACCTGCCATCTTCACTTCACCCAGCTGACAGAGGAGCCTCTTTCACCACCTACTCTCATTTCTGACTTTGAAGTTTTGCAGCTTGGGGGGAGAGTTTCCCCTGATGAGAATGTGTCCTTGCAGACTTCCCATCTGGTGTCCTCTCTTCTCTTAGCAGGTCTGGGTTTCTTGAGTAGGGTGATGGGGGTGCACTTCCTGGAGGAGGGGAGGAGATGGGAGCTCTGGTTGGAAGGCTGCATGGTGGCTGGGGCTGGGGGCAGGGCTGGAGCTGGGTTGTGTTCTCAGCCCTGATCATGTTCTTGCTGGTCACCCAAAGCTGTCCTACTTGGGTTTAAATGTCACTCATTTTCAGATGGTGGCGCAGCTGTCAGGACTTGTGTAAAGATGGTCAGAAAAGTACCATGGGGTCACTTTCTCTTCCTCTTTTTTTGTTCACACAGTTCTGCCTGTGGTTTATTGGTGAAAGGGAGAACATTAATTTCTTTTATCTTGGTATAAATGTAAAACATGATCATTGTGGATACAGAGAAGTACAAGGATGAAAACCAAATTCACCCCAAATCTCACCATCCATGTATACGTACTGATAACATTTTGGCATACATAGTACTATATTTTGGAAATAGTGTTATTGTACTTCTTTTCATTAAAAGAAGGTAGTCAATTTTATAACATAATAGAAACATTTCAAAAACATAATTATTAATGATGGAATATTCTATCCTGTAAGGTAGCATTACTTACTAAAGTGGTATGCAATGGATATGATACATAATGGTTTCCTAGATTTTACTCATTGTGTTGAACATAAATGATGTCTTGGTAGACTTTTATTTACCCAACTTTCTAGTATAACCATACTTTTTGCTTTTTTTGGGGGGGTTTGGTTGGTTATGTTTGTTTTTGCCTTGTTAAAATTTTTTATTTTTTATTTTACAATTTTTAAAAGTTGCACTCCATTACATTTACTACAAAACATTGGCTAACATTCCTTGTATGGTAGAGATTCCCAGGTGGTGCTAGTGGTAAAGAATCTGCCTGGCAAAGCAGGAGACACAAGAGACATAGGTTTGATCCCTGGGCCGGGAAGATCCCTTGGAGTAGGAAATGGCAATCCACTCCAGTATTCTTACCTGGAAAATTCCATGGACAAGAGGAGCCTGGAGGGCTACAGTCCGTGGGGTTGCAAAGAGTCGGACATGACTGAGCATACACATACGTAAGCCTTGTGTGGTACAATAATATGACCATATATATTGATTGGGTGTTTGGTGTCAAATATGGTAGGAAAATATACATTCTGAGGGCAGGTTTAGTGCTAAGCAGTGGAGGGACTAATTCTGTGTGTTAATAATTCTGACACCCTGTTCCCAACTGTCCTGACCCTGCTCTTCTGCCCTGAGTTCTGTTAGTTGATAAGTCTTTAAGTTCTTGGTATTTGTCTTTGTGTCTCCCAGACAGGTTTCCATGAAGCTGGGCACTTGTGAAATGAGGGGCCTGGGGACAGAGTGGCCTCCTATGGGTGGGAGGAGAGGGTGGATTTTTCTGGCACAAAATGTGAATTCTGATTTGGGGAGAGTGGTTAATAGAGGCAGCCCTGCCTCCCCTTGACCGTTGGAATTCTCCAGATTCCTGTAGGAACACTGCTCAGTATTGACGTGGGTATTTCAAAACCAGGCCCTAGAGGTCAATACCAGGCCTATCAACATATCTGCATAAACTTGGGGTTTCTGGTTTTTGTTTTTCAGTTTTAAAATTAGATCATAATTGCTTTACAATGTTGTGCTAATTTCTGCTGTACAAGAAAGTAAATCAGCTGTATGTGTACAGATGTCCCCTCCCTCTTGGACCTCTCCCCTTCGTCATTCCCACCCATCTAGATCATCAGAGAGCACCGAGCAGTTTCCCTCTAGCTATCTATTTTGTACGTTACTATATATGTCAAGTAGTACATAATAAAATGGAATATTACTCAGCCATAAAAAGAATGGAATTGGGTCATTTGTAGAGATGTGGATGGACCTAGGTCTGTCATACAGAGTGAAGTGAGTCAGAAAGAGAAAAACAAACACCATATATTAATGCATAGAGTGTTATTTGCTCAGTCATGTCCAACTCTTTGCAACTCCATGGACTGTAGCCTGCCAGATTCCTCTGTCCATGGGATTTCCCAGGCAAGAATACTAGAGTGCGTTGCCATTTCCTTCTTCAGGGGATCTTCCTAACTCAAGAATCGAACCCAGATCTCCTGCACTATGGGTGGATTCTTTACTGCGGGGCTACCAGGGAAGCCTCAAAATTAACATATATATGTGGAATCTAAAAAACAGCACAGATGAACCTATTACCAGGGCAGGAAAAGAGACACAGATGTAGAGAATGGATATCAGGTCTGTTTTACCCAACTAATCTGCACCAGACCACACTCATCTTTTTGTTTTTGTCTTTTATCTGTTCTCTTTTCTTCCTGAATTCCCCTCCCTTCCTCATTGTCACTCTCTGTTTCCCTCATACTGATTGTTGAGCATTCAGTCCAAAATATGTCAGAAAATCTGAGAAAAGAAGGGGAATATAATGTATATACTATATAATATAAAATAAAGTGGGAGGGTTGGGAAATGAGAATATATTTGTATGAGATTGCCTTCTGGATAGTCATGAAGTCAATTGAAATATTGAAGCCAAAATGATCTAACACTCTTGAGAAACTCCATGGAGCACGCCTCCACGAGCCACCTCCAGACCCGTTACTCACCTGGCCTGAATGGCATGCTCACTCATCTCCCCATAAGCTACATGCCCACCTTCCTGACTGATTTCATGATATATTGGAGATGCATGAGAAGCCCATGACATCATCAACTTAAAAAAAGCAACAAAAGAAACCCCGCAATGTAAGAGCTGTGAGTTAAGTTGATTTAGTGTCTTCCTGAGGACAATGCCCCATGAGGACAATGTCCCAGGATAGAGTTTATAGGATAACTCTGAGGTCCTGCCCCAAAGAGGCAGAAACAGAAACCAGTGATTTTGGTTGAAGGATATATGCAATCAAGCATACATCTCAGTAGAAGGTTATTGTTAGTCCCAAGGAATATATATCTCAGCTAATGATCTAAGTGCTTTGTTAAGTATGGAAAAACGCAAGATTCCTTGGTAATAAAGAATTTCTTTTGAAATATTTCTATCTGATGGCCTGTCAGCTGTTTTTCCCAGAGCAGAGTTCCTTCTCCTGCTCTTTGTTGTGAGTTTCTTTCATTGTACATTATAAGCCAGCAATGTAGTGATGAATGACTTAATCCTTGTAGAACCAGACTGTGAGTGATATTCCTTGCTTTCTTGTTTTTTATAACCCAAGATTGGGGTGCATGGTAGCAAGGCGTTGGGTACTGGGAGGGAGAGGATGCATGGGGGAGGGAAATAAGGTGGAGAGTGGGGTTCTCATGTTACTAGGACACCCATCCCACCTCACTCCCACCTCCTCCCCAGGCTTCTTTTGGGACATTACTTCGGAAGAAACATGTTTTGTAGTGAGAAACTAAGATGAATAGCTCTTGTCTGTGTTGTGTTCCTTGATCAGCCTCTCAAGGCTCTGAGCCTTATGGTCCTCCTGCGACCCAGAGGAATCCACATTAAGGGAAGTGTTGAGCAGCTGGGAGGGTCTCGGGCCCGTACCCTCTTCCAGGTGTGCCTTGGCTCTGGCCAGTCTTCCCCTCCCACTGCAATGCACATGGGAGATAAAAGCTCTTCTTCTCTAAACATACTTGTAGTCAGGGGTATGTCAGGAGGATGGACCAGCAGCCTGACACACCAGCCTAGGTGCCAACTCAGCCAATCTTGGCTGGAAAACGGTGTCTTCAACAGGGGGACACAGAAACCAATTTTTGTTTTGTCTTGAAACCATGCATTTCCATTGACTATATTTTCCTTAAAATAAAAGGTGAAAACTTTATACAGGACGAGTGATTGTGACCATGGCCCTTGGGCAGCAGTGGGTGCGTGTCTGTGAGAGAAGGTGCCCTTGAGGAGGTGTAGGGGTGAGTGGGGTGACCTGAGGAGGATTTGAAGAAGGAACTGAAGGCATCCCTTTATCTGCAGAAGTGAGGGGCTAATGTATCTTTCTGGGGCTTATCGTGTGACCTGGGGTCTTAGGATTAATGCAAGGATGGCCAAGGCAGGAGAGGTCTGTAAGGGAGAGGCAGGGCCCGAACCCTTCCCTGGGGGCGTGTAGCCTCTCTCTCACCAGAAGCCTCCCTGCGGTCCTCCTGCCATCCCCTCCATCCTTTGCCACCTGCCACGTCCCCCAGCCTCCCCTTCCCCCACCCTCCAGTGGAGGAGCGTGGGAGTCACTTCTGGAGCCCAGTCTTATGTTTTCTGCTAACTCTTACTGAGCACCTACTGTGTGCAGGGCAGGAATTTCCCTGATGTCCCAGTGCTTCCAGAGACCCTGACTCTCTGTGTGTCCTCTGCTGTCATGATGGTCTGAGTATGGACTCAGTGGAGAAGGCATTTGTACAGTCATACAGATACCTGGGCTGAAGGCAAATTGGAGTGGGAGGGACTTCTCCAAAAGTCAACTAAAATACTGAATTTTTATCTCTTTTTGTTCAAAATTGATATTACGGCATGTTTAGGGGAACCTTACGTTATAGAACAATATCACCATTTTCAAGCAAACAGAGAACGAGGTCAGATGCTTATGGGCCCCTGAAACTCAAACCTGTTTTAAAGGCTTGGTGTCAGAGAGGGGACTG
>NW_024070213.1:61179607-61207829 GCF_014754425.2 Oryx dammah | reverse complement strand
AGAGGAAGGTGGTGAGCCACCTCCGGGACAAGTTCGTCTTCATCACGAGCTGTGACTCGGGCTTCGGGAACCAGCTGGCCAGGCAGCTGGACCTGCGAGGCTTGAGGGTCCTGGCTGCGTGTCTGACGGAGCGAGGGGCGGAGCAGCTGAGGAACCAGACGTCAGACAGGCTGCAGACGGTGATCCTGGACGTCACCAAGACAGAGAGCATTGCTGCGGCCACCGAGTGGGTGAAGGAGCATGTGGGGGACAGAGGTACCACCTACATTTCTTGTTTACTTCTTCTCTCTGTGTGAGAGGAGACCCATTGTCAGGACCCTGGGGAAGAGTCCAAGGTGTTTTCCTAGATGTGAAGTCCCACCTGCCTTCTTCACCTCACCCAGCTGATCAGATGAGCCTCTTCCATCCCTCACCCCTACCTCCTGACCTTGAAGGTTTGCAGTTTAGAGGAGAGATTTCCCTGATGAGACTGTGTCCTTGCAGACTACCTGTCTGGTGTCCCCTCTTCTCTCAACAGAAAGTCTGGGTTTCTTGCTACTGAATGAGCAGGGTGATCAGGGTGAACTTTCTAGAGGAGGGGTGGAGGTGGGGGCTCTGGCTCAAAGTCTGCAAGGGGGTCAGAGGGCAGCACAGGAGCTGCGCTGTGTTCTTAGCTCTTGATTGTGTTCTTACTCGTGACCCATAGACATTCCACTTGGGTATAAATGTCATTCACTTTCAAATGACGATATTGAGTTCTCAGGACTTGTCTAAAGAAACTCAGTTAACTACCATGGAGTTATTTTCCTTCTCTCTTTGGTTTCTGTTTTCCTTCTATTCTCTGTGCTTAAAAAAAAAAAAAAAAATATATATATATATATATTTTTTTTAATTGAAGTATAGTTGACTTAAAAATTTTCAAATACACACAATGTGATTCAGTTGTACACATACACACATATTATTTTTGAAATCATTTTCCATTATAGAGTATTACAAGATATTAACTATAGTTCCCTGTGCTATTCAGTAAACCTTTGGTGCTTGTTGTATATCTCATTTTTTAAATTAAAAATTAGCATTCTATTCATACTAAGTCGTACAAGTGGAATCAAAATGTCACAGATTTTTTAGTTAGGTAAAATTCATGAGTTTTATGGCAGAAAGCAAAGAAGTATAGAGCCTCTTGATGAAAGTGGAAGAGGAGAGTGAAAAAAGCTGGCTTAAAACTCAGCATTCAAAAAATGAAGGTCATGGCATCTGGTCCCATCACTTCATGGCAAATAGACGGGGAAACGATGGAAACAGTGAGAGACTTTATTTTTTTGGGCTCCAAAATCACTGCAGATGGTGACTGCAGCCATGAAATTAAAAGATGCTTGCTCCTTTGGAGAAAAGCTATGACCAACCTAGACAGCATATTAAAAAGCAGAGACATTAATTTACCCACAAAGATCTGTCTAGTCAAAGCTGTGATTTTTCCAGTAGTCATATATGGACATGAGAGTTGGACTATAGGAGAGCTGAGCGCTGAAGAATTGATGCTTTTGAACTGTGGTGTTGGAGAAGACTCTTGAGAGTCCCCTGGACTGCAAGGAGATCCAACCAGTCAATCCTAAAGGAAATCAGTCCTGAATACTCATTGGAAGGACTGAAGCTGAAGCTGAAACTCCAACACTTGAGGCGAAGAACTGAATCCTTGGAAAAGACCCTGATGCTGGGAAAGATTGAAGGCAGGAGGAGAAGGGGACAACAGAGGATGAGATGGTTGGATGGCATCACTGACTCAATGCACATTAGTGTGAAGAAGGTCCAGAAGCTGGTGATGGACAGGGAAGCCTGATGTGCTGCAGTCCTGGGGTGGCAGAGTTGGGCACGACTGAGTGACTGAACTGAACTGAACTGACTGACATATATGTATACAAAAGGTTTTCTACTACTCTTGATAAAAGCTTGAGAAAGAACATCAAAAAAAGAAAGAAGAGATGGAAAAATTGAAAAACATAAACTAAGTGAGATGGGAGCACTGAATATGAAATAGAAAAAATGAAACAAACTAGATAAAAGTAAAAGATCATCATCTAATCCAGCTGGTTTTAAACAGAGCTGTTCATCAGAAATATATCTGGAGATTTGGAGGAAAAAAAGCAATACCTGGGCATTTGTATTTTTCAAAGACCTCTAAGATAATTCTGATATGCATCTGGATTTTAAAGTGTTTATGGGTTTTTCTATTAAATGGTAGTTTTGAGGATACAGAATCTATTATTTTTCTGTTGACCAATCATGATACAACCGTATTGAGTAATAGTTACACAGTCAAAATAGTAAAAGATGTTTATCACTTTTCACAATCAATAGCCAGATTAAAATAAAAGATAATTACAATTGCAAGGTATAATGGGAACGTGATTAGCCTAGCAATATAAATTAATTATATACAATTTGGGGAGTCAAGCACAGTGATGTGATAAGTGGAAGTGTATACAAGCACATGTTTTCATCCATCCAGCCAGTCTATGTCTTTTGGTTGGGGCATTTAATCCATTTACATTTAAGGTAATTATTGATGTGCTGTGCTGTGCTTAGTTGCTCAGCCATGTCTGACTCTTTGCGACCCCATGGACTGTACCCCACCAGGCTCCCCTGTCCATGGGTATTCCTCAGGCAAGAATACTGGAGTGGGTTGCCATGCCCTCCTCCAGGGGATCTTCCCAACCCAGGGACTGAGCCCAGGTCTCCCACATTGCAGGCAGATTCTTTACTGTCTAAGCCACCAGGGAAGCCCAATTATTGATATCTATGCTCCCATTTTCTTAATTCTTTGGGTTTATTTCCTGTTAGGTCTTTTCCTTCTCTTATGCTTCCTGCCTAGAGATGTTCCTTTAGCATTTGTCATACAGCTGGTTTGGTGGTGCAAAGTTCTGTTAACTTTTGCTTGTTTGGAAAGCTTTTGATTTCTCCATCAAATCTGAAGGAGAGTCTCCTGGGTAGAGTATTCTTGGTTGTAGTTTCTTCCCTTTCATCACTTCAAATATATCGTGCCATTCCTTTCTGCCTTGAAGCATTTCTGTTGAGAAATCAGCTGATAACTTGATAGGAGTTCCCCTGTATGTTATTTGTCATTTTTCCCTTATTGCTTTTAATATTTCATCTTTGTCTTTAATTCTTGTCAGTTTGATTACTCTGTGTCTTGGTGTGTTCCTCTTTGGGTTTATCCTGATTCTCTGTGCTTCCTGGACTTGGTTGATATTTCTTTTCCCACGTGAGGGAAGCTTTCAGCTATTATTTCTTCAAATACTTTCGCAGGTCCTTTCCTTCTCTCTTCTCCTTCCCGGACCCCTGTAATGCAAATGTTGATGTGTTTAATGTTGTCCCGGAGGTCTCATAGGCTGTTTTCATTTGTTTGTTTGTTTTTTAATATTTTGTTCTGCAGCAGTGACTTCCACCATTTTGTCCTTCAGGTCATTTATCCATTCTTTTGCTTCAGTTATTCTGCTACTGATTCCTTCTAGTGTATTATTATCTCTGTTTGTTTGCTTTTTAGCCCTTCTAGATGCTTGGTAAACATTTCTTGCATCTTCTCCATTGTTTTCCTAAGATCCTGGATCATCTTCACTATCATTATTCTGAATTCTTTTTCTGGAAGGTTGCCTAATCTCCACTTATTTAATTGTTTTCTTGGGGTTTTATTTTGTCATCTCATCTGGAACACAACTTTCTGCTGTTTTCTTCCAGATTACTTTCTGTAATGTGGTTTTTGCTCTACTCCCTGTGGGATTGTGGTTCTTCTTGCTTCTTCTGTCTGCTCTCTGATGGAGGATGCTAAGAGACTTGTTGTGTAAGCTTCCTGATGGGAGAGACTGGGTCAATTTTTCCTTTCTCAGTAAAGCTTTAATCCAATTATCTGCTGATGGGTGATGGATGGGGTTGTGCTCCCTCCCTGTTTGTTGTTTGGCCTGAGGCAACCCAGCCCTGGGGCCTACAAGCTCTATGGCCGGGTTAATGGTGACCTCCAAGAGGGCTTATGCCAAGGGGGACTTTCCAGGACTGCTGCTGCCTGTGCCCCCATCCCTTTAGTGAGCCCCTGCCAACCCAAGCCTCCAATGGCACCCCACTCCAGTGCTCTTGCCTGGAAAATCCTATGGATGGAGGAACTTGGTGGGCTGCCATCTATGGGGTCACACAGAGTTGGACACGACTGAGTGACTTCACTTTCACTTTTCACTTTCATGCATTGGAGAAGGAAATGGCAACCCACTCCAGTGTTCTTGCTTGGAGAATCCCAGGGACGGGAGCCTGGTAGGCTGCTGTCTATGGGGTCACACAGAGTCAGACACGACTGAAGCAACTCAGCAGCAGCAGCCAACCCAAGCCTCCATAGGAGACCCTCCAACATCATCAGATAGGTTTGCTTCAGTCTCCTATGGGGTCACTTCTCCTTTCCTCTGGGTCTTGGTGCACGTGAGATTTTGCTTGTGCCCTCCACGACTGGAGTCTGTCTTTCCCCCAGTTCTGTGTAAGTCCTGTAATCAAATCCTGATGGTCTTCAAGGTCAGGTTCCCTGGGCATTCCCAGTTCCTTTGTCAGATCCCCAGGCTGGGAAGCCTGATGTGGGGCTCAAAACCTTCACAACACTGGGAGAACTTCTTTGGTATTTTTTGTTCTCCCATTTGTGGGTCATCCACCAGGCGGTTATGGGATTTAATTTTATCGTGACTGCGTCCCTCCTCTGGTGTCACTGGCTTCTTCTTTGTCTTTGGACCTGGGGTATCTTTTTTTGGTGGGTTTCAGCATCCTCCTGTGGATGGTTATTCAGCACTTGGTTGTGATTTTAATGTTCTCGTTGGAGGACATGAGTACACGTCCTTGTACTCTGCCATCTTGAACTGGAAGCCTCTACTACTTTTTATTTTTATTTTATTTTTTTACTACAAATCCGCTGATGTTTGGCAGGGGATAGAGAGAACTTTAGTTTTTTTCTTCTAAGTATAAATGTAAAGCATAATCATTGTGGAAACTGAGAGACATGAGGGATTCAAACCAAACACTCTCAAAATCTCACCACTCAGATAAGTGTTGTTAATATTTTGGGGGTACATGGTCTTATATTTTACAGATATTTATCCTTTTCTTTCTACTATATTAAAATATATAGATTTAGAACATAATAAAAATTTCTTCAAAAACCTCATAAATTACCACTGAGAAAATGCTACACATTAAAATAGCATTACTTATTAAAAAATGCTTCATGGTTTGAGACATATTTCCTACCTTTTAATCACCATATTGAACGTAACCGATATCTCGTAAACTTTCTACCCAAGTCCTTACACTATAACCATGTATGTTTGATTGTATCTTTTTTAAAAAAAAGATATGTTGTTTGTTTATTTATTGTTGGCTGCGATGGGTCTTTCTTTACTTGTGGAGAGCAGAGGCTATTCTCTATTCGAGGTGTGTGGGCTTCTCTTGTTTCAGATCATTGCTTTTATGGTGCACGGGCTTGTAGCTAGAGCTTGTGGGCTCTAGAGTACAGGCTTGGTAATTGTGGCACACGGGCTTATTTGCCCAATGGCGTGTGGGATCTTCCCGGAGGAGGGGTCTAACTGGTGTCCCCTGCACTGTAAGGCAGATTCTTAACCACGGAAACAGCTGGGAAGCCCTTGATCATTTATTTATAACAAATGGTTGGACCGTATTCATCCCACAAGTCAGGCATGTTGCTGAGCAGAGGAGGGACTCAGCTCTCTGTGTGGAACTTCTGGTTCCCTTACCCCAGCAACCTTGAATGAAAGCCTGCTGCCACTGCCCTGAGGCCTAGGCTTGCTAACAGTAGCATGTAGTCACTCAGTCGTGTCCGACTCTTTGCGACCCTGTGGACTATAGCCCACCAGGCTCCTCTGTCCATGAGATTTTCCAGGCAAGAATAGTGGAGTGGATTGCCATTTCCTTCTCCAGGGGATCTACCCGACCCAGGGATCAAACCTGGGTCTCCCGCATCACAGGCAGATGCTTTACCCTCTGAGCCTAAAGATTTACTTTAAAACCTTGGGATTGTGTCTTGGATTCTTACAGAGGTTTCCTTTAAGCAGGGTGAATTTGCACCAAGGAGATGAAGCCAGGGTGGCCTCCAGTGTGAGTGGGAGGAGAAAGTGGAGTTTTCTGGGGTAAGGGGTAGGCTATCTGCCCTGGGTGTCAAGGGGTAAATAGAGGCAGCCTTGTCCCATCCCTCCAAAAATCCCCCTTGAAATTCTCCAGATTGCTGCAGACACATTGTTTAGTATTGAAGTGCTAGGGTTTCAAGCCCAAGCCCATGCCTGAACTACCAAGTCTGTCAACAAGTTCTGCCAAACCTGGGATTTCAGGTCTGTTTCACCCAATCTGCACCCAGATATAGTCATCTTTATATTTTGTCTTTAATCTACTGATTCTTTTTTCTCTCTCTTCCCCTCCCTTTCTCATTGTCTTTTTATGTTTTTCATTCTTCTCATGCTAGCTGTTGAGCACTCAGTCCTAAAAGTATCAGAAAATCTGAAAATGTAGGGGAATATTTATCATGTCTGCAAAGACAACATGAACTGTGAAAACCCAAAACTTTACCCTCCAATGTCCAGATCATGGACCTGCTTGATTTCTTTGTCTTCATTCCCCACTTCCACCCTATTTGGGGTTCTTGCCCTTTGTCAGCAGGCAGTGGGCTGGGCCGTAAAGACAGAGTCAGGAGGGAGGCACGCCTCCTGTCCTCCCGCTGCACACAGGGTCCGCTCTCCCCAAATCCTCAGGAGAACAGAGGTCTCTGCTCTAGCCGCTCCCCCTGCAGCTTCTCTCCTAAAGTTCTCCCCGTGTTGGAAGATGACCTGGCACCACGGCTGAGTCCTCTCTCCTGGGCCCAGCACAGGGTTGCCCTCACCCCTGATGCTTCCCAAGACTCTGAAGTCTGCTGAATAACACTGACATCTCCATGCCCATCTCAACAACTGAGTGGCTGATACTTCATGAAGATACTGGATGAGACCTGTTGCGAGTGATGGAGGTGACCCTGAGTCTACTGCCCTTGGTGCAGAAGGTGAGGGGCCGTGCAGTCAGTCTCCAGCATCATGGTTCAGTGTCCTTTGGAAGCTGCTGCATGTTCAAGTATGGCATGGAGACCTTTTCAGCCTCCATCAGGTTATGGCCTGAATGGATGGGTCCTCTCTCTCTTCCTGCTTCTGTGCTTGTAGGGCAGTGTTTTTCAGGGGTTTCCTCTCTCTGGAGTTTTAGAGACCATTCCTTCCAAGTCCCTCTCTCTTGCTCTGTGTAGGTCTTTCACTGGGAAGAATATTTTTATCTATTTGGTGTCTAGTTGGGTCTGAGGACTAAGGAGTTTGATTGAACATATTACTGCCTGCATGAGGGCCCACAGTCACACAGTTTTGGAGGCAGAATTAGAACTGAAATGATTTGACTGTGCAGTCATTCCATGTGCTTAACTGCTACGTATATAGGTTTCAGGAGCCCTGTGGGGAGGGTATCCATGAAGTAAGTAATCAAGGGAGCTACTCTACCTCAACTGTGGGTGAGACCCCAGGGTCTGCAGGGAGAGGGTGCTTCTAAATGTGTGGGAGTTGTGTCCACAGTCAGGGGCATATTCCTAGAGGAGAGTTGGCCATAGCATTACTAGGGGAGGAGAGCAGCGAGAGGATAGGGTTGAAATGTCACTGCAACTCCAACCTGTTCTGAGTGCTTGGTGTCAGACAGGGGACTGCTGTGGAGTCAGCATGACCAGAAGGATCCTCAAGAGTCTTTGAGTCCTTCAAGGCTGTAGTGTCAGGCCCTCAGGTCACTCCATGTCCCCTACTCAGATGCAGACCTAGAATTTAATGCTTGATCTGAAAACTCCAGATTTTCATATTTGTATTTACATATACACACACACCAAGTCAGACATACCAAACCAACTGAAATCAAATAAAACATCATTGATTCACTTTCTGCCTCAGTGGTATGTGTTCAGGACCACCTTGGGACTCACCCTTAGGAATCTTCTTCAGATGGTAGAGAGCTTGTGATGTTAAATCCCATGACCCTCCTTGCTGATCCTACACTGGGGCTGGGGTGGGTGGTGAAGGCTGCACTGAGATGGCTGTCATGGCAGACAGTGTGGACCATGACACAAGGGTCCCAGTTCAGACAGTGCAGAACAACAGATGCTTTAATAGAAAGTGTAGTGAACACCAGTGCACGTTCTCAGCCTGGACCCTCCACTGAGCTCCTTTCCTCTTCCTTCCAGGCTGCCTTCCTTGGGGAAGGAATCAGGTCTGGTCTGACAGACTTGTGCAGGGGCAGGAACCCATGCAATGAAGATCCACGGTAGGGTCACAAGGAAGCTGTTGTACCTCTTACCCTACGCTGTCCTCAGGTATGACCTAAATCAAATCCCTTACGATTATACAGTGGAAAAGACAAATCAATTCAAGGGATTAGATCTGATAGACAGAGTGCCTGAAGAACTATGGACAGAGGTTCATGATATTGTATAAGAGGTGGTGATCAAAACCATCCCCAAGAAAAAGAAATTCCAAAAGGCTAAATGGTTGTCTGAAGACACCTTACAAATACCTGAGTAAAGAAGAGAAGAAAAAGGCAAAGGAGAAAAGGAAAGATATACCCATCTGAATGCAGAGTTCCAGAGTAGAGCAAGGAGAGAGAGATAAGAAAGGCTTCTTCAGTGAACAGTGCAAAGAAATGGAGGGAAACAATAGAAAGGGAAAGACTAGAGATCTCTTCAAGGAAATCAGAGATACCAAGGGAATATTTCATCCAAAGATAGGCACACTAAAGGACAGGAAGACCTAACAGAAGCAGAAGATATTAAGAAGAGGTGGCAAGAATACAGAGAAGAACTATACAAAAAAGATCTTAATGACCTGGATAACCATGATGATGTGATCACTCACCTAGAACCAGACATCTTGGAGTGTGAAATCAAGTGGGTCTTAGGAAGCATCACAACAAACAAAGCTGGTGGAGGTGATGGAATTCCAGTTGAGTTCTTTCACATCCTGAAAGATGATGCTGTGAGAGTGCTGCATTCAGTCTGCCAGAAAATTTGGAAAATTCAGCAGTGGCCACAGGACTAGAAAAGGTTAGTTTTCATTCCATCCCCAAAAAAGGCAATGTCAAAAAATGTTCAATCTACTGCAATTGCACTCATTTCACATACTAGCATAAAAATGCTCAAAGTCCTTCAAGCTAGGCTTCAACAGTATACGAACTGAGAACTTCCAGATGTACAAGCTGGATTTAGAAAAGGCAAAGGAACCAGAGATCAAATTGCCAACATTGGCTGGAACATAGAAAAAGCCTGAGAATTCCAGAAAATCATCTACTTCCGCTTCATTGGCTCTGCTTAAGCCTTTGACTGTTTAGATCAAAACAAACTGTGGAAAATTCTTAAAGAGATGGGAATACCAGACCACCTTACCTGTCTTCTGAAAAACCTGTATGTAGTTCAAGAAGTAACAGTTAGAACTGGACATGGAACAACAGACTGGTTCCAAATTGAGAAAGGAGTACATCAAGGCTGTATATTGTCACCTTGCTTATTTAACTTCTATGCAGAGTGCATCATGCGAAATGCTGGGCTGGATGAAGCACAAACTGGAATCAAGATTGCTGGGAGAAATATCAGTAACTTCAGACACTCAGATGACACAGCCCCTATAGCAGAATGCAAAGAGGAATTGAAAGGCCTCCTGATGAGGGTGAAAGAGGAGAGTGAAAAAGCTGACTTAAAACTCAGCATTCAAAAAACTAAGATCACGGCATCCAGTCCCATCACTTCATGCCAAATAGGTGGGGAAACAAAGGAACCAGTGACAGAAACTTTATTTTCTTGGGCTCCAAAATCACTGCAGATGGTGACTGCAGCCATGAAATTAAAAGATGCTTGCTCTTTGGAAGAAAAGCTATGACAAACCTAGACAGTGTATTGAAAGCAGACAAATTGCTTTGCCAACAAAGGTCCGTCTGGTCAGAGCTATGGTTTTACAATAGTCATGCACAGATGTGAAAGCTGGACAATAAAAAAGCTGAGCACTGAAGAACTGATGCCTTCAAACTGTGGTGCTGGGGAAGACTTTTGAGAGTCCCTTGGACAGAAAGGAAATCAAACCAGTCAATCCTAAAGGAACTCAGTCCTGAATACACACTGGTAGGACTGATGCTGAAGCTGAAGCACCAGTATTTTGGCCACCTGATGGGAAGAACTGACTCCTTGGAAAAGACTCCGATGCTGGGAAAGATTGAAGGCAGGAGGAGAAGAGGACAACAGAGGATGAGATGGTTGGATGGCATCAATGACTCAATGGACGTGAATTTGAGCAAGCTCCGGGAAATGGTGAAGGACAGGGAAGCCTGATGTGCTGCAGTCCATGGGCTCGCAAAGAGTTGGACATGACTGAGCCGCTAAATAGCAACTCCTTCCACCCAGTGCCCATCGTTTTCCTGACTTGGCAGTCGGAGCTGTGATAAACGTGGATGGTGAGGAGATGCCCAGGGCGCTGACCCCGGCTCCCTCTGCACCTGCCCCTCTCACCAGCTCCACACCCCTCGTGGTCCAGCCCTGTTACTGGATGGTATCCTCCACCTCCCCGTGAACCCCTCCTTGCACAGCTGTTCTGTGGTCCAATCTTGGGTCATTTCCTCATTCTCCTGAGGGCTCAGCTCCCTCCTTCTGTCCACCATCACCCTCATACAAACTGAACTAATTCCTTTCCGTCATTGTGGTTTACATCTCCCTGCTTATGGGTGGTCTGCACACCCCATTCCACGGTCCCTGTTCAAGTCAGCATTTTCCATCAGTCTCTTCTCAGTGTCTGAGCAGTCTGGACTCTGGGTGTAGTGCTGGGCAGGGCAGGGTGTGAACACAGGAAGAGCAGAAGGCAATGAACCCAAACACTGAGGACTGTGAGCAGGGCATCTTCACAAAATAAAAGGGGAACAACCGTTGGAGCAGTTTTGTTTGAGTCCTTCCAACACCCGTCCCAGCATCTGGGAGAAGTCTCACCATTGCCTGTGTCCCCTCATTCCTTTCGTGTCCCCTCTCTTTGCCTCAAACACCCCCCACTGCTCTTCTGAACCCCTTTTGGGTCCAGAGAACTTTTTTATCAGGAGAGAACTTATTCCCTTTTGCCTTCTCCTGATCCTAGAGAGGCTGAGGGGCTTAGATTTTCAGGAGGGAATTCTGGAGCTGAGCCAGAAGAGGGAACCAGCTCAGAGGCTAAGCCAGCTGCCCAGAGTCACACAGCTAGTTGGCAGCAAAACTGGGTTTGAAGCCATGGTGTCTGTGGATTCTAAGTGTATTCCCTTGTAAGAATCTCCAATAGGTTAAGAAGACACAGGCCCTAGACTTGAATTGTCAAAAGGGAAGAAGGTAGTTGTGAATCATGAAACCAGGAATGTAAGTGTTCTAATGTGTGAGGTGTGAGGGCGGGGGTTGAAATTTGGGCAGAGGGAAACAGGGAGGAGTGGGAGGATCAGACAGAGGTGGTTGGGAAAACTATTGTCATCCTTAAGAGGCTGTGTTGTAAATGCAATGACATCTGTTAGAAATGCGTTAAATGTACCAAGAGCATGTATCAGGGTCAGAGTCAGTCACAGTCACTGAAGAGGGTGAACAGGAAAATCTAAATCAGTACGGGAACTCCATCCAGAGAGCCAGAGAGCCTGGAGGCTGACCGGCCAACTATCATTGTGCATGTTCTTAATTTCTCCTGCCTGACCACTAGCCAGCCTCTGCTTCACACCAACCCCTGTGTGTCTGTCCCCTGGGAGCCATGTGGCTGTACCTGGCGGTCCTTGTGGGCCTATACTAACTCCTGCGCTGGTACCAGGAGAGGCAGTGGGTGAAGGAGTGTGTGGGGGACAGAGGTACCACCCACATTTCTTTTGTGTTTCTTTATTTCTTCTCTCTCTGTAAAGGTTGAGACCCCTTTTCAACTGACTGGGAATTCCCAAGCTGTTTCCCAGGACTTGAAGTCCCACCTGCCTTCTTCACCTCACCCAGCTGACAGAGGAGCCTCCTTCATCCCCCACCCCCACCTCCGGACCTTGAAGCTCTGCAGGGGCGGCCAGGGGGTGCAGACTCGCTGTCGGGAGGCCCCTCTGCTCTCACAAAAATACTTGGTTTCTTGCTGCTGAGTGAGCAGGGTGATCAGGTCTCAGTTTCTGGAGATGGAGTGGAAATAGCGACTTTGGCTGGAAGTCTGTTCAGTTGCCTGGGTTGTGGGCAGCCGTGGAGCTGGACTGTGTTGTCAGCACTTGATCACGTTCTTGCTGCTGAAACATATTAGTCTGACTTGGATTTAAATGTTACCTATTTTGGAGGATGACACTGAGCGCTGAAGACTTGTCAAAGGAAGTCAGAAAACTACTATAGGGTCACTTCCTCTCTCTCTTTTTTCTGTTTTTCTTCTTCTGCTTTTTCTTATTACTACAATTGTTCCGAGTTTTGCAAAGGAAGGAAAGAAATTTAATTTCTCTTATCTTACTAGAAATCTAAAACATGGTCATTGTGGAAACTCACAAATGTGAAGGGATTAAGAACAAACACGAATATCTCACCTTCCAAGGTAATATTAACATTTTGACATACATGGTTTTCTGTTGTCACGTGTTAGTATCTTTTTCTTTACACTAAATGAATATCTGTAGATTTAGAACATTTCAAAAATTTCTTCAAAAGCATCATAGATTATGATTGAGAAGATACTATACTTTTAAATAGCATTATTTACTAAAAAGTATTTTATGGTATGATACATAATTATTTCCTACCTTTAATTCACCATATTCAACACAAATGATATCTCAGTAAGGTTGAGATGTTTTTACCCAAGTCCCTAGACTATAACTGTATGTGTTGACTGTAAATGGTTGGAGAATATTCTTCCTACAAGGCAGGCATGCTTCTGAGCAGAGGAGGAACTCAGCTCTCTGTGTGGATATTTCTGGCACTCCTGCCCCAGCAACCCTGAATGCTCTCTCCTGCTGCCCTGAGGCCTGTGATTACTAAGTGTTTCCTTTCAGACCTTAAGATTCTCTCAGTTCCTCCCACCCTCTCCTTCCCCATTGTGTCTGTTCGCTCTGTCCATGTCTCCATTGTTGCCCTGCAAGAAGGTTCATCAGTATCAATGTAAATTACCATATGTCAGATGGGTAGCCAAGGAAATTTGCTGTATGACCCAAGGAGCTCAAATCAGGTGCTCTGTGACCACCCAGAGAGGTGGGATAGAGTGACAGGTAGGAGGGAGGTTCAAGAGGGGTGGGACACATGTACACCCATGGTTGATTCATGCTGATGTATGACAGAAACCAGCATAATATAGTAAAGCAATTATCGTCCAATTAAAACGCCTCTTCTGAAAAGCTCCAGGCTTGGTAGATATGGGGACCACTGTTTTCACGAACCCCTTATTATTATTGGGAGGAAACTGAAGCCAGAGAAGGAAGACCCTATGTAGTCATGGCAAGCTGGCCTTGGGACAGCTGGTTTTCATGTTGTGACATTTATTGTTTGTAGACACCTGCAGTTTCTGTAGTCCAGATATTCTCAGAATGGAGTTAGATGTGCCTTCGTGTGGAACCATTGCTCCTGATGTAAGAGTTGGGGCACTCATTTGACAATGTAGGTTGATTCAAGTTAGGTGGTCTAAGGGATTCTTAAGAACATTGCTACATAAGTTGATCCCTAAGTCAGAATGGTTGGAAGTAGAAATATATCTGGATTCTGGCTCCTTCTGGACAGTCATGAAATCAGTCGACTTGTTGGAGACAATCTGCTGCCAGGATCTGTCCTTGGTGACCAACTGCATGGAGCACGCCCTGACCGCCTGCCACCCCCGCACCCGATACTCACCTGGCTGGGATGCCAAGTTCATCTACCTCCCCATGAGCTACCTGCCCAGCTTCCTGGTGGATCTCATGGTGTACTAGAGTAACCCCCAGCCTGCTAAGGCCCTGTAACCCAAGACTGGGGTGCATTGTAGGGGGGAGTTGCGTACAGAGTAGGGAGCGGATGCTCTGGGGGAGGGAAATAGAGTGGAGAGCGGAGTGTGGAGTTCTCATGTCACCAGGACGCTCATCTCACCTCACTCCCACCTCCTTCCCAGACTTCTCTTGGGACATCACTTAGGACTCGGGGATAGTAGGAAGATGTTTTGTAGAGAGAAACTGAGATCAATAGCTCTCATCTGCGTTCTGTTCCTTGATCAGCCTCTCAAGGCTCTGAAACTTATGGCCCTCCTGCCACCCTGAAGAATCTGCATTGTCTGGAGGGTGTAAACAGCTGGGAGGGTCCCGGCCTCCCCATCTTCTGGCCCTGTCCACCTCTTCCTGGTGTGCCTTGGCCCTGGCCAGTATCCCCCTCTCACTGGATGGAAATGGACATGGGAGGTAAAAACCCTTCTTCCCTAAAGATACTTGTAGCCAGGAGTGTGTGTGTGGGCTGACCACCAGTCTGACACACCAGCCCAGGTGCCAACTCAGCCAACTTTGGCTGGAAAGCAGTATCTTCAGTGGAGGTCCAGACAGAGAACACAGAAACCAATGCTTGTTTTTTTCTTGAAATCACGAATTTCCATTGATTATATCCCCTTAAAATAAAAATTGAGATGTTTACCCAGGCCCAGTGACTGTGACCACGGTCTTGGGCAGCGGTGTGTGTGTGTCTGTGAGACAAAGTCAGGTGACCTCGCGGACGTGTAGGGGTGCGTGGGGCGACCTGAGGAGGGTCTGAAGAAGGCAATGAGGTCATCCCTTTGTCTGCAGAAGCGAAGGGCTAATGTGTCTTTCTGGGGCTTATAGTGTGAACTAGGGTCCCAGGAGTAAGACAAGGACGGACAAACAAGGAGAGGTCTGTAAGGGAGAGGCAGGGCCCGAACCCTTCCCTGGGGACATGTAGCCTCTCTCTCACCAGAAGCCTCCCTGCGGTCCTCCTGCCATCCCCTCCTATAGAATCACTACCCTCCATCCTTTGCCACCTGCTAGGTCCCCCAGCCCAGATCATCTCCCACCGCCCTCCATTGGAGGAGCGGGAGAGTCACTTCTGGAGCCTGGTCTTATGTTTTCTGCTAACACTTAGCACATACTGTGATCAGGGCAGGAATTCCCCTGATGTCCCAGTGCTTCCAGAGACCCTGACTCTCTGTGTGTCCTCTGCTGTCATGATGGTCTGAGTATGGATTCAGTGGAGAAGGTATTTGTACAGTCACACAAATTTCTGGACTGAGGGCAAATTTGAGTGGGAGGGACTTTTCCAAGAGTCAACTAAAAAACTGAAATTTTATCTCTTTTTGTTCAAAACTGAGATTATGGCATGTTTACAGGAATCTTATGTTATAGAACAATATCACCATTTTTGAGTAAACAGAGAGCGAGGTCAGATGCTATAGGACCAGTGAAATCAAACCTGTTTTAAAGGCTTGGTGTCAGAGAGGGGACTGCTGAAGAGATGAACGTGACCAAGAGGATCCTCAAGGATCTCTGAATCCCTCAGGCTGTGGTGTGTCAGCCCCTCAAGGTTGATCCACATTCTCCTCTTCAATGCAAACCTAGAGCTTCTTGCTTGATCTGAAGACCCCAGATTTTCATATTTTTATTTATACACACATACCGCGAGACCTACCAAACCAACTGAAATCAAGTAAAGCATCACTGATACACTTTATGCCTTGGGGGTATGTGTTCAGGAGCTCTGAACTCATCTCCAGCAATCCTCTACAGAATGTCAGAGGACTTGTGAGGTTACAAACCCTGACTCTCCTTGCTGGTCCTACAAGGGGTTGGGGGACACAGAGCTGCACTGAGATAAGTTCCATGGCCAACTCTGGGGACTGTGACTCACCACCCCCAACTCAAACAAGGCAGAACAACAAATGCACTGGGAAAAAGGTGCTGGGCACAGCAGCTCACATTCTCAGGCTGGACCCTCAGCAGAGCCCCATTCCTCCTTTTTCCAGGCCGCCTTCCTTGAGGAGGGAGCTAGGTCTGCTCTGATGGACGTATGCAGGGGCAGGAACCCATGCTATGAAGATGCACAGGAGTGCCAAAGGGAAGGTGCTGTCACTCATTCCCTGGGCTGTCCTGGCCTTTGTGAGTTGCATGGGGTAGTGACTCCCCAGCCCCTCCAATCACCTGAACACACTGGTCGGTCTCTACATTTTAGAGTCTCCACTTCAGACAGTGGAGCTGGAAACAAGCTTGTACAGTTTGCCCTCACTCCCTACCCCTTCCTACTCCCCCATTTGTTACCTACACCTCCACCTGCTCAGAGGACGTGTCCTGGGTGTAGAACAGGCAGTTGGTGGGGGGTGGCCTTATGCTTGACAGTACTCCCTGCTGAGATGCTCTGGGGCTACACCAAGGGGTATGTGCGTCAGCTCTGGGTCACATGTGGCTCAGAGGTTCTGCCCTGGAATCTGGCCAAACTACCCCTCCGAGGACATAAGATGCAGAGATTCTTGTCAGTGAGTCTCCCTGACAGTATCTCCTCTGAAAGATTTCTTGCTCTGGTCCCTGCAGATCCCAGGTGAGTGTCACCCCAGCCCCTGCCTCTTATTGCTCTCTCCCGACCTGCCTGTCATTGTCCCCACCTGGAACAGGAGTTTGAGGCTCCATGAGACCCCACAAGTCATCATATGACTTTCAAGACTCACAAAAGGGAAGCTGATGGTGTGAGGAGTGGGATGGAGCTACTGCGTGGACCCGTGGGAATTTACAGTGAAGGAATTCATGGTCAGAGAAAACAATCTCCTGTTTCTTCCAAGTAAAGAAACCACAACCTTCTCCCTTAACAGAGTTAGTGTTTGTATAAGACTTGCATTTTCCCCTGACAGTTTCCAAGGCACTATCCTCCATCCTGGCCTTCTTCTTTCTCACCCTTTGGGAAACCCCTGTGGAAGGGTCCTGCTGGTCACCCAGGAAGCAGGTAGAGGCTGCTTTCTGCAGGACCATCCTTTCCATTACTGCTGCTGATTGCCACCTGAGGGACAACTCCTTTCAGGAGGCAGTCAGCACCCTGCAGGTGGCAGTGACCACTAGAGGCTGAATCTGTCCTCCTCTCTGTGTTTCCTGGCTGCTGGGGTGGGCTCCAGGGGCATCTGAACCTCTGTGTCATTGGAGAATCCTCTCCTTCCAGCCAGTGCCCATCGTCTTTCCTGATCTGGAGTCGGATCTGTGATAAACATGGATGGTGAGGAGATGTCCAGGGAACTGACCCCAGCTCCTTCTGCCCCTGCCTTGCTCACCAGCTCAGTGCCCCTGGTGGTCCAGCCCCATTACTAAATAGTATCCTCCCCATCTCTGTGAACCCCCTGCATGCACAGCTGCTCTGGGGTCCAGTCTCCGGTCCTTTCTTCAGTCTCCTGAGCGGGCAGCTTGCTACTCCTCTCCATCATCAGTTCAGTTCAGTTCAGTTCAGTCGCTCAGTCGTGTCCGACTCTTTGCGACCCCATGAATCGCAGCACACCAGGCCTCCCTGTCCATCACCAACTCCCAGAGTTCACTCAGACTCGCGTCCATCGAGTCAGTGATGCCATTCAGCCATCTCATCCTCTGTCGTCCCCTTCTCCTCCTGCCCCCAGTCCCTCCCAGCATCAACCCTTATACAAATTGAACTAATTCATTTCCAATTATTTAACTCCCTTCTTGGGGGAGTCAGCATTCCAATTAATGATAAGATATCAAGGTTCAAATCAGTCTTTTCTCCACGTCTGTTTAGTTTGGATTCTGTGTGTGGTGCTGGGCAGGGCAGGGTCTGAGCACAGAAGGGGAGAGGGCAATGGAACCCAGCGCTCAGGGACAGCGCTCAGGTTCTGTGGACAGAATTTCTTGGAGATAAAGGGGAACACCTGTTAGAGCAGCTTCGTGTGAGTCCTTCCAATACTCATCCCAGCATCTGGGAGAAGTCTCACCATTGCCTGTGTCCCTTCATTCCCTTCGTGTCCCCTCTCTTTGTCTCAGACAGCCCCACTGCTCTTCTGAACATCTTTTTAATCCAGAGAGCCACTGAATCAGGAGACATTTTATTCCCTTTTGCCTTCTCCTTCTAATCCTAGAGAGGCTGAGGGGACATAGTCTTTTAGGAGTGAATTCTGTGAGCTGAGGGAGAAGAGGAAACCAGAACAGAGGCTAAGCCAGCTGCCCAGGGTCAGACAGCTAGTTGGCAGAAAAGTTGGGTTTTGAAGTCACATGTGTCTTGATTCCAAGTGTATCCCCTTATAAGAATGTTCCTAGTCTAAGAGACCCAGGTCATAGCCTTCAATAAGAAAAAGGGAACAATTTGGTTGTGAACCGTGAAACTTGGGATCCAAAATTTCTAACGTGTTCGTGGGTGTGTGAGGATTGAGAGGGTAGAGGTGGGCAGAGGGAAACAGGCAGGAGTGCAAGGACCAGGAAACTGAGGTGGGAAAAGTACTGTCCTCCTTAAGGGTTTGTGTTGGAAATGCAATAGTATCAATGAGAAGTGCATTAATTGTGCCAAAAAGCCAAAAGCAAGTACTGGGATCAGAGTCAGTCATAATCACTGAAGAAGGTAAATAGGAAATCTTCAGAACTCCATTCCAGAGAGTCTGGAGGCTGACTGGCCAATCACCTTCGTGCATGTTCTTAATTTCTTCCGTCTGATCACTAACCAGACACTAGTCACCCCAACCTGTGTGTGCCTGTCCCCTACAAACCCATGTGGCTGTACCTGGTGGTCCTCGTGGGCTTGTACTACCTCCTGCACTCTTACTCGGAAGACAAGTTTGTCTTCATCACGGGCTGTGATTCGAGCTTTGGGTACCTGCTGGCCAGGCAGCTGGACCTGCAAGGCATGTGGGTCCTGGCTGCGTGTCTGACAGAGCAGGGAGCTGAGCAACTGAGGAAGCAGACATCAACAGGCTGCAGACGGTGATCCTGGACCTCACCAAGACAGAGTGTTGCTGCGGCCGCCAAGTGGGTGAAGGAGTGTGTGGGAGACAGAAGTACTGCCCACATTTTTTGTTTGTGTACTTCTCTCTGTGTGAGGGGAGACCCGTTGTCAGCTCCTTGGGGAATAATCCAAGGTGTTTTCCTGGATGTGAAGTCCCACTTGCCTTCTTCACCTCACCCAGCTGACTGGACGAGCCTCTTCCATCCATCACACCCACCTCCTGACCTTGAGCGTTTGCAGTTTGGGAGAGAGATTTCCCTGATGAGACAGTGTCCTTGTAGACTCCCTGTCTGGTATCCCCTCCTGTCTTAGCAGAAAGTCTAGGTTTCTTGCTGCCGAGTGAGCAGGGTGATCAGGGTGGACATTCTGGAGGAGGGGTGGAGGTGGAGGCTCTGGTTGAAAGGCTGCAAGGGGGTCGGAGGGGAGCACTGGAGCTGGGCTGTGTTCTCAGCACTTGATCATGTTCTTGTTGGTGACCCATAGGCATCCCACTTGGCTTTTAATGTCACTTACTTTCAAATAATGATACTGAGTTCTCAGGGCTTGTCTAAGGGAAGTCAAGTAACTACTATGGAGTCACTTTCTCTCTCTGCTTTCTGCTTTCCTTCTTTTCTCTACTGCCTTTTTTTTTTTTTTAAATAAATTCTTAGAATCTGCCTATGTTTTGCAGTGTAAGGAGAGAACTTCAGTTTCTTTCATCTAAGTGATGAAAGAATGATCATTGTGGAAACTGAGAGATATGCCAAACACTGAAAATCTCACCACCCAGAGATAAGGGCTATTAGTATTTTGATATACATGGTCTTATATTTGCACATATTTATCCTTTTCTTTCTACTATATGTAAATACATAGATTTAGAACATGATAAAATTTTCTTCAAAAACATCATAAATTATGACTGAGAAAATACTACACATTAAAATAGCATCACTTACTAAAAAGTACTTCATAGTATAATACATAATTATTTCGTACATTTTATTCACCATATTCCACATAAATGATATCTTTACACTATAACCGTGTACGTTGATTGTGTCTTTGATAACAAATGGTTGGACTGTATTCATCCTACAAGTTGGGAATGTTGCCGAGCAGGGCAGGGACTCAGCTCTCTGTGTGGAACTTCTGGTTCCCTTACCCCAGCAACCTTGAATGCCTGCTGCTGCTGCCATGAGGCCTATGGTTGCTAAAGGTTTACTTTAAAACCTTGGGATTGTGTCTTGGATTCTTGCAAGTGGTTTCCTTTAAGCTGGGTGAATTTGCACCAAGAAGATGAAGCCAGGGTGGCCTCCTGTGTGAGTGGGAGGAGAAGGTGGAGTTTTCTGGGGTAGGGGGTGAACTCTGTGCTCTGGGTGTTAAGGGTAAGGAGAAGCATCCGTGCCCTCCCCCAAAATAGCCCTTGGAATTCTCCAGATTCCTGAGACACATTGCTCAGTATTGAAATGCAGGTGTTTCAAGCCCAGGTCCTAGAGGTCAATACCAGGTCTGCCACTAAGTTCCCTCAAGCCTGAGATCTCGGGTCTGTTTCACCCAACCAATCTGCACTCAGTTACAGTCATCTTTTTTTGTTTTGGTCTTCATCTCTTGATTCCTTTTTTTCCTCACTTCCCTGCCCATCCTCATTGTCTATGTTTCCTCTCTTTTCCTCATACTAACTGTTGAGCACTCAGTCCTGAAGCTGTCAGAAAATCTTGAAAGCTGGGGAATATTTATTAGTGTTCAAAGACACCATTGAGAGCTCAGCTGGTAAAGAATCTGCCTGTAATGTGGGAGACCTGGGTTCGATCCCTGGGCTGGGAAGATCCCCTGGAGAAGGGAAAGGCTGCCCACTCAGTATTCTGGATTGGATAATTCCATGGACTCTATAGTCCCTGGGGTCACTAAGAGTTGTACACAACTTACTGACTTTCACTTTCAAAGACACTATGGACTGTGAAAACCTAAAACTTCTCTCTTGAGTTCCAGACTATAGACCCACTACATTTCCTCAAGCTCAATACCTGCCTTCATCAACACTGGGATACTTCTTCCTTGTCACCAGGCCGTGGGCAGGGTGTGAAGACCAAGTCGGGAGGAAGGCACAACTCCTGTCCTCCCACTGCTCATAGGGTCTGGACTCCCTAGACCCCCAGGAGTGTGTTGGTCTCTGCTCCAGCCCCTCCCCTGCAGCCTCTCTCCTAAAGTCCTTCCGGGTCGGAGGGTGAATGGCACCGTGGCTCAGTCCTCTCTCCTGGGACCACACAGTGTTGCCCTCTCGTCCTCACTCTTCCCAGGACTCTGGGGTCTGGTGAATAAAGCTGGCATTTGCACAATGATGGCACCCCATCAGTGGTTGATCAAACAGGACTTTGTGAAGATTCTGGATGTTAACCTCTTGGGGGTGATTGACATGACCCTGAGTCTGCTGACTCTGGGGCGGAAAAGGAGGGGCTATGTGGCTAACATCTCCAGCATCATGGGCCAGCTGGCTCTCTTTGGTGGAGGCTACTGCATGTTCAAGTACAGCGTGGAGCCCTTCTTGGACTCCCTCAGGTAATGGTCTGAGGGGGGAGGCCCTTCTTCTCTTCTCCTCCTTCTGAGCACTGAGGCAGGGAAGGGGTTAAGGCAGGGGTTCTACCAGTATTTTCATACATCACAGACCTATTGACTCTTCCTTCCAGGTCCCTCTCACTGTGCAGGTCTCTTTGATGAGAAGCATGTTCATATGTTTTCTATCCCTAGTTGGTCCCAAGCCTATAGGGTTTGATTCAACTTATTCCTGCCTTGCGGGAGGGCCCATGGTCGGAAATTATTGGAGGAGCAATAACTGATATGTGTTGGCTGTGCAGGCCTTTATGTGCTCAACTGCTATGGTGTTTATGTTCTGGAAGCCCTGGGGGGATGTGTACCCCTTGAAGCAATTGGTCAAGAGAGTTACCCTGTCAAATAAGTGGTAGAGACCACTGGCTCTGATGTATGGGAGCTCTGTCCACAGACTGGTGGATGCTTCTTAGAGGACAGGGGTTACTGGGGTGGGAGAGGGGAGACGAGGGATGTGGTATATGGAAAGACACAATGTGCAAAATGGTGATTGATTGGAGTGAGAGCAATAGGAGGTGACAACATTTAAGCAATGCTCTGCAGCACAGTTGGTAGGATGTAGAGCTGATAGGCATGGGGTGTAAAATAACTGGGAAAATGGTCAAACTCTATAAAGAAGCAGTAACATCACCATGAGCTTCTCTCCCTGGCTTCTGTGCCTCTCAACTTCTGAGAGCTCCCAGCCCATCTCACCCAAGCCTGTACTGGTGTTTGACTGTTCTTTCATGTTCTTCTTGCACGACATCTCTAGTCTTTGCCCCTCGAGCTCTCCTACTTTGGAGTGAAACTGGCTATGGTTGAGCCCAGTTACTTCCTGACCAATATGATCCAAGGTGAGGTGTTTAATGGAACTGTCCAGGCATCATGGGATCATGCCAGCCCAGAGATCCAGGAACTCTATGATGACAACTTCCTTGCTGGCTGTGAGTTAGCTGTGGGCTTTGGGAAAATATTCAGAAATGCATCATTAGTGCCTCCTTCAGTCTCAGTTCCATCCTCCAGGCTCTCATTTACCCCCACAGTGGGGATATGAGCTCATCTTCAAGGTCTCTGATTGGTCAACTGGTGACAGAAGGGGAGGATTGAGGCTTGGTAGTTCTAGAGAACAGTTTCTCTTCAGAAACCATTTTAATTTGGAAAGGAGACTGATGTCACAAGGGATACACCCCTGGAATCATGGCAAGGTGGTGTTGTGAAAGTAAGTCACTCAGTCGTGTCCAACTCTTTGTGACCCAATGGACTATAGAGTCCATGGAATTCTCCAGGCCAGAATACTGGAGTGGGCAGTCTTTCCCTTCTTCAGGGGAACGTCCCAACCCAGGGATCGATCCCAGGTCTCCCGCATTGCAGGTGAATTCTTTACCAGCTGAGTCACACTGGTGTTAGCACCACCTTTTCTCAGGTGCCTCTATTTCTAGTGTGGGTAGAGACCTCCAGGGTGTAGTATATGTATTCCCTGGAAAGGTACTAGAGGACACTAACTTAGTGTCAAAGTGTATTTTTTGCTGTCTGCTAGGATACATTGCAGTGATATCTATTGATTTGATATGGACCATGATTTTGGAAGAGAACAGAATTTTGGGGAAGTCAAGTTGATCTGGAAGTGGGAGGGCTGGAAAATGGCAATAACTAGGATGGAGTCTCCTTCTGTACAGTCATGAAGACATCGGATTTACTGAAGCCACTGTGGGCTGGAAATCTGTCCTTGGTGACCGACTGCATGGAGCACGCCCTGACCACCTGCCACCCCCACACCAGATACTCAGCTGGCTGGGAGGCCAAGTTCTTCTATCTCCCCATGAGCTACCTGCCCAGCTTCCTGGTGCATCTCATGATGTACCGGGGTTACTCTGGGCCTGCTAAGGCCCTGTAATGCAAGAGCGGGGTTCATGGTAGCGGGAAGTTCGGTCCTGGGTGGGGAAAGAACACATGGAGGAAGGGAAATAGAGTGGAGAGGGGCATTCTCAGGGGACCAGAACACACATTCCACTTCACACCCCACCCACTCCCCAGGCTTTGCTTGCATCATTGCTTAGGACTTGGGGAAATTAGAAAGAGACATATTGTGCTTGAGGAACTGGGGTCGATGCTCACGTCTTCAATCTGTCCCTTGTGTGTTATGACCCACATCAGCTGTGAAAACCCCTACTGTGGGGAGGACATGAGACACTGGGGCTTTCAGTCCCCTGTGCTTTGGCTCTGTCCACCTCTTCAGATGAATCTTTCCCATGTTCTGTCTCCCTCTTCCCCAGGATAGAAATGATGAGCAAGCGGATAAAAGCCCCTTTTCCCTGAAGGTGTCTGTTGATCGTGAAGAGTGACTATCAGACTGACCCAATAGTCTGGGTGCCAATTCAGTGGCCTTGGCAAGTTTGGATACAGAAACCAAGTTTTGATCCATCTTGGAAACAAGAATTTCTGTTGATTATTTTTTCCCTAAAATTTCATTTGAAAAGTTCACCTACTAGAATGCATGCTAGGGCTTCATGGTTAAACTGAAGGCACTTGATTTTCAAATTATTATTTATGACACACACAAAGAGTACCAGTCTCACCAAACCAACTGAAATCAAATAAATCATCATTGATTCACTTTATGTCTTGGGGGGGTGTGTTCAGGAGGTTTAGAATCACTCCCATGAATCCTCTCTAGAATGTCAGAGGGCTTGTGAGGTTATAAAGCCCTGACCCTCGTTGCCGGTCCCACAAGGGTTTGGGGGATGCAGGGCTGCACTGAGATGGGTTCCACGGCCACCTGTTTCATCTGTGACACTCAGACAAGGCTGAACAACAAATGCATTGAAAAAGAAGTGCAGTGCACACCAGCTGAGTCTTCAGGCTGGGCCCTCAGCGGATTCCCAGTTCTCCTCCTTCCAGGCTGCCTTCCTTGAAGGAGGAGCCAGGTCTGGTCTGATGGATGTGAGCAGAGGCTGGAACCCATGCCAGAGTCCACGAAGCAGCCACAAAGCAGTCTCCCTCTCCTCCCCTTGGCTGTCCTGGTGGTTTTGATGAACAGGTTCAGTGACTCCCCAACCCTAATACCATCTCCTCCCAGAATCAGATACTTAGGACATGAGGGGAGGGTTTGTCTGTCCATTCTGGAAGCTCACTCAGATAGGGCTGGAAGCAAGGTTGCACAATTAGCCCTCACTCTTGGCCCCTTCCAGTCCCCTGTCTTCTAAGCCTCTCTCTTTTCAAAGGACTCTTCCTGGGAGATGAGGAGATAGATGTGGAATGACCTGTGTCTTGACTGTGGTCCTCCTGAGACTGGGAGGTTGCCACCAGGGGGCGACTCCCTGATCCTAAGCATATAGTCTTGACAGTTGCTGCCTTGGTATGTGGCCCAGCTGAACCTCCCAGGACCAAAGGTGCAGACATTTTAGTCAGTGAGCCTGCCTGACAGGTGGCCCCTGAAAGACGTTTCGTTGTGGGCTCTGCAGCTCCCAGGTGACTGAGAGTCAACTCCAGCCTCCTGTCTCAGGTCTCTCCCGATCTTCCTGTGGTTTTTCCCACTTGGAATGTAGTGTGGAGCTCCTGACAGGTCCCAAAGCCACGCTGTAACTTTCAGGATTGGCAGAACAGGGGCAGATGCCCTGAGGGCTGGCACCAATCTGCTGCATGGCCCTGCGGGAATTTGCAGTTGATGATTTCATGGTCACTGAGAAAAAAATCTCCGAGTAAGAAACCACAAGTTTTCTCCCTTAGCAGGGTTAGTGTTTGTATAAGACTTGCATGTCCCCCCGGCTTCCTGACAGTTTCCAGGGCACCATCCTCCATCCTGGCCTTCTCCAGCCTCACCCTTTGGGGAGGCCCTGTAGGAGGGTTCCTGCTGGTCACCTGGAAGCAGGCAATGGCTGGTTCTGCAGGACCATCCTTTTCATTATTGCTGCCGTCTGCCACCTGAAGGGCAACCCCTTTCAGGACGACAGTCAGCTCCCTGCAGGAGACAATGACCACTAAAGGCTGAATCTGTCTTCCTCTGTGTTTGTTGGTGGCTGGAGTAAGTTCCAGGGGCATCTGAGCTTTTGTGTCCTTGGGGAAGCCTTTGCTTCCACCCAGGAACTGTAGCCTTTGCTGACTCAGAGTTGGAACTGTGATAAACGTGGACAGTGAAGAGATGCCCAGGGCACTGACCCCGGCTTCTTCTGTCCCTGTCCCTCTCACCAGCTCCGCATCCCACATCGTTCACCCCCGTTCCTGGATGGTATTCTCTCCCTCCCAGTGAACCCCTCCATGTTCAGCTCTTCTGGGATCCAATCTCGGGACCTTCCTTCAGTCTCCTGAGTGGTCAGCTCCCTCATCCTCTCCACCCTCATCGTCATACAAACCGAACTAATTTCTTTTCCTCATTGTGGTTTACAGATCTCACTGCTTGGAAAAGTTAGCATTCCAGTTAATGTTTTTCAGGTTTCCAATCTGCTTTTTCTCAGTGTCTGATGGGTTAGGATTCTGGGTGTGGTGCTAGGCTGGGTAGGATCTGGGTACAGAAGGGGAGAGGGCATTGGGTCCAGGCATCCATGTCTGTGAGCAGGACATCTTCACAGGTTAAAAGGGGAACAATTTGAAAGTTTGTTGCTGAACCACGAAAGACGCCAGGATTCTTGGCCTCCGGAGGAGAAGAATTCAATCCTATGCCAGAGACAAGGCTTGATCGCTCAGAGTTTTTGTGTAATAAAGTTTTATTAAAGAATAAAAGAGATACAGAAGGCTTATGCAAGACATCAGATGGTGGCAGAAAGGGTGCCCCGCTGCTAGTCTTTAACTGGATGTTATATAGCTACTTCAGTTCAGTTCAGTTCAGTCGCTCAGTCGTGTCTGACTCTTTGCGAACCCATGAATCGCAGCACGCCAGGCCTCCCTGTCCATCACCAACTCCCGGAGTTCACTCAGACTCACATCCATCGAGTCGGTGATGCCATCGAGCTGTCTCATCCTCTGTCATCCCCTACTCTTCCTGCCCCCAATCCCTCCCAGCATCAGAGTCTTTTCCAATGAGTCAACCCTTTGCATGAGGTGGCCAAAGTATTGGAGTTTCAGCTTTAGCATCATTCCTTCCAAAGAACACCCAGGACTGATCTCTTTTAGAATGGACTAGTTGGATCTCCTTGCAGTCCAAGGGACTCTCAAGAATCTTTTCCAACACCACAGTTCAAAAGCATCAATTCTTCGGCACTCAGCTTTCTTCACAGTCCAACTCTCACATCCATACATGACCACTGGAAAAACCATAGCCTTGACTAGACGAACCTTTGTTGGCAAAGTAATGTCTCTGCTTTTGAGTATGCTATCTAGGTTGGTCATAACTTTCCTTCCAAGGAATAAGCATTTTTTTAATTTCATGGCTGCAATCACCATCTGCCATGATTTTGGAGCCCCCCAAAATAAAATCTGACACTGTTTCCACTGTTTCCCCATCTATTTGACGTGAAGTGATGGGATCAGATGCCATGATCTTTGTTTTCTGAATGTTGAGTTTTAAGCCAACTTTTTCACTTTCTACTTTCACTTTCATCAAGAGGCTTTTTAGCTCCTCTGCACTTTCTGCAATAAGGGTGGTGTTATCTGCATATCTGAGGTTATTGATATTTCTCCCGGCAATCTTGATTCCAGCTTGTGCTTCTTCCAGCCCAGCGTTTCTCATGATGTACTCTGCATATGAGTTAAATAAGCAGGGTGACAATATACAGCCTTGACATACTCCTTTTCCCATTTGGAACCAGTCTGTTGTTCCATGTCCAGTTCTAACTGTTGCTTCCTGACCTGCATATAGGTTTCTCAAGAGGCAGGTCAGGTGGTCTGGTATTCCCATCTCTTTCCGAATTTTCCACAGTTTATTGTGATCCACACAGTCAAAGGCTTTGGCATAATCAATAAAGCAGAAATAGATGTTTTTCTGGAACTCTCTTGGTTTTTCCGGATCCAGCGGATGTTGGCAATATGATCTCTGGTTCCTCTTCCTTTTCTAAAACCAGCTTGAACATCAGGAAGTTCACGGTTCACGTATTGCTGAAGCCTGGCTTTGAGAATTTTGAGCATTACTTTACTAGCGTGTGAGATGAGTGCAATTGTGTGGTAGTTTGAGCATCATTTGACATTGCCTTTCTTTGGGATTGGAATGAAAACTGACCTTTTCCAGTCCTGTGGCCACTGCTGAGTTTTCCACATTTGCTGGCATATTGAGTGCAGCATTTTCACAGCATCCTCTTCTAGGATTTGAAATAGCTCAACTGGAATTCCATCACCTCTACTAGCTTTGTTCATAGTGATGCTTTCTAAGGCCCACTTGACTTCACATTCCAGGATGTCTGGCTCTAGGTGAGTGATCATACCATCGTGATTATCTTGGTTATGAAGATCTTTTTTGTACAGTTCTTCTGTGTATTCTTGCCACCTCTTCTTAATAGCTTCTGCTTCTGTTAGGTCCATATCATTTCTGTCCTTTATCAAGCCCATCTTTGCATGAAATGTTCCCTTGGTATCTCTAATTTTCTTGAAGGGATCTCTAGTCTTTCCCATTCTGTTCTTTTCCTCTGTTTCTTTGCATTGATCGCTCAGGAAGGCTTTCTTATCTCTTCTTGCTATTCTTTGGAACTCTGCATTCAGATGCATATGTCTTTCCTTTTCTCCTTTGCTTTTCGCTTCTCTTCTTTTCACAGCTATTTGTAAGGCCTCCCCGGACAGCCATTTTGCTTTTTTGCA
>NW_024070213.1:61121923-61169607 GCF_014754425.2 Oryx dammah | reverse complement strand
CCGGGGAGGCCTTACAAATAGCTGTAAAAAGAAGAGAAGTGAAAAGCAAAGGAGAAAAGGAAAGATATAAACATCTGAATGCAGAGTTCCAAAGAATAGCAAGAAGAGATAAGAAAGCCTTCCTCAGAAATCAATGCAAAGAAATAGAGGAAAAGAACAGAATGGGAAAGACTAGAGATCCCTCTAAGAAAATTAGAGATACCAAGGGAACATTTCATGCAAAGATGGGCTTGATAAAGGACAGAAATGATATGGACCTAACAGAAGCAGAAGCTATTAAGAAGAGGTGGCAAGAATACACAGAAGAACTGTACAAAAAAGATCTTCACAATCCAGATAATCACAATGGTATGATCACTCACTTAGAGCCAGACATCCTGGAACATGAAGTCAAGTGGGGCTTAGAAAGCATCACTATGAACAAAGCTAGTAGAGGTGATGGAATTCCAGTTGAGCTATTTCAAATCCTAAAAGAGGATGCTGTGAAAATGCTGCACTCAATATGCCAGCAAATTTGGGAAACTCAGCAGTGGCCTCAGGACTGGAAAAGGTAGTTTCCATTCCAATCCCAAAGAAAGGCAATGCCAAAGAATGCTCAAACTACCACACAATTGCACTCATCTCACATGCTAGCAAGTAATGCTCAAAATTCTCCAAGCCAGGCTTCAACAATACATGAATGGTGAACTTCCAGATGTACAAGCTGGATTTAGAAAAGGCAGAGGAACCAGAGATGAAATTGCCAACATCTGCTGGGTCATCGAAAAAGCAAGAGAGTTCTAGAAAAATATCTATTTCAGCTTTATTGACTATGCCAAAGCCTTTGACTGTGTAGATCACAACAAATTGTGGAAATTCTTAAAGAGATGCGAATACCAGACAACCCTATCTGCCTCCTGAGAAATCTGAGTGCAGTCCAAGAAGCAACAGTTAGAATTGAACATGGAACAACAGACTGGTTCCAAATTGGGAAAGGAGTATGTCAAGGCTGTATGTTGTTACCCTGCTTATTTAACTTATATGCTGAGTACATCATGAAAAATGGTGCTGGATGAAGCACAAGCTGAAATCAAGTTGGCTGGGAGAAATATCAATAACCTCAGATATGTAGTTGACACCACCCTTATGGCAGAAAGTGAAGAAGAACTAAAGAGCCTCTTGATGAAAGAAAAAGAGGAGAGTGAAAAGTTGGCTTAAAACTCAACATACAGATAAGGTGTCCAAGAATATGCAATGGATTAAAGACAATCTCTTTAACAAGTGGTGCTGGGAAAACTGGTCAACCACTTGTAAAACAATGAAACTAGAACACTTTCTAACACCATACACAAAAATAAACTCAAAATGGATTAAAGATCTAAACATAAGACCAGAAACTATAAAACTCCTAGAGGAGAACATAGGCAAAACACTCTCCAACATACATCACAGCAGGATCCTGTATGACCCATCTCCCAGAATATTGGAAATAAAAGCAAAAATAAACAAATGG
Source organism: Oryx dammah (assembly GCF_014754425.2). NCBI lineage: Eukaryota > Metazoa > Chordata > Mammalia > Artiodactyla > Bovidae > Oryx > Oryx dammah. The sequence continues at coordinate 61,168,115 of NW_024070213.1, read as the reverse complement.
GACCTAATTAAACTTAAAAGCTTCTGCACAACAAAGGAAACTATAAGGAAGGTGAAAAGACAGCCTTCAGAATGGGAGAAAATAATAGCAAATGAAGCAAGTGACAAACAATCTCAAAAATACACAAGCAACTCCTGCAGCTCAATTCCAGAGAAATAAACGACCCAATCAAAAAATGGGCCAAAGAACTAAATAGACATTTCTCCAAAGAAGACATACAGATGGCTAACAAACACATGAAAAGATGCTCAACATCACTCATTATCAGAGAAATGCAAATCAAAACCACAATGAGGTACCATTTCACGCCAGTCAGAATAGCTGCGATCCAAAAGTCTACAAGCAATAAATGCTGGAGAGGGTGTGGAGAAAAGGGAACCCTCTTACACTGTTGGTGGGAATGCAAACTAGTACAGCCACTAAGGAGAACAGTGTGGAAATTCCTTTAAAAATTGCAAATAGAACTGCCTTATGACCCAGCAATCCCACTGCTGGGCATACACACCGAGGAAACCAGAATTGAAAGAGACACATGTACCCCAGTGTTCATCGCAGCACTGTTTATAATAGCCAGGACATGGAAGCAACCTAGATGTCCATCAGCAGATGAATGGATAAGAAAGCTGTGGTACATATACACAATGGAGTATTACTCAGCCATTAAAAAGAATACATTTGAATCAGTTCTAATGAGGTGGATGAAACTGGAGCCTATTATACAGAGTGAAGTAAGCCAGAAAGAAAAACACCAATACAGTATACTAATGCATATATATGGAATTTAGAAAGATGGTAACGATAACCCTGTATGCGAGATAGCAAAAGAGACACAGATGTGTAGAACAGTCTTTTGGACTCTGTGGGAGAGGGAGAGGGTGGGATGATTTGGGAGAATGGCATTGAAACATGTATAATATCATATATGAAATGAATCACCAGTCCAGGTTCAATGCATGATACTGGATGCTTGGGGCTGGTGCACTGAGACGACCCAGAAGGATGGTATGGGGAGGGAGGAGGGAGGGGGATTCGGGATGGGGAACACGTGTATACCTGTGGTGGATTCATGTTGATGTATGGCAAAACCAATACAATATTGTAAAGTAATTAACCTCCAATTAAAATAAATAAGTTTATATTTAAAAAAAGAAAACAAAAAACCTCAACATACAGAAAACTAAGATCATGGCATCCAGTCCCATCTCTTCATAGGAAATAGATGGGGAAACAATGGAAACAGTGATAGACTTTATTTTCTTGGGCTCCAAAATCACTGCAGATGGTGACTGCAGCCATGAAATTAAACATACTTGCTCCTTGGAAGAAAAGCTATGACCAAACTAGACAGCATATTAAAAACCAGAGACATTACTTTGCCCACAAATGTCCATCTAGTCAAAGCTATGGGTTTTCCAGTAGTCATGTATGGATGTGAGAGTTGGATCACAAAGAAAGCTGAGTGCTGAAGAACTGATGTTTTTGAAATGTGGTGCTGGAGAAGACTTTTGAGGGTCCCTTGGACTACAAAGAGATCAAACCAGTCCATCCTAAAGGAAATCAGTCCTGAATATTCATTGTAAGGACTGATGCTGAAGCTGAAGCTCCAATACTTTGGCCTCCTCTTGTGAAGAATGGCCCATTGGTAAAGACCCTGATGCTGGGAAAGATTGAAGGCAGGAGGAGAAGGGGGCAACAGATGATGAGATGGTTGGATGGTGTCCCTGACTTGATGGACATGAGTTTGAACAAGGTCCGGGAGTAGGTGATGGACTGGGATGCCTGGCATGCTGCAGTCCTTGGGGTCACAAAGAGTAGGACAAGACTGAGTGACTGAACTGAACTGAACTGAATTCAATGATTACACAACAAAATCATCTTGCTCAAGAGTATGTTTTTCCTGAAAGTGAAGTCACTCAGTCGTGTCCGACTCTTTGCGACGCCATGGACTGTAGCCTACCAGGCTCCTGTGTCCATGGGATTTTCCAGGCAATAGTACTGGAGTGGATTGCCATTTCCTTCTCCAGGGGATCTTCCTGACCCAGGGATCGAACCCAGGTCTCTCGCATTGTAGACAGACGCTTTACTGTCTGAGCCACCAGGGAACAGAGGAATTGTTTTTCCTGAAGCTCTGTACTAATAATTATATAGTAACAATGGATCTTGTTCGAGGACATGTTTCACCTTCTTAACAAGAAGCTTCTGACTAATCTTGTTATCTTAAAATCTACGTTGTGGGAGTGGGTCTGGTAAAAGCATATAAAGCGTTGATAAGACTAGGGAGAGGGGCACTCTCCATCCCTCTTCTGATGTCTATGTCAGAAGCTTTCTCTGCCCTTCTTCACTGTAATAAAACTTCTGACACACAAAAGCTCTGAGTATTCAAGCCTGGAACCTGGTCCTGAAGCTAAATCTCCTTCTTCGGAGATATGAATCTGAACGTTGTTCACCGTAAACTATCAATGGGTTGGGTGTCCTTCAGAAGCTACTGTATGTCCAAGTACATGGAGACCTTTTCAGACTCCCTCATGTAGTGGCCTGAATGAATCCCTTCCTCTATCCACTTGCTTATGTGCTTCCAGGGTGTGTTTTTCAGGGATTTCCTTTCTCTAGAAATTTAGAGACCATTACTTACAAGTCCCTTTTTCTTGTGCTGTGTAGGTTTTTCACTGGGAAAAATCTTTTTATCTATTTGGTGTCCAGTTGGGTCTGAGGACAAAAGAGTTTGATTCAACATACTCCTGCCTGCATGAAGGACCACAGTCACACAGTTTTGGAGGCAGAATTGGAACTGAAATGATTTGACTGTGCAGCCCTTCTATGTGCTTAACTGCTACATATATGGGTTCCAGAAGCCCTGTGAGGATGGTACCCATGAAGTAACTAATCAAGGGAGCTACTTCATCACAGCTGTGGGTGAGACTCCCGGGTCTGCAGGGAGAGGGCACTTCTAAATGTGTGGGAGCTATGTCCACAGGCAGGGGGATGTTCCTAGAGGTGAGTTGGCCATGGCATTACTAGAGGAGGAGAGCAGAGAGAGGATAGGGTTGAAATGTCACTACAACTTCAATCTGTTCTGAATGCTTGGTGTTAGACAAGGGACTGCTGAGGAGTCCACATGACCAGGAGGATCCTCAAGAGTCTGTGAGTCCTTCAAGGCTATGGTGTTAGGCCCTCAGGTCACTCCATGACCCCTACTCAGATGCAGACCTAGAACGTCATGCTTGATCTGAAGGCTCCAGATTTTCATAATATTTACACACACACACTCTGAGCCAGATATACCAAACCAAATGAAATAAAATAAAGCATCATTGATTCACTTTATGCTTTGAAGGTATGTGTTCAGGATTTTGGGACTCAGCTCCAGGAATCCCCCTCAGATTGTAGAGAACTTGTGATGTTAAACCCCATGACCCTCCTTGCTGATCCTACAGAGGGTTAGGGTAGGGGGGCAAAGGCTGCACTGAGATGGATGTCATGGCGGACAGTGTGCACTGAGACTCAAGTGCCCCAGTTCATACAATGCAGAACAACAGATGCATTAAAAGAAAGTTCAGTGAACACCAGTGCACATCCTCAGCTTGGACCCTTGGCAGAGTCCTATTCCTCCTCTTTCCAGGCCGCCTTCCTTGGGGAGGGAAGCAAGTCTGGTCTGATGGACATGTGCAAGGGCAGGAACCCATGCTATGATCATCCACGGTAGAGCCACAAGGAAGCTGTTGTACCTCTTACCCTAGGCTGTCCTAACATTTTGTGACTCACATAGGGTCAGTGACTCCCAACCATCAACCCTCAACTCTTCCAAGGGCCTGAACTTCAGCACTGGAAGGCAGTATTATGTCACCAGGTAGTGGGACTGCATCCATGCAGGGTTGAAAACAAACTGTACAATTAATTCTCACTCCTGGCCCTGCCACCTTTCATGTTACAGATGCCTTCCTCTCTTCACAGGAGCAAATAGGGCTGAATGTGTGTGGCTCTGACTCCTGACAGTGGTGTCCCCTGACACTCTTCAGAGAGTCACCAGGCGGCAGCCCTCAGCTCTCCAATCCACAGGAAGCTCAGGGGTGCTGACTGGAACCTGGTGCAGCTGTCCCTTGTAGGACTTCTGAGCAGATTTATGTCAGTGAGTCCCCCAAGAGGGCTCACATCTCAGATATTTATTGTTCTGGCCCCTGCAGCTCTCAGGTGAGTGTCACCCAAGCTCCTTCTCTCCTCTTTCCCAACTGTCCTGTGGCTGTTCCACTCAGAATGTAGCCTGAAGCTCCTGAGACCCCACAAGTCATATTACTTTCAGATTCACCAAAGGGAAGCAGATGGGGTGAAGGTTGGGACGTGTCTGCTGAATGGCCCCTTGGGAAGTTATAGTGAAGGAATTCATGGTCAGTGAGAAAAAAATCTCTTATTTCTTCCAAGTAAAGAAGCCATGACCTTCTCCCTAAGCAGTGTTAGTATTTGTATAAGATTTGCATGTTGCCTCAGCCTCCTGACAGTTTCCAGGGCCCCATCCTCCATCCTGGCCTTCTTTCTGCTCACCCTAGGGGAACCCCTGTAGGAGGGTCCTGCTGGTCACCCAAGAAGCAGGCACAGGCTGGTTTCTGCAGGACCATCCTTTCCATTACAGTTGCCAACTTCGCCCAAGGGACAACCCCTTTCAGGACGACAGGCAGCTCCCTGCGGGTGACAGTGATCACTAAAGGCTGAACCTGTCTTTCTTTCTGTGTTTATTGGTTGCTGGGGTGAGTTCCAGGGCCATCTGAGCCTCTGTGTCCTTGGGAAAACCTCTTCTTCCACCCAGTGCCCGTCATCATTCCTTACTTGGAGTCAGAGCTGTGATAAACATGGACAGTGAGGAGATGCCCAGGGCACTGACCCCAGCTCCTTCTGCCCCTGCCCCTCTCACCAGCTCCACACCCTTCGTGGTCCAGCCCCGTTACTGGATGGTATCCTCCACCTCCCTGTGAACCCCTCCTTGCACAGCTGTTCTGTGGTCCAATCTTGGGTCATTTCCTCATTCTTCTGAGGGGGGTCAGCTCCCTCCTCCTCTCCACCATCACCCTCATACAAATTGAACTAATTCCTTTCCATCAATGTGGTTTGCAGATCTCCCTGCTTGGAGGGAGGTCTGTACACCCCATTCCGTTGTCCCTGTTTAAACCAGGCTTTACTGTCAGTCTTTTCTCCATGTCTGCATGGTCTGGATTCTGGGTGTGGTGCCAGGCAGGCCAGGGTCTGAGCACAGAAGGGCAAAGGGCAATGAAACTGGGCACCCAGGGCTGTGGGCAGGGCATCTTCATGGAGTGAAAGGGGAACAACTATTAGAGAAGCTTTGTGTGAGTCCTTCCAACACCCATCCCAGCATCTGGGAGAAGTCTCACCATTGCCTGTGTCCCCTCATTCCCTTCGTGTCTCCTCTCTTTGCCTCAGACACCCCCACTGCTCTTCTGAACAACTTTCTGGTCCAGAGAGCCACTGTATAGGAGAGATCTTATTTCCTTTTGCCTTCTCCTTCTAATCCTAGAGAAGCTGAGGGAACTTAGTCTTTCAGGAGGGAATTCTGTGAGCTGAGCCAGAGGAGTAAATCAGGTTAGAGGCTAAGCCAGCTGCCCAAGGTCACACAGCTAGTTGGCAGGAGAAATTGGTTTTGAAGCCACGTGTGTATTGATTCTAAGTGTATTCCCTTGTAAGAATCTCCAATAGATCAAGAAGATGCAGCTCTCAGACTTGAATAAGAAAAAGGGAAATAGATAGTTGTGAATCATGAAACCAGGGATGTAACAGTTCGAATATATGGAGAAGGCGGTGGAAAGGGCAAACTGGGCAGAGGGGATCATGGAGGAGTGGGAGGACCAGCCATAGGTGGTTGGGAAAACTATTGTCATCCTTAAGAAGTTGTGTTGAAAATATAATGGCATCGATCAGAAATGGGGTAAGTGGGTGAGAACAAGATGGTGTAGGAGTAGGTGGACGAGGAGTACATGTCTCTCCACGGATACATCAGGAATACACCTTCAGACCCAGAACTGCACGCAGAGCACCAGCTGAGAGCGGACAGGAGGGCCTGACAGTGAAGAGGTCCCTGACAGAAGAGTACCTGGCAGCGGACAGTGGGAAAGAATATATAGGACCACGCAAAGCTCAGTAGAAAGAAGGCACTAGGGGCGAAAACAGGAGTGTTAGTAGGACTGGACCTGCCTTCACTGGCTGGGGAACTGAAGCAGGGGTCCGATCCCCACATCAGGGCAACTGTCTGACTCAGAGGAGAAACATTTAAGGCTGAGAGTGAAACAGCTGATCTGTGGCAGCCTAAATGGAATGAGAATCAGACAGTCCTTGCCGCGGCCATACATACCCAGACAGGAACGCTGGTTCCCTGGAAGGCGCAGTGGCTAGGAGCCAGAATTTAGGGGTTGCAGAGCAATCCCAGAGTGAGGGGCTGCTGTTGACTGTGGAGAGACAGTCTGCAGTCTGTTTGCAAGGATTAAGGGGGTGTGAGGGAGGAGATCGTGAATGGAAATGCTGGTGGAGGAAAGCCAGGCAGCCATGGAAGCAAGGCGATACTGCTGAGTCATGCATAGCGGGTGGAGCCATCACCATAGTTTCTGTCTCCCAACAGGTCAGCATCTGCAGCTGAACAATAGAGAGGCTGGCCCATGAAACCCTGATGCACTGAACTACAGGGTAGGACCCCAGCCAGGGGGCTCCTCTCTATGCCTGACGCCCAGAACAACAGAGAAGGACCTCAGGCAAAGGAGCCTTCTAAGTGCTTGAATGGGTGGAGCTACAGAGAAAGACTGGCCAAACAGGCCTTCTGACCGCCAGCTACAAGAGGCTCGAAAAAAGATTCTGATAGGGCCATAACTCCTGTGGCCGAGGGAGTCAGTGTCCTTGCATACTCAGTGCTGCCAGGGTCCTTGCAAGTCAAGCTGCAGTGCCCTCTTCATGTTCAGCTCTCACCGGGGCAGAACCGCCACAGGCAAAAAAAGTCTTGTGTCTATGCGCACAGGGTCGCTTCCGTCCTGTCCGACTCTTTGCGACCCTGTAGACTGTGGCCTTCCAGGCTTCTGAGGGGGTTTACCAGGCAAGAATACTGGAGCGAATTGGCCAATCTGGTTACCATGCCCTTCTGCTGCTGCTGCTAAGTCACATCAGTCGTGTCCGACTCTGTGCGACCCTATAGACGGCAGCCCACCAGGCTCCCCTGTCCCTGGGATTCTCCAAGCAAGAACACTGGAGTGGGTTGCCATTCCCTTCTCCAGTGAATGAAAGTGAAAAGTGAAAGTGAAGTCGCTCAGTTGTGTCCGACTCTTCGCGACCCCATGGACTGTAGCCTACCAGGCTCCTCCGTCCACGGGATTTTCCAGGCAAGAGTACTGGAGTGGGTTGCCATTGCCTTCTCCACCATACCCTTTTAGAACATCATATTTCCTGCTGCCCTAGGGGCCAACCCCCCTGAGTACCTGGTGCTGCCAGAACCCTGCGACACAAGCAGCTGCAACACCTCCACACTGGCCCTCCAGGGCAGCCTCAGGAGCAAAACCCCCGTGGATGACCCACATGTAGAGGTGAAAATAAAACCACAATTGAAACCCAGGGGCAGTGTGGCTAAGGAGGAAGACCCAATACCTTCCCACCAGTTGTACAAGCTGCAGATTAAATCCACATGATCAACTAGGCAGACTCTTTGTCTATGGAATATATAAAAGGCCATCAAGAGCTCCACAAAAGAAAACATGCTAGTTCTGATAGCTGTGGACATTGGAGGCAAGAACACAGAGGAGTAGAAGCAGATTAGAATCTGAGCTGCCCTCACAACAGATCTAGAGATCAGCACAATGTTAGAGGGCATCCTAAGGAGGTGATGTGGACTGTGACTCCCAGAGAGGAAAAGGACTCTGACAGCAGTGACTCAAGGAAAATGTTTATTATTCTTATTTTTTGACTTGTTCTGTAGATTCTTTTGGGTTTTTTTCTTTTTTTCTCCCTCCCCTCCCCCCCACCCTGTTGTAGTTGTTGATTTTATGGGCACTAAGAAATCCAATTAAGCTTTTGTGCTTTTTCCCCCCTCAGTCACATTTTTTATTGTTGTCATAAACCTCTGCCTCTAGGTTGGGCTTTTGCCGTTCTCTGGAGTTTCCCCCCCTTTTTTTCTTTTCTCTTTTTTTAATTTTAATTTTTTAAACCTATTATTATTTTGTCTACATTTATTGCTTTGTTTGCTTTTCCTATTGTTCTTTTCCCCTTGCAGTTAATCTTTAATGAATATAAATCTTCTTCATCTACCTCTATTTAACTTTGCATATCTATTCCTTTTTTCTTTTCTTACTCTCCTTTCCTCTCAACATATTTGTTAGTTTTATTTTCACTGTTTTACTCCCTACCTGCCACCTTGCTTTAGTTTTATTTTCCAGTTTGTGCTTTAGTTAGTTTTGTTCTTAATTGATAAATATACTTTTTAATTTCCTTTGTTTGCTGGGTCAATCTACTGTATTTTATTTTTGTTGGACTGTTTTTACTTTGCTCATGGGCGTATATGTATATATTTCATTATTTTAATTATTATATGCCTGATTTTGTAACTGCCATTTGTGGGGTTCATCTTTGTTTTCTTGTTTATGGATATTTGTTTTAATCTCACTTAATGCCATAATCAACCACTTGTGGAATCTTCGTTCCTGACCAGAGATCAAGCCCTGAGCCTTTGGAGTGGGAGCACTGACTCCGTGACCCTGGACTACCAGAGAATTAACCCTAGGGAGTATCAAATAGCGAGAACTCACACAAAGGAAACTACTGGAATGCAAGACCCAGCATCACCCAACCACCCTGTGCAGGATGCCTCATCTAAACAACAAACAAAAATACAAACCCAATCATAAGCAGACAGCATTACCACCTCACTCAGCCTTGCCCATCAGAGGAAAAACAAACAAACAAAAACTCAGCACAAATCTCACCCTGTACAAAGCTCACACAAACCGCTGGACCAACCTTAGGAAGGCAGAAGCCAAAAGAAAGAAAGAATTCAACTTTCTTCAAGGAAAGCATTCAACTTTCCTTGAAGTCTGGGAAAAGGACACCAAACACAATAAGTTAAAAAAAATATGAAAATGCAGAGAAATATTGCACAAATGAAGGAACAAACTAGAAACAAAAGTCCAAATAAATGAAGAGGAAATAGGAAAACTACCTGAAAAAGAATTCAGAATAATGATAATAAAGATGGTCAAAAACCTTGAAAACAAAGTGGAGAAAATGCAAGAATCAGTTGAGAAAGACCTAGAAGAATGAAAGAATAAGCATACAGAGACAAACAACACAATTACTGATATTAAAAATACTCTAGAAGGAATCAATAGTAGTATATCTGAAGCAGCGGAATGAATCAGTGAGCTAGAAGATAAAATGGTGGAAATAACTTCTGAAGAGCAGAATAAAGTAAAAAGAATGAAAAGAACTGAGGACAGTCTCAGAGACCTCTGGGACCATATCCAATGCACCAACATTTGAATTATAGGGGTCCCAGAAGAAGAAGAGAAAAAGAAAGGGTATGAGGAAAGTTTTGAAGATATTATAGTTGAAAATTTCCCCAACATGGAAAAGGAAATAAGTCAATCAAGTCCAAGAGGCACGAAGAGTCCCATACAAGATAAACCAAGGAGAAACATGCCACAACATATACTAACCAAGTGAACAAAGACTAAACACAAAGAAAGAATATTAAAAACAGCAAGGGAGAAACAAGTAACATACAAGGGAAACCCCATATGTTTAACAGCTAATCTTTCATCAGAAACTCTGCAGGCCAGAAGGGAATGGCAGGATATATTTAAAGTACTGAAAGGGAAATATCTACAACCAAGATTACTGTACCCAGCAAGGATCTCATTCAAAATTGATGGAGAAATAAAAAGCTTTTCAGACAAGCAAAAGGTAAGAGAATTCAGTACTACTAAACCAGCTTTACAAAAAATGTTAGAGGGACTTATATAGTCAAGAAATACAAGAGAAGGAAAAAGATCTACAAACTCAACCCCAAACAATTAAGAAAATGGTAATAGGAACATACATATCAATAATTACTTTAAATGTAAATGGATTAAATGCTCCAACCAAAAGACACAGACTGGCTGAATGGATACAAAAACAAGACCCATATATATGCTGTCTACAAAAAACCCACTTCAGACCTCAAGACACATAAGACTGAAAGTGAGAGGATGGAAAAATATATTCCATGCCAATGGGAAGCAAAAGAAAGCTGGAGTAGCAATCCTCATATCAGACAAAATTGACCTTAAAATAAAAATTACAAGAGGTAAGGAAGGGCACTACATAAAGATCAAGGGATCAATCCAAGAGGAAGACATAACAATTGTAAATATCTATGCACCCAACATAGGAGCACCTCAATACATAAGACAAACACTAACAGACATAAAAGGAAAAATTGACAGTAACACAGTAATAGTAGCAGACTTTAACACTTCACTCACACCAATGGACAGATCATCAAAACAGAAAATTAATAAGGAAACACAAGTTTTAAGTGAAACATTAGATGAGATGGAGCTCATGAATATCTTCAGGACATTCCATCCAAATGCAGAATACACCTTCTTCTCAAGTTTACATGGAACATTCTCCAAGATAGACCACATCTTGGGTCACAAATCAAATCTCTGTAAATTTAAGAAAATTGAAATCATATCAAGGATCTTCTCCAACCACAATACTATGAGACTAGATATTAATTACAAGAAAAAAAGTGTAAGAAACACAAACACGTGGAGATTAAGCAACACATTTCTAAATAACCAACAGGTTACTGAAGAAACCAAAAGGGAAATAAAAAAATTTCTAGAAAGAAATGACAATGAAAATAGGACAACTCAAAACCTATGGGATGCAGCAAAAACAGTTCTAAGAGGGAAGGTTATAGGAATACAATCCTACCTCAAGAAACAAGAAAACATTGTATAGACAACCTAACTTTACGCCTAGAACAAATGGAAAAAGAAGAACCAAAAGACCCCAAAATTAGTAGAAGGAAAGAAATCATAAAGATTCGAGCAGAAATAAATGAAAAGAAATGAAAGAAACAATAGGAAAGATGAGCAAAACTGAAAGCTGGTTCTTTGTGAAGATAAACAAAATTGACAAACCATTAGCCAGACTCATCCAAAAAAAAGAGAGAAGAATAAAATCAACAAAATTAGAAATGAAAAGGAGAGGTTACAACAGACAATGCAGAACTACAAAAGGATTATAAGAAACTGTTATGAACAACTATATGGGAATAAAATGGATAACCTGGAAGAAATGGACAGATTGATAGAAACTAAGTTCAATCTTCCAAGACTGAACCAGGAAGAAATAGAAATTATGAACAACCCAATTACAAGCACTGAAATTGAAGCTGTGATAAAAATCTACCAAAAAACAAAAGCCCAGGACAAGATGGTTTCACAGGAGAATTCTATCAAACATTTAGAGAAGAGCTAATGCCTATCCTTCTAAAATTCTTTCAAAAAATTGCAGAGGAAGGAACACTTCCAAACTCATTCTATGAGGCCACCATCACCCTGATACCAAAACCAAAGACAACACCAAAATAGAAAACTATAAGCCATATCACTGAAGAACATAGATATAAAAATCCTCAAAGAAATTTTAGCACACAGAACTCAGCAACACATCAAAAAGCTTATACACCATGATCAAGGTGGGTTTATTCCAGGGATTGCAAGAATTCTTCAATATATGAAAATCAATGTGATACATCATATTAACAAATTGAAAGATAAAAACCATATGATAATCTCAATAGATGTAGAAAAACCCTTTGACAAATTCAGCACCCATTTATGATTAAAACTCTTCAAAAAATGGGCATAGAAAGAACCTACCTCAACATAGTAAAGGCCAAAAATGATAAACCTACTCAAACATTATTCTCAATAGAAAATAACTGAAAGCATTCCCTCTAAGAGATCAGGAACAAGACAACGGTATCCACTTTCACCACTATTATTCAACATAGTTCTGGAAGTCCTAGCTACAGCAGTCAGAGAAGAAAAAGAAATAAAAGGAACCCAGATGGGAAAAGAAGTAAATCTCTCACTGTTTGCAGATGACATGATACTGTACATAGAAAACCCTAAAGATAGTATTAGAAAATTACTAGAGCTTATCAGTGAATTTAGCAAAGTTTCAGGATACAAAATGAATACACAAAAATCACTGGCATTTCTATATACTAACAATGAAAAATCAGAAAGAGAAATTAAGGAATCAATCCTATTTGCCATTGCAACAAAAAGAATTAAATATCTAGGAATAAACTTATCTAAGAAGACAAAAGAACTCTACACAGAAAGTTATAAGACACTAATGAAAGAAATCAAAGACTACATAAACAGATGGAGAGATATTCCATATTCCTGGGTAGGAAAAGTCAATATTGTGAAAATGACTATGCTACCAAATGCAATCTACAGATTCAGTGCAATCCTTATCAAATTACAAATGAAAATTTTCACAGAACTAGAACAGAAAATTTCACAATTCATATGGAAATATAAAAGATTCTGAATAGCCAAAGCAGTCTTGAAAAAGAGGAATGGAGCTGGAGGAATCAACCTTCCTCACTTCAGATTATACTACAAAGCTACCGTCATCAAGACAGTATGGTACTGGCACAAAAACAGAAATATAGACCAATGGAACAAGATAGAAAGCCCAGAAATAAACCCATGCACATATGGGTACCTTATTTTTGACAAAAGAGGCAAGAATATACAATGGGGCAAAGACAGCCTCTTCAATAAATGGTGCTGGGAAAACTGGAGAGCTACATGTAAAAGAATGAGATTAGAACACCTCCTAACACCATATACAAAGATAAAAGACCTAAATTTAAGACCAGAGTCTATAAAACTCTTAGAGAAAAACATAGGCAGAACAATTGATGACATAAATCAAAACAAGATCCTCTATGACCCCCCCCCCCAGAGTAATGTAAACAAAAGCAAAAGTAAACAAGTGGGACCTGACTAAACTTAAAAGCTTTTGCATAGCAAAGGAAACTATAAGGAAGGTGAAAAGACAACACTCTGAATGGGAGAAAATAATAGCAAATGAAACAACTGACAGATTAATTTCTAAAATATACAAGCAGCTCATACAACTCAATGCCAGAAAAACAAACAACCCAATCAAAAAGTGGGAAAAAGAATTAAACTGACATTTCTCCAAAGAAGACATACAGAAATCCATGAAAAGATGCTCAACATTTCTCATTATTAGAGAAATGCAAATCAAAATTACAATGAGATATCACCTCACATCAGTCAGAATCAGTTTAGTTCATTCAGTTCAGTCACTCGGTTGTGTCTGACTCTTTGCGACCCCATGAATCGCAGCATGCCAGGCCTCCCTGTCCATCACCAATTCCCGGAGTTCACTCAAACTCACTTCCATCTAGTCGGTGATGCCATCCAGCCATCTCATCCTCTGTCGGCCCCTTCTCCTCCTGCCCCCAATCCCTCCCAGCATCAGAGTCTTTTCCAATGAGTCAACTCTTCGTATGGGGTGGCCAAAGTACTGGAGTTTCAGCTTCAGCATCATTCCTTCCAATGAACACCCAGGACTGATCTCCTTTAGAATGGACTGGGAGAATGGCCATCATCAAAAAGTCTACAAACAGTAAATGCTAGAGATGGTGTGGAGGAAAGGGAATGCTCTTGCACTGTTGGTGGGAATGTAAATTGACACAGCCACTATGGAAGACAGTATGGATATTCCTTAAAAAACTAGGGCTAAAACCAGCATATGACCCAGCAATCCCACTCCTAGGCATATACTCTGAGGAAATCAAAATTGAAAGAGACACATGCATCCCATTGTTCTTTGCAGCACTATTTACAATAGCTAGAACATGGAAGCAACCTAGATGTCCATCAATGGATAAATGGATAAAAAAGTAGTGGTATATATACACAATGGAATATTACTCAGCCATCAAAATGAATTCCTTTGAGTCAGTTCTGATGAGGTGGATGAATCTAGAACCTAGAAGTGAGTCAGAAAGAGAAAGATAAATATCATATTCTAACACATACATACAGAGTCTGGAAAAATGGTACTGAAAATTTTTTTACAGGGCAGCAATGGAGAAACAGACATAGAGAATAGACTTATGGACAAGGGAAGAGGGGAGGAGAGGGTGAGGTGTATGGAAAGAGTAACATGGAAACTTCCATTACCATATGTAAAATAGATAGCCAACGGGAATTTGCTGTATGGCTTAGAAAAGTCAAACATGGGCTCTGTATCAACCTAGAGGGGTGGGATTGGGAGGGAGATGGGAGGGAGGTTCAAAAGGGAGGGGATATATGTATACCTATGGCTGGTTCATGTTGAGGTTTGACAGAATAGAGCAAAATTCTGTAAAGCAATTATCCTTCAATTAAAAATAAATTACTTTTTTAAAAAATCTAAAAAAAAAAGAAAAGAAAGAAATATGGTAAGTGTACCAAAGCGTGTGGTTCAGTTCAGTTCAGTTCAGTCGCTCAGTCGTGTCCGACTCTTTGCGACCCCATGAATTACAGCATGCCAGGCCTCCCTGTCCATCACCATCTCCCGGAGTTCACTCAGACTCACGTCCATCGAGTCTGTGATGCCATCCAGCCATCTCATCCTTGGTCGTCCCCTTCTCCTCCTGCTCTCAATCCCTCCCAACATCAGAGTTCTTTCCAATGAGTCAACTCTTCGTATGAGGTGGCCAAAGTACTGGAGTTTCAGCTTTAGCATCATTCCTTCCAAAGAAATCCCAGGGTTGATCTCCTTCAGAATGGACTGGTTGGATCTCCTTGCAGTCCAAGGGACTCTCAAGAGTCTTCTCCAACATCACAGTTCAAAAGCATCAGTTCTTTGGCACTCAGCCTTCTTCACAGTCCAACTCTCACATCCATACATGACCACAGGAAAAACCATAGCCTTGACTAGACGGACCTTAGTCGGCAAAGTAACGTCTCTGCTTTTGAATATAATATCTAGGTTGGTCATAACTTTTCTTCCAAGGAGTAAGCGTCTTTTAATTTCATGGCTGCAGTCACCATCTGCAGTGATTTTGGAGCCCCCCAAAATAAAGTCTGACACTGTTTCTACTGTTTCCCCATCTACTTGACGTGAAGTGATGGGACCGGATGCCATAATCTTCGTTTTCTGAATGTTGAGCTTTAAGCCAGCTTTTTCGCTCTCCTCTTTCACTTTTATCAAGAGGCTTTTTAGCTCCTCTTCACTTTCTGCCATAAGGGTGGTGTCATCTGCATATCTGAAGTTATTGATATTTCTTCCAGCAATCTTGATTCCAGCTTGTGTTTCTTCCAGTCCAGCATTTCTCATGATGTACTTTGCATATAAGTTAAATAAGCAGGGTGACAATATACAGCCTTGACATACTCCTTTTCCTATTTGGAACCAGTCTGTTCTTCCATGTCCAGTTCTAACTGTTGCTTCCTGACCTGCATACAGATTTCTCAAGAGGCAGGTTAGGTGGTCTGGTATTCTCATCTCTTTCCGAATTTTCCACAGTTTATTTTGATCCACACAGTCAAAGGCTTTGGCATAGTCAATAAAGCAGAAATAGATGTTTTTCTAGAACTCTCTTGGTTTTTCCGTGATCCAGTGGATGTTGGCAATTTGATCTCTGGTTCCACTGCCTTTTCTAAAACCAGCTTGAACATCAGGAAGTTCACGGTTCATGTATTGCTAAAGCCTGGCTTGGAGAATTTTGAGCATTACTTTACTAGCATGTGAGATGAGTGCAATTGTGTGATAGTTTGAGCATTCTTTGGCATTGCCTTTCTTTGGGATTGGAATGAAAACTGACCTTTTCCAATCCTGTGGCCACTGCTGAGTTTCCCAAATTTGCTGGCATATTGAGTGCAGCACTTTCACAGCATCATCTTTCAGGATTTGAAATAGCTCAACTGGAATTCCATCACCTCCACTAGCTTTGTTCATAGTGATGCTTTCTAAGGCCCACTTGACTTTACAAGATGTCTGGCTCTAGATGAGTGATCACATCATCATGATTATCTGGATCGTGAAGATCTTTTTTGTACAGTTCTTCCATGTATTCTTGCCACCTCTTCTTGATATCTTCTGCTTCTGTTAGGTAGCTGTGAAAAGAAGAGAGGCAAAAAGCAAAGGAGAAAAGGAAAGATATAAGCATCTGAATGCAGAGTTCCAAAGAATAGCAAGAAGAGATAAGAAAGCCTTCTTCAGTGATCAATGCAAAGAAATAGAGGAAAACAACAGAATGGGAAAGACTAGAGATCTCTTCAAGAAAATTAGAGATACCAAGGGAACATTTCATGCGTGTGGTAGTGAGAAGGAAAAAAGAGGAATGAGTTTTTCTCTTTTCCATTCCTGAGAACAAGGCCTCAACATTCCTAGCTTTCTTTTCTTTTCTTTTTTCTAAGACTTATGTCTGTAATTAAGTTTGCTTTTCTGCCCCCTAACACATTAGGAGCTACAATTCACATTTTCTCCTTTGACTTTATGTTAATATATTCCCTATCAGGTGTTTACCCTTACAACATCCTTCCCCTTGTAGTTCCATAGCAGAAAGAAGACCACAGAGCCACCAAATTGCCACACTCAAATACTGGGTTACTGACACTGGTGGTAGTGGTTTAGTTGCTAAGTCGTGTCCGACTCTTGTGACCCAATGGACTGTAGCCCGCCAGTCTCCTCTGTCCATGGGATTTTCCAGGCAAGAATACTGGAGTGGATTGCCATTTCCTTCTCCAGGGGGTCTTCCTGACCCAGGAATCAAACCTGGGTCTCTTGCATTGCAGGCAGACTCTTACCGACTGAGCTTTGAGGGAAGCCTGTTACTGACACTAGTTTATGATTGTCTTTGAAATAATGCAAGAGGAAGAAACCAAGATCTTATCACCTTTGTTCCTCATCACTAATTCCTGACTGTGACCCCTTGCCTTATGTAAGCCCCCACAATCCTCATGGACTGGGGGTGGGGAGGGCACAGTTCTTGAGACATGAGCCTACTGTGTTCTCCTCTCCACTGGCTGAGAATAAAAGCCACCTTTCTATTTCCTCAAACTCTGTCTATATTTTTCACTGGGCTTCTGTGGACAGAGAAGGCCAAGATTTTGGCTAGCCACAAGAGGATGCTTTGGGGTTAGAGTCAGTAATACTCACTGAAGAGGGTGAACAGGAGAATCTTGAAAACTCCTTGCCAGAGAGCCTGGAAGCTGGTTGGTCAAACATAATCATGAGTGTTCTTAATTCCTCTTGTCTGATCACTAGTCAGTCAATTTCACTGCAGCCTGTGTGTGTCTGTCCCCTGGAAAGCCATGTGGCTAGACCTAGTGGTCCTCGTGGGCCTGTACTACCTCCTCCTGGTACCAGGAGGTGGTGACCACCTCCAGGACAAGTTCATCTTCATCACGGGCTGTGACTCAGGCTTCGAGAAACTGCTGGCCGGGCAGCTTGATATATTACAGAAACCAGCGCAGTATTATCCTTCAATTAAAGAAATTATCCTTCAATTAAAACTTTAAAAGAAAAAAAAAACAGGGCAAAAGAAAAACCCTTAGGATTGTGTCTTTGATTCCCACAGGGTAGTTTCCTTCAAGCTGGTGAACCTTTTCCGAGGAGATGGGCTAGAATGATCTCTTATATGAGTGGGAGGACAGTTGGGGTTTTCTGGGGTAGAGGGTGAACTCTGTGTTCTGTGGGTGATGGGTAAAGAGAGGGAGCCCAACCTCCCCTCCAGATACCCCATGTAATCCCCCAGATCCCTGCAGGGACATGACTCAGTATTGATGGGGTGTTTCAAGCCCAGGCTCTAGAGGTCAATATCAGGCCTATCCACAATTCCCACCCAACCCAGGATTTCAAGTCTTATTTATCCACACAATCTGCATCCATACTATAGTTGTATTTGTTTTTGTCTTTTATCCAATGTCTCTTTTTTGTCTCTCTTGCCCTCATTCTCTCACTGTCTCTCTCTCTTTCCCTCTCTTTCCCTTATATTAGCTGTTAACCACTCAGTCCTGAAGGTGTCAGAAAATCTGAGCAGCTAGGGAATATTTATCATGTCTGCAAAGACAACAGGGACTGTGAAAGACACTTCACCCTCTGAGTTAGAGACTATAGACACACAAGTTGTCCTCAAGCTCCATACTTCCCTTCATCAGCTCTGGGGTGCTAGTTCCTTGTCACCAGGCAGTAGGCGCAGTGTGAAGACTTGGGTCAAGAGGGAGCACACCTTCTGTCCTCCCACTGCTCACAGGGTCTGGACTCCACAGACCCCCCAGGAGCGTGTTGGTCTCTGCTCCAGCCCTTCCCCTGCAGCCTCTCTCCTAAAGTCCTTCTGGGTCGGAGGGTGAATGGCACCATGGCTCAGTCCTCTCTCCTGGGCCCAGCTCAGTGTTGTCTTTTTGTCCTCACTCTTCCCAGGACTCTGGGGTCTGGTGAATAGTGCCAGCATTTGCATTGGCACCCAACGAGTGGCTGACCAAACAGGACTTTGTGAAGGTTCTGGATGTGAACCTGCTGGGGGTGATTGATGTGACCCTGAGTCTGCTGCCCTGGTGTGGAAGGCGAGGGGCCATGTGGTCAAAGTCTCCAGTGTCTTGGGCCGGGTGTCCTTCCATGCTGGAGGCTACTGCATATCCAAGTACGGCGTGGAGGCCTTCTCAGACTCCCTCAGGTAATGGGCTGTGGTGGATGCCCTTCTTCTCTTCTGCTTCTGTGCTCTGAGCCGGAGGCTGGGGGATGTGGGTTGGTGGGGAGTGGGGCAGAGTTTCTGCAGAGATTTTCATAATCACAGATCTAATGGCTCTTCCTTCCAGGTCCCTCTCCCTTACTCTGTGTATGTCTTTTACTGGGAAGCTGGGAAGCACCTTCCTATGTTTCACACACCCAGCTGTTCCTAGACCTGTAGAGTTTGATTCAATTTATTCCCACCTTACAGGAGGGCCCATGGTCAGAAATTATTGGAGGCACAATAATGGATAGATTTGACTGTGCAGACCTTCCATGTACTCATCCCTAAGAGACTGTGCTGTAAATGCATTGACATCTATTAGAAATGGGTTAAGTGCACCAAAAAGCACACATTGGGTTTAGAGTCAGTCATTCTCACTGAAGAGGGTGAACAGGACAATCTTGAGAACTCCATGCCAGAGGGCCTGGATCCTGGTTTGCAAACAGTAATCCTGTGTGTGCTTGATTTGTCCTGTTTGATCACGAACCACTTTATTTCATGCCAGGCTGTGTGTGTCTGTCCCATAAAAGGCCACGTGGCTGTACCTGGCAGTCCTCTTGGGCCTGTACTACCTCCTGCACTGATACCAGGAGAGGCAGGTGGTGAGCCACCTTCAAGACAAGTTTGTCTTCATCACGGGCTATGACTTGGGCTTCGGGAACCTGCTGGCCAAGCAGCTGGACCTGGGAGGCTTGAGGGTCCTGGCTGTGTGTCTGACAGAGCAGGGGGCTGAGCAGCTGAGGAACCAGACGTCAGACAGGCTGCAGATGGTGATCCTGGACATCACCAAGACATCCAGAGAGCATCACTGGAGCCACCGAGTGGGTGAAGGGAGGATGTGGGGGACAGAGGTACCACCCAGATTTCTTGTTTATTTCTTCTCTCTTTGTGAGAGGACACTGGTTGTCAGCTCCTTGGGGAGCATTCTAAGGTTTTCCACGACCTGAAGTCGCACCTGCCTTCTTCACCTACCCAGGTGACCAGCCAAAGCTCTTCCACCCCTCTACACCACCTCCTGACCTTGAGGCACTGTAGTTTGGGGGAGAGATTTCCCTGATGAGACTGCGTCCTTGCAAATTATCTGTCTGGTATCCCCTCCTATCTCAGCAGAAAGTCTGGGTTTCTTGCTGTTGTGTGAGCAGGGTAATTGGAGTGGACTTTCTGGAGGAGGGGTGGAGAGGGGGCCTCTGGCTGGAAGGCTGCATGGGTGGCTGGGGACAGGGCTGCAGCTGGGCTCTATTTTCAGTATCTGAACATGGTCTTGTTGGTAACTCATAGCCAGGCTACTTGAGGTTAAATATCACCCATTTTTGGTGCTGACGCTGAACTCTCAGGAGTTGTCTAAGGAAGGCCTGAAAACTACTCTGGGGTCACATTCTCTCTCTTTTTTATCTTTTGTTTTTCTCTATGTGTGTTGTGTCTCTTTGTGGTACTATAGCTGTGCCTGTGTTTTATGGGAGAAGGAAAGAACTTTAATTTATCTAAATATAGATTTAAAACATAATACTGTGGACAGAGGGAAAAGTATGAATGGATGAAAATCAAAAGTAAGTATGGATGAAAACCAAATCACCCCAAATCCTACCACCCACAGATAAATGCTGATAACATTTTGACATATATGATATTACAATTTGGACATAGTCTGTATGCTAATTTTCCAGTGAAAGAAGGTGAACAATTTTATAGGTAACAAAAATGTGTTCAAAAACATAATAAATAATGATTGAGACTATTATATTCTTTAGAATAGCTCTACTTCATAAAAAGTACCTCATCATATGAATGTAATTGGTTCCCATCTTTTATTCATTGCATTGAACATAAACGATGTCTAGGTAAACTTCTTTCTACCCAATTCCCTAGGCTCTAACCACGTATATTAATTTGATCATTGGTCAAATAATGAGAAATATACATTTCTACAAGGGCAGGCTTGGTGCTAAGCAGTGGAGGGACTAATTCTGTGTGTTCATTCTGACACCCTGTTCCCAACTGCCCTGACTCTGCTTTTCTGCCCTGAGTTCTGTTAGTTGATAAGGCTTAAAGTTCTTGATGTGTCTTTGTATCTCACAGACAGGTTTCCATGAAGCTGGGCGACCTGTGATCCGAGGGGACTGGGGCCAGAGTGGCTTCTCTTGTGAAGGAGAGGGTAGATTTTTCTAGGAAGAGGTGAAATTCCTATTGGGGGAATCATGGCTTCTCTTGAAATCCTACCCACTGAATTTCCAAATTTTTGTGGGAATATAGCTCAATATTGATGCAGGTGCTTCAAGGCCAGGCCCTACAGGTCAATACCAGGCCTCTCAACCAGTTCCCCTAAACCTGAAATCTCAGATCTTTTTTACTCAACCAATTTGCCCCTAACCTTCACTCTGGCTTCCCTCATATCTTAGTTGGTAAAGAATCTGCCTGCAATGCAGGACACCCCAGTTTGATTCCTGGGTTTGGAAGATCCGCTGGAGAAGGGATCATGAACTCCTTATTGCCAAATTCAGGCTTAAATTGAAGGAAATAAGGAAAACCACTAGACCGTTCAGGTATGACCTAGATCAAGTCCCTTATGATTATACAGTAGAAGTGAGAAATAGATTTAAGGGATTAGATCTGATAGACAGAGTGTCTGATGAACTATGGAGAGTGGTTCATGACATTGTACAGGAGACAGGGATCAAGACCATGCCCAAGCAAAAGAAATGGAAAAAAGCAAAATGGCTGTCTGAGGAGGCCTTACAAATAGCTGTGAAAAGAAGAGAAGCGAAAAGGAAAGATATACCCATTTGAATGCAGAGTTCCAAAGAATAGCAAGGAGAGATAAGAAAGCCTTCCTCAGCAATCAGTGCAAAGAAATACGAAAACAATAGAATGGGAAAGAATAGAGATCTCTTCAAGAAAATTAGAGATACCAAGGGAAAATTTCATGCAAAAATGGGCTCAATAAAGGACAGAAATGGTATGGACCTAACAGAAGCAGAAGATATTAAGAGGTGGCAAGAATACACAGAGGAACTATAGAAAAGGGACCCTACGACCCAGATGATCACAATGGTGTAATCACTCACCTAGAGCCAGACATCCTGGAATGTGAAGTCAAGTGGGTCTTAGGAAGCACCACTACGAACAAAGCAGGTGGAGGTGATGGAATTCCAGTTGAGTATTTCAAATCCTAAAAGATGATGCTGTGAAAGTGCTGCACTCAATATGCCAGCAAATCTGGAAAACTCAGCAGTGGCCACAGGACTGCAGTTTTCATTCCAATCCCAAAGAAAGGCAATGTCAACGAATGCTTAAGCTACCGCACAATTGCACTCATCTCACACGCTAGTAAAGTAATGTTCAAAATTCTCTAAGCCAGGCTTCAGCAATACACAAACCGTGAACTTCCTGATGTTCAAGCTGATTTTAGAAAAGGCAGAGGAACCAGAGATCAAATTGCCAACATCCGCTGGATCATGGAAAAAGCAAGAGAGTTCCAGAGAAAACGTCTATTTCTGCTTTATTGACTATGTCAAAGCCTCTGACTGTGTGGACCACAAAAAACTGTGAAAAATTCTTTTTTTTTTTTTTTTCCTTTGGGATGGATTTATTTATTTATTTATTTTTAATTTTTACTTTACAATTCTGTATTGGTTTTGGCATAGATTGACATGAATCCGGTGTGAAAAATTCTGAAAGAGATGGGAATACCAGACCACCTGACCTGCCTCTTGAGAAATCTGTATGCAGGTCAAGAAACAAGTTAGAACTGGACATGGAACAACCAAATTGGGAAAGGAGTTCATCAAGGCTGTATATTGTCACCCTGCTTATTTAACTTATATGCATAGTACATCATGAGAAATGCTGAGCTGGAGGAAGCACAAGCTGGAATCAAGATGGCAGGGAGAAATATCAATAACTTCAGATATACAGATGACACCACCCTTATGGCAGAAAGTGAAGAAGAACTAAAGAGCCTCTTGATGAAAGTGAAAGAGGAGAGTGAAAAAGTTGGCTTAAAGCTTCACATGATTCTTAAAAACATTGCTCCATAATGTTGATCCCTAAGTCAGAATGGACAGAGGTCGAAATTTATCTGGATTCTTTCTCCTTCTGGACAGTCATGAAATCAGTCGACTTGTTGGAGACAACCTGTTGCCAGGATCTGTCCTTGGTGACCAACTGCATGGAGCACGCCCTGACCGCCTGCCACCCCCGCACCCGATACTCACCTGGCTGGGATGCCAAGTTCATCTACCTCCCCATGAGCTACCTGCCCAGCTTCCTAGTGGATCTCATGATGTACTGGAGTAACCCCCAGCCTGCTAAGGGTAACCCAAGACTGGGGTGCATTGTAGGGGGGAGTTGCATACAGAGTGGGGAGCAGATGAGTTGGGGGAGAGAAATAAGAGTGGAGAGTGGAGTTCTCATGTCACCAGGATGCCCATTATGCCCCACACCCACCTCCTCCCCAAGCTTCTCTTAGGACATTACTTAGGACTTAGGGGTAGTAGAAAGTAACATGTTTTGTAGTGAGATCAATAGCTCTCATCTATTTCTGTTCCTTCATCAGCCTCTCAAGGCTCTGAGCCTTATGGCCCTCCTGCCACCCTGAGGAATCTGCATTGTCCAGAGGATGTGAAGAGGTGGGAGGGTCCCGGCCTCCCCATCTTCTGGCCCTGTCCACCTCTTCCAGGTGTGCCTTGGCCCTGGCCAGTCTCCCTGTCCCATTAAATGGAAATGGACATGGGAGATAAAGGCCTCTCTCTCCTAAAGATACTTGTAGTCAGGAGCTGAGGTGAACATCCAGCCAACTTTGGCTGGAAAGAGGTGTCTTCAGTGGAGGTCCCGAAAGAGAACACAGAAATTAATTCTTGTTTTTTCTTGAAATCGTGAATTTCCATTATTTTTCCTTAAAATAAAAATTGAGACGTTTACTCAGTCCCAGTGATTGTGATCACAGCCTTGGGCATCAGTGGGTGTGTGTCTATGAGATGAAGACTCAAGTGACCTCACGGACGTGTAGTGGTGAGTGGGGTGACTTGAGGAGGATTTGAAGAAGGAAGTGAGGTCATCCCTTCGTCCACAGAAGAGAGGGGCTTATGTGTCTTTCTGGGGCTTATTGTATGAACAGGGGTCCCAGGGTTAACATAAGGATGGACAAATAAGGAGAGGTCTGTAAGGGAGAGGCAGGGCCCAAACCCTTCCCTGGGGACATGTAGCCTCTCTCTCACCAGAACCCTCCCTGCCGTCCTCCTTCCATCCCTTCCTATAGAATCACTACCCTCCATCTTTTGCCACCTGCCAGGTCCCCCAGCCCAGATCCCCTTCCCCCACCCTCCAGTGGAGGAGCGTGGGAGTCACTTCTGCAGCCTGGTCTTATGTCTTCTGCTAACACTTACTGAGCACATACTGTGATCAGGGCAGGAATTCCCCTGATGTCCTAGTGCTTCCAGAGACTCTGACTCTCTGTGTGTCCTCTCTTCCCATGATGGTCTGACTATGGACTCAGTGGAGAAGGCATTTGTACAGTCGTACAGATTTCTGGGCTGAGGGCAAATTGGAGTGGGAGGAACTTCTCCAAGAGTCAACTAAAACACTGAGTTTCATCTCTTTTTATTTAAAATTGAGATTATGGAGTGCTTACGGGAATCTTATGTTATAGAACTGGTGTAGCCACACGTTCCAGGAAACAAACTCACTCAGAAGGACAATGAAGATAATGGAGTGCAGTCTATTACACCAGCGGGCCCAAGGCAGAGTCTCCTCTTAGCCAAGGACCCTGACCAGTTTTTGTGAAAACCTTATATACCCTAAGTGTATGTGAACAAACCCACCTCCCCCAATTCCCTGACAATCAAAGTTAACCTGTGATTCATATGCCTGAAGCGTAGGTAGTTAACAGTGGACAATTATCAATAAGCCTGTGGTCATACCCAGTAAGCATAATAGAATGTATGATTCTAATCTGTTACCCAGATAATTAAGGTATTCTTTTAGGTGATGGAGAGCTCTGGGACTCTTCCTTCCGGGGGCCTGGTTTTCCAGTTGGTATGTCGTTTCCATAGATACTGGGCATATAGCTCAAAGTCCACAGTCCGGTCCAAGATGGAGTCTTGCTTTCAAGATAGAGCCTGTTCCGTTTCCTTCTTCATTCCCCCCTGTTGATGCTCCCTGGCTCTCCGACCACCAATTTGGGAGAATGACACCAACCTTTGGATTACAAAGTTCATAATACATTGTAAAGTACAGGGTCCACAACGCAGAACTATCAAAGCGACTATAGCAATGTTCTACCAATCACCCTTCACCCAAGATAGGACCGAAGTCCAGAAAGGAATGTTTCCATTTAACATTGCTTTTAGCTGGTTTTTCATGTCATCTAAAGCAGCTGATACATTGCCAGATAAATCAGGAATATATACAAAACATTCACCCTTAATTATAGCACAGGTCCCTCCTTGAGCAGCTGTGAGCATGTCCAAAACCATTCTATTTTGAAATATCACTTTTGTTACTTCTATGAAACTGGTGTTTACATAATATGTAACCCCATTACCCAAGTCTATTGACTGTAGGTCTGGCTTACACCAAGAGAGCAGGGAGAGATTATGATTGACAAGAGAAAGGAAAAGTCTCTTTTTGTTGTCCCAGAAAAGAGAGAGTGGTTTAAAATCCCCTTGGCTGAGCGGTGACACCCTCCAGGAAAGTCCATCCATCACAGACAGAGAGAGGCACAGCCCTACATATCCACCAGTTGGAGGTGTTGTGGAAGTCTGAGTAGGAATGTGCATGTTGATGAGGTAAAGCAGAAGGAGTTGATTATGTGGCTTCATTCTAAAGGGGCTCGTCCGGGATCTTCTTTTTCTTCTTCTTCTTAAGGATGATCCTAGTCTCTCGAGGGTCAATGGGGTCCTTCTGTGAAGTCCACTCAGCGTTTCCTGGGTCTGTGTGGTATGCTCTCTTCACCCTCGTATGATGGCTCCAAGGGGCAATACCTGCAACTTTAACTGCAGTAGGGGTAGTTAGAAGAACAGTATAAGGGCCCTTCCACCAAGGGGCTAGTAAATCATGTTTCCAATCTTTGACCCATACTTGGTCACCAATTGTAAACTCATGAATCTGTTCCCCAAGGGGGAACTGCACCCTTTCTTGTACAAATTTAGTTACCTTAGTTACTTAGTTCAGTTCAGTCGCTCAGTCGTGTCCGACTCTTTGTGACCCCATGAATTGCAGCACGCCAGGCCTCCCTGTCCATCACCAACTCCCGGAGTTCACTCAGACTCACATCCACTGAGTCGGTGATGCCATCCAGCCATCTCATCCTCTGTCATCCCCTTTTCCTCCTGCTCCCAATCCTTCCCAGCATCGGGGTCTTTTCCAAGGAGTCAACTCTTCGCATGGGGTGGCCAAAGTATTGGAGTTTCAGCTTTAGCATCAGTCCCTCCAGTGAACACTCAGGAATGATCTCCTTCAGAATGGACTGGTTGGATCTCCTTGCAGTCCAAGGCTCAAGAGTCTTCTCCAACACCACAGTTCAGAAGCATCAATTCTTCAGCACTCAGCTTTCTTCACAGTCCAACTCTCACATCCATACATGACCACTGGAAAAACCATAGCCTTGACTAGACGGACCTTAGTTGGCAAAGTAATGTCTCTGCTTTTGAATATGCTATCTAGGTTGGTCATAACTTTCCTTCCAAGGAGTAAGCGTCTTTTAATTTCATGGCTTCAGTCACCATGTTTGATTTTGAAGCCCCCCAAAATAAAGTCTGACACTGTTTCCACTGTTTCCCCATCTATTTCCCGTGAAGTGATGGGACCAGATGCCATGATCTTCGTTTTCTGAACATTGAGCTTTATTTTATTTTTTTTTAATTTTTATTTTTACTTTATTTTGCTTTATAATACTGTATTGGTTTTGCCATACATTGACATGAATCAGCCACGGGTGTACATGAGTTCCCAATCCTGAACCCCCCTCCCACCTCCCACCCCATATCATCTCTCTGGATCATCCCCGTGCACCAGCCCCAAGCATCCTGTATCCTGTATCGAACATACACTGGCGATTCGTATCTTACCTGATAGTATACATGTTTCAATGCCATTCTCCCAAATCATCCCACCCTAGCCCTCTCCCACAGAGTCTAAAAGTCCGTTCTATACATCTGTGTCTCTTTTGCTGTCTCGCATAGAAGGTTATCATTACCATCTTTCTAAATTCCATATATATGTGTTAGTATACTGTATTGGTGTTTTTCTTTCTGGCTTACTTCACTCTGTATAATTGGCTCCAGTTTCATCCACCTCATTAGAACTGATTCAAATGTATTTTTAATGGCTGAGTAATACTCCATTGTGTATATGTACCACAGCTTTCTTATCCATTCATCTGCTGATGGACATCTAGGTTGCTTCCATGTCCTGGCTGTTATAAACAGTGCTGTGAAGAACATTGGGGTACATGTGTCTCTTTCAATTCTGGTTTCCTCAGTGTGTATGCCCAGCAGTGGGATTGCTGGGTCATAAGGCAGTTCTATTTGCAATTTTTTAAGGAATCTCCACACTGTTCTCCATAGTAGCTGTACTAGTTTGCATTCCCACCAACAGTGTAAGAGGCTTCCCTTTCCTCCACACCCTCTCCAGAATTTACTGCTTGTAGACTTTTGGATCGCTGCCATTCTGACTGGTGTGAAATGGTACCTCATTGTGGTTTTGATTTGTATTTCTCTAATAATGAGTGATGTTGAGCATCTTTTCACGTGTTTGTTAGCCATCCGTATGTCTTCTTTGGAGAAATGTCTATTTAGTTCTTTGGCCCATTTTTTGATTGGGTCATTTGTTTTTCTGGACTTGAGCTGCATAAGTTGCTTGTATATTTTTGAGATTAGTTGTTTGTCAGTTGCTTCATTTGCTATTATTTTCTCCCATTCTGAAGGCTGTCTTTTCACCTTGCTTATAGTTTCCTTTGTTGTGCAGAAGCTATTAATTTTAGTTAGATCCCATTTGTTTATTTTTGCTTTTATTTCCAATATTCTGGGAGGTGGGTCATAGAGGATCCTGCTGTGATTTATGTCAGAGAGTGTTTTGCCTATGTTTTCCTCTAGGAGTTTTATAGTTTCTGGTCTTACGTTTAGATCTTTAATCCATTTTGAGTTTGTTTTTGTGTATGGTGTTAGAAAGTGTTCTAGTTTCATTGTTTTACAAGTGGTTGACCAGTTTTCCCAGCACCACTTGTTAAAGAGATTGTCTTTAGTCCATTGTATATTCTTGCCTCCTTTGTTGAAGATAAGGTGTCCATAGGTGTGTGGATCTATCTCTGGGCTTTCTATTTTGTTCCAATGATCTATATTTCTGTCTTTGTGCCAGTACCATACTGTCTTGATGACTGTGGCTTTGTAGTAGAGCCTGAAGTCAGGAGGTTGATTCCTCCAGTTCCTTTCTTCTTTCTCAAGATTGCTTTGGCTATTCGAGGTTTTTTGTATTTCCATACAAATCTTGAAATTATTTGTTCTAGCTCTGTGAAAAATACCGCTGGAAGCTTGATAGGGATTGCATTGAATCTGTAGATTGCTTTGGGCAGTATACTCATTTTCACTATATTGATTCTTCTGATCCATGAACATGGTATATTTCTCCATCTATTAGGGTCCTCTGATTTCTTTCATCAGTGTTTTATAATTTTCTATATATAGGTCTTTAGTTTCTTTAGGTAGGTATATTCCTAAGTATTTTACTCTTTTCGTTGCAATGGTGAATGGAATTGTTTCCTTAATTTCTTTTTCTACTTTCTCATTATTAGTGTACAAGAATGCAAGGGATTTCTGTGTGTTGATTTTATATCCTGCAACTTTACTATATTCATTGATTAGCTCTAGTAATTTTCCGGTGGAGTCTTTAGGGTTTTCTATGTAGAGGATCATGTCATCTGCAAACAGTGAGAGTTTTACTTCTTTTCCAATTTGGATTCATTTTATTTCTTTTTCTGCTCTGATTGCTGTGGCCAAAACTTCCAGAACTATGTTGAATAGTAGTGGTGAAAGTGGGCACCCTTGTCTTGTTCCTGACTTTAGGGGAAATGCTTTCAATTTTTCACCATTGAGGATAATGTTTGCGGTGGGTTTGTCATATATAGCTTTTATTATGTTGAGGTATGTTCCTTCTATTCCTGCTTTCTGGAGAGTTTTTATCATAAATGGATGTTGAATTTTGTCAAAGGCCTTCTCTGCATCTATTGAGATAATCATATGGCTTTTATTTTTCAATTTGTTAATGTGGTGAATTACATTGATTGATTTGCAGATATTGAAGAATCCTTGCATCCCTGGGATAAAGCCCACTTGGTCATGGTGTATGATCTTTTTAATGTGTTGTTGGATTCTGATTGCTAGAATTTTGTTAAGGATTTTTGCATCTATGTTCATCAGTGACATTGGCCTGTAGTTTTCTTTTTTTGTGTGTGTGGCATCTTTGTCAGGTTTTGGTATTAGGGTGATGGTGGCCTCATAGAATGAGTTTGGAAGTTTACCTTCCTCTGCAATTTTCTGGAAGAGTTTGAGTAGGATAGGTGTTAGCTTTTCTCTAAATTTTTGGTAGAATTCAGCTGTGAAGCCATCTGGACCTGGGCTTTTGTTTGCTGGAAGATTTCTGATTACAGTTTCAATTTCCGTGCTTGTGATGGGTTTGTTAAGATTTTCTATTTCTTCCTGGTTCAATTTTGGAAAGTTGTACTTTTCTAAGAATTTGCCCATTTCTTCCACATTGTCCATTTTATTGGCATATAATTGCTGATAGTAGTCTCTTATGATCCTTTGTATTTCTGTGTTGCCTGTTGTGATCTCTCCATTTTCATTTCTAATTTTATTGATTTGATTGTTCTCCCTTTGTTTCTTGATGAGTCTGGCTAATGGTTTGTCAATTTTATTTATCCTTTCAAAAAACCAGCTTTTGGCTTTGTTGATTTTTGCTATGGTCTCTTTTGTTTCTTTTGCATTTATTTCTGCCCTAATTTTTAAGATTTCTTCCTTCTGCTAACTCTGGGGTTCTCCATTTCTTCCTTTTCTAGTTGCTTTAGGTGTAGAGTTAGGTTATTCATTTGACTTTTTTCTTGTTTCTTGAGGTATACCTGTATTGCTATGAACTTTCCCCTTAGCACTGCTTTTATAGTGTCCCACAGGTTTTGGGTTGTTGTGTTTTCATTTTCATTCGTTTCTATGCATATTTTGATTTCTTTTTTGATTTCTTCTGTGATTTGTTGGTTATTCAGCAGCATGTTGTTCAGCCTCCATATGTTGGAATTTTTAATAGTTTTTCTCCTGTAATTGAGATCTAATCTTAATGGTCAGAAAAGATGCTTAGAATGATTTCAATGTTTTTGAATTTACCAAGGTTAGATTTATGGCCCAGGATGTGATCTATCCTGGAGAAGGTTCTGTGAGCACTTGAGAAAAAAGTGAAATTCATTGTTTTTGGGTGAAATATCCTATAGATATCAATTAGGTCTAACTGGTCTATTGTATCATTTAAAGTTTGTGTTTCTTTGTTAATTTTCTGTTTAGTTGATCTGTCCATAGGTGTGAGTGGGGTATTAAAGTCCCCCACTATTATTGTGTTATTGTTAATTTCCCCTTTCATACTTGTTAGCATTTGTCTTACATATTGTGGTGCTCCTATGTTGGGTGCATATAGATTTATAATTGTTATATCTTCTTCTTGGATTGATCCTTTGATCATTATGTAGTGGCCTTCTTTGTCTCTTTTCACAGCCTTTGTTTTAAAGTCTATTTTATCAGATATGAGTATTGCTACTCCTGCTTTCTTTTGATCTCTGTTTGCATGGAATATCTTTTTCCAGCCCTTCACTTTCAGCCTGTATGTGTCCCTTGTTTTGAGGTGGGTCTCTTGTAGGCAGCATATATAGGGGTCTTGTTTTTGTATCCATTCAGCCAGCCTTTGTCTTTTGGTTGGGGCACTCAACCCATTTACGTTTAAGGTAATTATTGATAAATATGATCCCGTTGCCATTTACTTTACTGTTTTGGGTTCGGGTTTATATGCCCTTTTTGTGTTTCCTGTCTAGAGAAGATCCTTTAGCATTTGTTGGAGAGCTGGTTTGGTGGTGCTGAATTCTCTCAGTTTTTGCTTGTCTGTAAAGCTTTTGATTTCTCCTTCATATTTGAATGAGATCCTTGCTGGGTACAGTAATCTGGGCTGTAGGTTATTTTCTTTCATCACTTTAAATATGTCTTGGCATTCCCTCATGGCCTGAAGCGTTTCTATTGAAAGATCTGCAGTTATCCTTATGGAAATCCCCTTGTGTGTTATTTGTTGCTTTTCCCTTCCTGCTTTTAATATTTGTTCTTTGTGTTTGATCTTTGTTAATTTGATTAATATGTGTCTTGGGGTGTTTCACCTTGGGTTTATCCTGTTTGGAACTCTCTGGGTTTCTTGGACTTGGGTGATTATTTCCTTCCCCATTTTAGGGAAGTTTTCAACTATTATCTCCTCAAGTATTTTCTCATGGTCTTTCTTTTTGTCTTCTTCTTCTGGGACTCCTATAATTCGAATGTTGGAGCGTTTCATATTGTCCTGGAGGTCTCTGAGATTGTCCTCATTTCTTTTAATTCATTTTTCTTTTTTCCTCTCTGATTCATTTGTTTCTACCATTCTATCTTCTATTTCACTAGTTCTATCTTCTGCCTCTGATATTCTACTATTTGTTTCCTCCAGAGTGTTTCTGATCTCATTTATTGCATTATTCATTATATATTGACTCTTTTTTATTCCTTCTAGTCCTTGTTAAACCTTTCTTGCATCTTCTCAGTCCTTGTCTCCAGGCTATTTATCTGTGATTCCATTTTGATTTCAAGATTTTGGATCATTTTCGCTATCATTATTCAGAATTCTTTCTCAGGTAGATTCCCTATGTCTTCCTCTTTTGTTTGGTTTGGTGGGCTTTTCTCCTGTTCCTTTACCTGCTGGGTATTCCTCTGTCTCTTCATCTTGGTTATACTGCTGCGTTTGGGGTGGCCTTTCTGTATTCTGGGAATTTGTGGAGTTCTCTTTATTATGGAGTTTCCTCGCTGTGGGTGGGTTTGTATCAGTGGCTTGTCAAGGTTTCTTGGTTAGGGAAGCTTGTGTCGGAGTTCTGGTGGGTAGAGCTGAATTCTTCTCTCTGGAGTGCAATGAAGTGTCCAGTAATGAGTTATGAGACATCTATGGCTTTGAAGTAACTTGAGCTGCCTGTATATTGAAGCTCAGGGGTGTGTTCCTGTGTTGCTGGAGAATTTGCATGGTATGTCTTGCTCTGGAACTTGTTGGCCCTTGGGTGGTGCTTGGTTTCAGTGTAGGTATGGAGGCATTTGATGAGCTCCTATCGATTAATGTTCCCTGGATTCAGGAGTTCTCTGATGTTCTCAGGATTTGGACTTAAGCCTCCTGCTTCTGGTTTTCAGTTTTATTTTTACAGTAGCCTCAAGACTTCTCCATCTATACAGCACTGATGATAAAACATCTACATTAAAGATGAAAAGTTTCTCCACATTGAAGGACACCCAGAGAAGTTCACTGAGTTACATGGAGAAGAGAAGAGGGAGGGGGTAATTAGAGGTGACTGGAGTGAGATGAGGTGGGATCAAAAGAGGAGCAAGCTAGTCAGTAATCACTTCCTTATGTGCCCTCCTCAGTCTGGACCGCTCAGAGAAGTTCACGGAGTTATACAGGGAAGAGGAGAGGGAGGAAGTAGACAGAGGTGGGCAGGAGGATAAAAGAGGGAAATGAAAAGGAGAGAGACAGATCCAGCCAGTAACCAGTTCCCTAAGTGTTCTCCATCATCTGGAACACACAGAGATTCACAGAGTTGGGTAGAGAAGAGAAGGGGGAGGGAGGAGACAGAGACAACCTGGTGGAGAAAAAGGAGAGTCCAAAGGAGGAGAGAGTGGTCAAGCCAGTAATCTCGCTCTCAGGTAAACTTGGGTACTGAAGATTGGGTTTTTAAATGTACAAAATTGACAACAAATACCAAAAAGCAAAGATTAAAAATCTAGAGTAGAGGTTGGATTCTCAAAAATACAATATTAAAGAAAAGAAGAAGAACAAGAAGAAAACAAAAAGTCATGAGAATTATTAAACAACAACAACCATACACACACACACATACTATATATATATATATATATATATATATATATATATATATATACAAATACACATACCATTTGCTTTAAAAATAGGGTCTTTTTTTTTTGAAAAGTGATAGTAGGTTATAAAAATTAAAATTAAAGGAGAAATAGATGACTTAAAATTTTTTAAAAGTTTAAAAAAAAGGAGAAGAAAAAGAAAAGAAGAAAAAACAATCAAACAACATCAACAACAACAACAAAAAAAGAGAATGGTTGTAAATATAGTAAAGATATTTCTGGGAATTTCTCTGGTGTTGTGGGCAGTGTGGGGTCACTTCCAAGGCGGTTCCCTCTGTTTAGCTTCTTCTGTTTGCTGGTCTTTTCAGTGTCTTATTTCCGCCCTGACACAAGGAGGGCGGTGGTGGACACTTTTTTTTTTTTTAGGCTCACTTGTTCAGTCGCGCTGTGGGGAGGGAGGGATGCTGCAAACAAATAACACTGGCATGTGCTTGCAGTGTCTCAGCCACGCTGGGCATGCCCCTGCACATGGCGCACACCACTCAGGCTCTACATTACTCCGCCAGGAACCGTCTGAGGCTGGCCCTAAGCTGCATGCACCTCCCCGGTCTAAGCCACACAGGCTCAGCTCTCAGGTAGCCCTCAGAAGTGCAGATTCAGTTAGGCCTGCGTTTTGTGCCCTTCCCAGGACTGGGTAGCTCAGGTGTTTGGCGAGCACGGTCGCTGCAACTTATCGCCTTTCCCTGCTGCTCAGTTTTCTGGGTGTACCGCTGGTGCCCCTTGTCAGGCAGATGGTGACTGTCCAGAACCCCAAGAAGTCTTAGTTAGCAAAGAAGCCTGCTTGCAGTTTGGTAGGTAAAGTCTCTCCGGGGCTGCGATTACCCCCTTCCAGCCCTTATGGCTCTGGCTGCCTGTCACCGGCGGGGGATGGTCTGCAGCAGGCTATTTCTGTTCTGTCCTTTGTTCTGTGTGTGGTCCTGGCGGTGTCTTATGTTAGAGCTTTTCGCGTGGTAGCTATCCCACAGTCTGGTATGTTAGCCCAAGTTGGTTCGCTCTGGTTACATTCGGGGTATTCCGGCTCGATTCTTAAAAAGCACTGCAGCCCGCGCCTCCCTACCCAGTCCCCACTTGCTAATGGCGGATGCAGGCGTCTGTGCTGCTTCTCCGCTGGGGGAGTTACCGTTGGGCTCCTAATCTGTTGGTTTTAATTATTTATCTATTTTTGTTCCCTGTTATGTTGCCCTCTGTGCTTCCAAGGCTCGCCAGAGACTCAGCAGTGAGAGTGTTTCCTGGTGTTTGGAAACTTCTCTCCTTTTAAGACTCCCTTCCCGGGAAGGGACTCCCTTCACGGAATGGAGCTCCCTCCCTACCTCCTTTGTCTCTTTTTTCATCTTTTATATTCTTCCTACCTGTTTTTGAAGACAATGATCTGCTTTTCTGGGTGCCTGATGTCCTCTGCCAGGATTCTGAAGTTGTTTTGTAGAATTTACTCAGCATTGAAATATTCTTTTGATGAATTTGTGGGGGAGAAAGTGGTCTCCCCATCCTATTCCTCTGCCATCTTCTGAATTCCCCAAATGTTGAGCTTTAAGCCAACTTTTTCACTCTCCTCTTTCACTTTCTTCAAGAGGCTCTTCAGTTTTATTCACTTTCTGCCATAAGGATGGTGTCACCTGCATATCTGAGGTTATTGATATTTCTCCCAGCAATCTTGATTCCTTGTGCTTCCTCCAGCCCAGCGTTTCTCATGATGTACTCTGTATATAAGTTAAATAAGCAGGATGACAATATACAGTCTTGATGTACTCCTTTTCCTATTTGGAACCAGTCTGCTGTTTCATGTCCATTTCTAACTGTTGCTTCCTGACCACATATAGTATTCTCAAAGTTAGGGTTTTTTGTGGGATAGCTATCCCACAGTCTGGGTTGCTATCTTAAGTTAGTTCCCTCAGATTGCCCTCGAGGCATCCAGGCCCAGTCCTTGCCCTAAGCAATGCAGCCTGTGCCTCCCTGTCCAGCCCCCCCCCTCCCCGCCTTGATAGTGGGGAATGCGAGTGTCTGGGCTGCTGCTCCACTAGGAGTTGCTGTTAGGCATGTAATTTGTGGGTTTTAATTAATTATTTATTTTTTCTCCTGGTTATTTTGCCCTGTGAGATTCCAAGGCTCACCACAGACTTGCTGGAGAGAGTGTTTCTTGGTGTTTGGAAACTTCTTTCTTTTTTAAGACTCCCTTCCTGGGACAGATCTCCATCCCTACCTCTTTTGTCTCTCTTTTATCTTTTGTCCTACCTCCTTTTGAAGACAATGGGCTGCCTTTCTGGTGCCTGATGTCCTCTACCAGCATTCAAAATTTGTTTTGTGGAATTTTCTTGGCATTCAAATGTTCTTTTGATGAATTTGTGGGGGAGAAAGTGGTCTCTCTGTCCTGTTCCTCTGCCATCTTAGGACCGCCCCCTCTCTTCTTTATTTTTAATATCCTTTCTGTTGGCTGTCAGAAGACCTCTCTCTTTCTATAAAGTCCCATGTACATGTAAAGTAGCAAAAGCATACCTGAGGTCTGTGTAAATGTTTCTCTTCTTACCTTTTGACAGCTGGAGGGCCCAGATTAGAGCATATCGTTTGACCCGTTGAGCAGACCAGTGTGATGGTAGAGAGCTAGCCTCAACGATGGTTTCTGTCATGACTACTTTATGTCCTGACAGTCATTGTCCTTGTTTCACCAGGCTGGTGCCATTGGTGAAACCCAATCTGGGGCCAGTATTGGCTGGTCTCTCAAGTCAGGTCTGCTGGCATAAACTTCTAGGAATTCCTTGTAATCATGTGAGGGCCCACCTTCTCCCAAGAAGGATTGTGGCCAGATTCAGGGCATGACAAGGCTCAATAGTAACATAGAGGTTTTCACATAACAGTCCCTGGTATTGAGTAATCTGGGATGTCGACAGCCATTTATGGGGGTCCCCTTGCTGAAGAGTGTTGACCTCACGCAGGACTTTTACGATCAAATCTTGACCCAAAGTCAGCTTGGTTGCCTCTCAGACCAGTAAGGCAACTACAGCAACTGCCTGTAAGCATCTCAGCCACTCAGTGGCAACATTGTTCAGCCATTCTGGGAGATAAGCCACGGGTCTGTCCCATGTCCCCATAGTCTGGGACAACACTCTCATAGCCACCTTGTCCTTTTCAGTCACATAAAGAGCAAACAGCTTAACAAGGTCTGGCAGGCCCAAGGTGGGTGCTGACATAATTGTACCGGGTTTGAGTTTTATTACCACTGGGACTTGTTTTGCAAGCCTGGGAGGGTTGTCTGCTGCCCAGACCTCAGGGAATAAGTTGAGTCCATCCGGTTTTCCTTCCAGGAGATTGTGTAACCTCTATTCATCTTGAGGGGTTACCGAGAGGAAGAGTAAATAGGTGGTTGAGCCCACTCAAAGAGTGGGTCTTTTGTGGGGGGAAAGGTCACTTGTGCCCCCAATTTAGACAGCAAGTCTCTTCCCAACAAAGGTACTAGGCATTCAGGGATGTATAAAAATTCATGAGTCACTTGGTGCCCCCCCCCATCTGACATTTTCAAAGTAGGCTTGAGACACAAAGTCTGCATTTATCACCATCTGAGACCCAGCAGCCTCTGGGTCTATTGGTGTATAAAGTCTACAGGCCTTGCACAGTCTTTCATAGAACTCAGAGGGTGATTCACTTTTCCTTAGAATCACTTCAGAGGGTTCTGCCATACTCATAGGTTTTTGGACCCCCTTCTTGAGGCTTTGTAAAATAGCTGCCTGATATCTCTCCAGGTGGCCCCTCCTTTCCTGTGTGTGTGTTACAGTCTCAATTGGGCCTCTCATCGGGGGTGGCTAGTTCTGCCCACTGCTGCAGGTTTGCAATACCCTCAGGTGCCATTTCTCTTAACGATTTTTTCTGGCCTCAGTTAGGATCCTGTGTCTTTCCTCAGTGCCGAAGAGGGAGACTAGTAGTTGGAGTATGTCATCCGATGTTGGGCAGTGGGTTTGAAAAATAGTCTCCATTAGCCTAATCTGGTAATAATAGGCTACAGGAGGCTGACACTAGTGGCCGTCTGTCCCGTGAACCGGAGGCTGCTGTAACTCTCTGAGGGGCATTTGTAACAGGGCCCTTTCTTCTGGCTCCTTAGCAGAGCACAGCCTCTGTTTGATTCTGGTGTCTCCTTTCCCCTTCCTGTTAGTACTCACAGGGAGAGGCGGGTATAGCTTGGGCGGTTTAGCTGGAGCCGGATCCTGGAAGTGTTGGCCAGAGGCATCTGCCACCAGGATTGGAGCCTGCCGAGGTGGCAACTCTATGACCTCCGACCTCCAGGAGAGCTGGTGGAGGAGCAGCAGCTGCTTCAGGAACTTCACCTGGCCCTGGATCATGCATTAAGGCGGCCTCTGGTCTTGGTGGAGCACTGGGCAGGGGGGCGCGTCATCATCCAGTATGGGGGAGGGGCAGGTCATCCTAGTCCAAATCCTGCCAGATCCCAGAGGGAGAAGGGGGATGGGTGTGTCTTCACCTGCCAGTCAACATGGCCAAAACAGAACACCACATGGTCTGAGACTGTTTCTTCCTTAAAGTCCATTCTGCCTTGGTGGGCTTGATCAGGTGCGAATGAAAACATTAAATATCCCACGTCGGCATCCTTGCCTTGGCTTGCCTTCCTGTTCCCGGCAGCGCCCAGCTCCGGGCGTCTCTTCGCCAGCCTGTGATCCGTGACGGCCTTGCCTCAGCCCCTGGCACTGGCACTGCAGGCTGGCAGCTGGGAGTCCCGCGCCCCTCGGACGGCCGCGAGACTCGGGTCTTCCCTCCAACCCCAAGGCACTATCTTGCCATAAGTAAGAGGCGGAGAGAAGAGAGTGGCCTTCTGACTTTGGATTGAAACCAGAACCCAAGTTAGAACAAACTTCATAGAACCCAGAAATCTTTCTACGAACAGTGCGAAAGACAGAAGAACCCCTTGGGCTGCCAAGTGCTGCTGCCACCATGCCCAAGAGAAAGGCAAAAGGAGATGCTAAAGGTGACAAAGGGAAGGTGAAGGATGAGCCACAGAGGAGATCAGCACGGTTGTCTGCTAAACCTGCCCTTCCAAAACCAGAGCCCAGGCCAAAAAAGGCCCCTGCAAAGAAGGGAGAGAAGCTGGCCAAAGGGAGAAAGGGGAAAGCAGAAGTCGGCAAGGATGGGAACAACCCTGCGAAAAACCGAGATGCCTCTACAGTCCAGTCACAGAAAGCAGAAGGCACTGGGGATGCTAAATGAAGTGTACCTTTTTGATAGCTCTGTACTTCTAGTGACTCTACTGTTTGAAATACTATTTTTAAATCAAATTTTTTAAAAACGTAGATTTTTTTTTTTTAAGTTATGTTCTTAGCACACGAGATACTTCGTTGTTGTCTTTTGTAAAAAGGGCAAATAACCACTAGTAGAATGTTTCAGAAGCTGGATTGAAATGGGGGGAAACAGAAGTATCTGTCCTCGTATTTGAAGATTATTCTTGGTTCCCGGGAGAGATTCTCTGACATTCACGCATGTCAGCCACTATGGCTCAGAAGCCTTACTGTGTGGAGAAAAAATACTTCATGTCCTCCTTTCTTGATGTCATCAGCACATTCTTGACTTCCTGAAACCAGGAGTCATGATACGGCCTTAACAATTCTTGGGCTTTCTGGTGATGACATCAAGATGGTGTTGCTCAGAAGAACCAGGAATCCTGTTTGTAGTTTGTGGATCATCTCATTAATAATCCTGGAATTTTTAGTTCCTTTCCTCCATGTCAGAGTTGATCTGTGAAAATCTCTTAAATGCCTCATGTGAAATAATCACCCTTTTTGAAAATTTTTCCTGTTTATTGTAGCAGCAGACTTTGTTGACTTTGGAGAGATGAGTTTGAAAGTTGTAAGATGTTATGGAATGTCACCCATGTCCTGCTGGAAATAACTATTTTTGAAAAGTCTCTTATAAAGCTGGATACAAGTTAGCTCCATGGTAAGGGAGTGATCATTTCCTACTCAAAAGTCATAAAGCTACTCTTTACTGCCTTTAAAAATTTTATAGTTTGCTTTTTACGTTTGTCTTTAGTCCTCTCTGAACTGATTCTTACAAAAACATGAGATAGTAATTCAGTATGTTTTTTTCCATATGGTAAGTGGTTGTTCCAACACCATTTTCTGAAAAGTTCATCCTTTCCCCAATGATCTATAACACTGACTCTTTTCATAAATCAGGTTTCTTTGTGTGGAGGGGTGGGGGAGTCTGTTGATGGTTTCTGTTCTGACTCACTGGTCAATTTGTCTAACCTTGTGGCAGTACTATACAATCCTGAGTATTACCACTTTAGAAAAAGGTCTTGATCTCTCAGGACAATTTCACCTCCACCTTCAACATCAACAAACTTTTCTTCCTTGGAGTATCTTGGCTATTCTAAGCCAATTACTTTTCTATACAACTTCTACAATTAGATTGACAAGTTCCAAATCAAACAGATGAAAAGTTGAAATTTTTATTGGATTTGTATTGAATGTATACATTAATTATAATATTGAGTCTTCCAATTCATGAACATAGTATAATTTTCCATTTATTTTGACTTTTAAAATATCTTTCAATAAAGTTTTATAATTTTCTCCATTAAAAAAAAAAAATCCCACGTCCCAGGTCGTCTCTGGAAAAGCCAATTCATACTCACTTATGTATCCCACTCCTTCTAGCTTGACAATTTCGAGGGGGTTAAGAATTTCACAGCAGACACCTCCTGGGGAAGGGTAGAATACGAACACATGAGGACCAAGTTTCTTCTCTTAAAAAATCTCCTGGTGATTGCTTGGTGGTAATTTTCCCCAGGATGGTCTGGACACCACCTCCTAAATGA
Source organism: Oryx dammah (assembly GCF_014754425.2). Taxonomy (NCBI): domain Eukaryota; kingdom Metazoa; phylum Chordata; class Mammalia; order Artiodactyla; family Bovidae; genus Oryx; species Oryx dammah. Next base: position 61,128,319 of record NW_024070213.1, on the reverse strand, counting down.
CCTTCACAAATTTCTTTCTTAAGCCCTAACATGCTCGTCAACCTGTGTACCAAGCAATCACGGTCACCTGCCTATTCCAGGCTCCCATGGGTCCGTGCCTCTTCTAGTCTCTCCCAGGGGGGTTATCAGGACCCTCTTCCAACCCACCAGGTGGGTTCCTTGTCACCTGAGCACTCAGTTCCCCTGTTGCTGTCCACTACCTGCTAACGTGAAAGGTCCGGATGTTGAGAAGCAGAATCCTTTCAGAAGGGCGAGGCACCTTCCCTGCTGTGGAAGATTCAAGCTGCAAGGCCTTGGAGTAGTCCCAAATGGGACTTGTTTCCTCAAAACGGGGAATTTCCCAGCCAACGCACCAAATGCTGTTGCCATGCATTCTGGGAAACACACTTGTTCAGAAGGACATTGCAGATAGTGGGGTGCCATTTATTACACTGGCGGGCCCAAAGCAGAGTCTCCTCTTAGCCAAGGACCCCGACCAGTTTTTGTGAAAACTTTATATATCCTAAGTGTATAAGGTTCCTTGGAACTAGTCTGAACAAAGAAAAAGAAAGATACAGTCAAAGTTAACCCTTGATTCATATGCTTTAAGCCTAGGTAGTTAAGAGTGGACAATTATAAATAGGCCTGTGGTCATATCCCAATAAGCATAATAGAATGTATGGTTCTATTCAGTTACACAGATAATTAGGGTATTCTTTTAGACAACGGAGAGCCCTGCAGCTCTCCTTCCAGGGGCCTGGTTTTCCAGTTGGTATGTTGTTTCCATAGATATTGGGCATATAGCTCAAAGTCCACAGTCAGGCCCAAGATTGTGTCCTGCTTTCAAGAAAGAGCCTGTTTTGGTTCCTCCTTCAGCCCCAGAGCCATGCTGAAACCTTCAGGATTCACAGAACAGAGGCAGATGCCCTGAGGGCTGGCACCAGTCTGCCGCATGGCAGAATTTGCGGTTGATGATTTCATGGTCACTGAGGAAAAAAAAAATCTCCTCTTCCAAGTAAGAAACTACAACATTATCCCTTAGCAGGGTTAGTGTTTGTATAAGACTTGCATGTCCCCCTGGCTTCCTGACAGTTTCCAGGGGACCATCCTCCATCCTGGCCTTCTTCAGCCTCACCCTTTGGGGAACCCCTGTAGGAGGGTTCCTGTTGGTTACCTGGAAGCAGGCAGAGGTTGCTTTCTGCAGGACCATCCTTTCCATTACTACTGCAGACTGCCACCTGAAGGACAACCCCTTTCAGGATGACAGGCGGCTCCCTGCAGGAGACAGTGACCACTAAAGGCTGAATCTGTCTTCCTCTGTGTTTGTTGGCGGCTGGGGTGAGTTCCAGGGGCATCTGAGTCTCTCTGTCCTTGGGGAAGCCTCTCCTTCCACCCAGGACCTGTAGTCTCTCCCACCTCGGCAGTCAGAGCTGTAGTAAACGTGGACAGTGAGGAGATGCCCAGGGCACTGACCTCAGCTTCTTCTGTCCCTGTCCCTCTCACCAGCTCTGTGCCCCTCGTGGTCCACCCCCATTCCTGAATGGTATCCTCTGCCTCCCAGTGAACCCCTCCATGTACAGCTGTTCTGGGATCCAATCTCGGGACCTTCCTTCAGTCTCCTGAGTGGCCAGGTCCCTTGTCCTCTCCACCCTCACCCTCATACAAACTGAACTAATTTCTTTCCATCATTGTGGTTTACAGATCTCACTGCTTGGAAGAGTTAGCATTCCAATTAATGTTTTTCAGGGTTCCAATCTGCTTTTTCTCAGTATCTGACTGGTTAGGATTCTGGGTTTGTTGCTGGGTGGGTGGAGTCTGCACACAGAAGGGGAGAGGGCAATGGGTCCAGGCACCCATGTCTGTGAGCAGGACATCTTCATGGGTTAAAAGGAGAACAACCTGAAAGGTTGTTGCTGAACCACGAAAGAAATCAGGATTCTTGGCCTCTGGAGGAGAAGAATTCAATCCAGGGCCAAAGACGAGGCTTGATCTCTCAGAGTTATTGTGTAATAAAGATTTATTAAAGTATAAAAGAGGTAGAGAAAGCTTCTGACATAGACATCAGAAGGGGGTAGAAAGAGTGCCCCACTGTTAGTCTTTAGCTAGATGTTACATAGATACTACTGCTGCTGCTGCTGCTAAGTCACTTCAGTCATGCCCGACTCTATGCGACCCCATAGATGGCAGCCCACCAGGCTCAACTGTCCCTGGGATTCTCCAGGCAAGAACACTAGAGTGGGTTGCCATTTCCTTCTCCAATGCATGAAAGTGAAAAGTGAAAGTGAAGTTGCTCAGTCGTGTCCGACTCTTAGCGACCCCATGAACTGCAGCCTACCAGGCTCTTCCATCCATGGGATTTTCCAGGCTGGAGTACTGAAGTGGGGTGCCAGTGCCTTCTCTATATATAGATACTAGCAATCTGCTAATTAAAGAAAGGAAATGTCTCAAAACTCAAAGAATGGCACCAGGTGAGTCATCCAGGGGCAAAAAATGGTTGACAACATTTTTGAAGAAAGGTAGGTTTCCATATAAATATATAGTTTCATTAACATAGATTAGGAGAACAAGGTATCAGTATAACATACGGGCTTGTCAAGTCGGTTCTGAGCCTTTAGGGGTAACGACTTGGAGACAGAGTCGAGGGTAAATACATAATATGTTAACATGGCTTAAGACAAACATTTCCATAAGAAAAATGCATTGGTTAGCTCAAGACTTAAGAAAAGTTAAGTTCAGGTGGAACCAGGTGTCATTATGGCAACAGAATTTTAAGGGAAACTTCTTTTTAAATTTCTATAGAGAAGGGGAAAAAATATAACACTAGTTTATTTCCTCCTGCCATTGAAGAGAGAGATAAAAAATGTCTGACACTTGCATCCTATTTCCTCCATTTGGAGACCCCTTGCCCCTAGCCTGTTACCCTCTCAAACTGTTGGAGCAGTTATGTGTGAGTCCTGCCAATACCCATCCCAGCATCTGAGAAATCTCACCATTGCCTGTGTCCCCTCATTCTCTTCGAGTCCCCCTCTTTGCCTCAGACACTCCAGCTGCTCTTCTGAACACCTTTCTGGTCCAAAGAACCACTGTTATCAGGAGAGACCTTATTCTCTTTTGCCTTCTCCTTCTATTCCTAGAGAGGCTGAGGGGACTTAGACTTTCAGGAGGGAATTCTGTGATCTGAGCCAGAGGAGGAAAACAGGTCAGAGGTCCCACAGCTAGTTGACAGCAGAGCTGGCTTTAAAGTCAGGTAACTTGATTTCACTGTGTTCCTTTTCTAAGAATGAGGAGATCCAGGTCCCAGAGGTAAATAAAGGAAATGTAAGAAGATGGTTGTGATCCGTGAAACATGGTATGTAAGGGTTCTACATCTGTGGGAGTAGAGGTGGGGAGAGTTGTGGCTGGAAGAAAATAAAGAGGAGTAGGAAAACCAGGAAAATGAGATTGGGTAAACTATTGTCATCCTTAAAGGGTTGTTTTGCTAGTGCAACGTCATCTGGTAGAAATGGGTCAAGTGTATTTAAAAAATAAAAAATATGTGTTGGGGCCAGAATTTATATTAATAGTAGTCACCAAAGAGAATGAACAGGATAAGCCTGAGGACTCCATGCCAGATGGCCTGGAGCCTGACTGGCCAACCAACACCATATGTGTTCTTAATGCCTCCTGTCTGAACACTAGCCAGATTCTAGTTTCACCCCAGCCTCTGGGTGTCTGACCCCTGCAAAGCTATGTGGCTGAACCTGGTGGTGTTGATGGCCTGTGCTACCTGCCCTGGTACCAGGAGAGGCAGATGGTGAGCCAGTTCCAGGACAAGTTCGTCTTCATCACAGGCTGTGACTCAGGCTTCAGGAACCTGCGAGGCTTGAGGATCCTGGCAGCATGTCTGATGGAGTCTGGGGTCAAGCAGCTAAGGAACCAGACATCAGGCAAACCAGAGAAGGGAATCCACCACATTACAAAGACAGAGAGCAATGCTGCAGTAGCCCCATGGGTGAAGGAGGGTGTGGGGGACAAATGGTCCCTGTCTCTGTGAAGGGGAGTCCACTTGACAGCTCCCGGGAGAAGATTCCAAGGTGTTTCTCAGGATGTGAAGTCCTACCTGCCTTCTTCACCTCACTTAGTTGAACAGAGGGGCCTCTTCCATCCCCCACCACCACCTTCTGCCCTGGAGGCTCTGTAGTCTGGGGGAGAGTTTTCCGTGATGAGAACATGCCTTGCAGACTTCCTGTCTGGCGTGCCCTCCTCTCAGCAGAAGGTCTGAGTTTCTTGAAGCTGTGTGAGCAGGGTGATCAGGGCAGACTTCCTGGAGGAGATTCTATTTGGAAGGTGCATGGCTGGCTGGGAGCAGGGCTGGAGCTGGGGTGTGTTCTCAGCCCTTGATCATGATATTGCTGGTGACCCATAGTCATCCTACTTGGGGCTCAGTGTCACCCAATTTCAGTGATGACATTGAGCTCGCAAGCCTTCATTAAAGAAGGTCAGAAAACTACTATGGGGTCACTTTCTCTCTTTTTTGTTTTTCTCTTTGTGTGTATATGTTTGTGTTTTACCACAGTGTTTACGTATCATAAGAGAGGAAGAAAGAACTATAATTTCTTTCATTCTAGAATACATGTAAAATATGATTATTGTGGAAAATGGGGAAAGTACACAGATTAAAACCTACAGTCACACCAATCACACCACGACAGATATGAACTGATAACGTTTTTCACATCCATGTTACATTCTGCCTATAATGTGTAGTCTAATTTTCCACGGAGAACGTAAACATTTTACACACACAAAAATTTCTTCAAAACAAATAATGATTAAGAATATTATACACTTTAGAATAGCATTGCTTAGTCACAAGTATGTCATGCAATAAATGTAATTGGTTCCTAGATTCACTGTATTCAACATAAATAATATCATGGTAAACTTTTTTCTAACCACTTCCCTACACTTTAATCACAAGTATTAACTTGATCTTTGGTCAAATATGGTATGGTGGGAGGATATACATTATATACATTCCTTCAAGTGCAGGGTTGTAACTGAGCAGCAGACAGACTACATCTGTGTGCTAATAATTCTAACAGCTTGTACCCAACTCCCATGACTCTGCTCTTGGCTCTGAATTCTGTTAGTTGATTGGTCTTTAAGCTCTTGGTATTTGTCTTTGTGTCTCACAAACAGGTTCCATGAATCTGGGTGACCTGTGAACTGTGTGTAAAGGGGCAGAGTGGCCTCCTGTGGGTGGGAGGAGAGGGTGGATTTTTCTAGGGCAAAGTATAAATCAATTTTGCGGGAGGCAGGTTAATAGAGGCAGGTGTGTGCCCCTGACAGACTATGCTTAAATCCCCAGATTCCTATAGGAGTAAGCTCAGTTTTTATGTGGTGGTTTCAAGGCCAGGCCTAGAGGTCAATACCACCTATCAACAAGTTCCCCAAACCTGAAATGTCAGGTATGTTCTACCAAACCAATCTGCACTCAGCCTTTACTCATCTTTTTGTTTTTGTCTTTTATCCACGATTTCTTTTCTTTCCCTTCTTCATTGTCTCTCTCTGTTTTCCTCTCTTTCCCTCATATTATGTGTTGTGCACTCAGTCCTGAAGGTTTCAGATAATCTGAAAATGCAAGGGAATATTTATCCGGACTGCAAAGACAACATGAACTGTGAAAAGCCAGAATATCACCCTCTGAGTGTCAGATTATGGACACACTAGATTTCCTCATCTTCATCCCCTACTTTCATCCTATTTGGGGTTCTTGCCCCTTGTCACCAGGCAGTGGGCTGGGCCTTGAAGACAGAGCCAGGAGGGAGGCACATCTTCTGTCTTCCCACTGCTCACAGGGACTGCTCTCCCCAAACCCTCAGGAGCATGGGAGTCTCTGCTTTAGCTGCTCCCTCTGCAACCTCTCTCCTAAAGTCCTCTCTGGGTTGGAAGGTGACTTTGCACCAAGACTGGGTACTCTCTCCTGGGCCCAGCACAGTGTTGCCCTCTCATCCTTCACTCTTCCCAAGACTCTGGGATCTGTTGAATAATACCAGCATTTCCACACCAACTGCACCCAACCAATGGCTGTTCAAATGGGACTTTGTGAAGATTCTGGACATGAACCTGTTGGGGATGATTGACATGACCCTGAGTCTTTTGCCCTTCATGCAGAAGGTGAGGGGCTGTGTGGTCGATGTCTTTAGTATCATGGTGAGACAGTTAATACTTAGCTGGGTTGATAAGGAGTCTAGGGTTCTCAAGAAGGAAAAGAGGACAAACATTTTTTTTCTACAATGTTTTGTCTTAGTCACATGAAAATTGTTTTCTTTAAGCCCAGAGCTAATGATTACAAAGTGCCACCAGAACATACACAGACCTGGGGGAACAGACTCTTGGAGGGCACAAACAAAACCTTATGCACACCAGGACCCA
>NW_024070213.1:61106133-61121523 GCF_014754425.2 Oryx dammah | reverse complement strand
CAGACTCTTGGAGGGCACAAACAAAACCTTATGCACACCAGGACCCAAGAGAAAGGAGCAGGGAGCCCACAAGAGACTGAACCAGACTTGTCTGTAAGTGTCTAGGAGACTGTGGTGGAGGTGTAGGTCGGCTGTGGCCTGCTGCAAGGTCGGGGGCACTGACTGCAGCAGTGCATCATGGGACCTTTTGAAGGAGGTTGCCATTAACTTCATTAGCTCCACCATACTTAGGTCTCAGGTCAAACAAGGGGGAGGAAACAGAGCCTCGCCCATCAACAGAATATTGGATTAAAGATTTACTGGGCATGGCCTCACCCATCAGAACAAGACCCAGGTTCCCCCTCAGTCAGTGTATCCCATCAGGAGGCTTCCATAAGCTTCTTATCTTCATCTCTAAGAGGGAAAAACAGAATAAAAACCACAATCACAGAAAACTAATCAAACTGATCCCATGGACCACAACCTTCTCTACCTTGATGAAACTATGAGGCATGCCCATGTAGGGCCACCCAGACAGACAGGTCATGCTGGAGATTTCTGACAAAATGTGGTCCACTGAAGAAAGGGAATGGAAAACCTCTTCAGTATTCTCGCCTTGAGAACCCCATAAACAGTATGAGAAGGCAAAAAGATATGACACTGAAAGATGAACTCCCCAGTTCAGTAGGTGCCCAATATGCTACTGAAGAAGAGTGCAGAAATAATTCCATAAAGAATGAAGAGACAGAGCCAAAGCAAAAACAATGCCCAGTTGTGGATATGATTGGTGATGGAAGTAAAGTCTGTGCTGTAAAGAACAATATTGCATAGGAACCTGGAATGTTAGATCCATGAATCAAGGTAAATTGAAAGTGGTCAAAAGGAGATGGCAAGAGTGAACATCCACATTTTAGGAATCAATGAACTAAAATGGACTGAAATGGGTGAATTTAACTCAGAAGATCATTGTATCTACTATTTTGGGCAAAACTCTTTTAGAAGAAATGGAGTAGCCCTCATAGTCAACAAAAGAGTCAGAAATGCATTCATTCAGTTCAGTTCAGTAGCTCAGTCGTGTCCGACTCTTTGCGACCCCATGAATTGCAGCACGCCAGGCCTCCCTGTCCATCACCAACTTCCAGAGTTCACTCAGATTCATGTCCATCGAGTCAGTGATGCCATCCAGCCATCTCATCCTCTGTGGGCCGCTTCTCCTCCTGCCTCCATCCCTCCCAGCATCAGAGTCTTTTCCAATGAGTCCACTCTTCCCATGAGGTGGCCAAAGTATTCAAGTTTCAGCTTTAGCATCATTCCTTCCAAAGAAATCCCAGGGCTGATCTCCTTCAGAATGGACTGGTTGGATCTCCTTGCAGTCCAAGGGACTCTCAAGAGTCTTCTCCAACACCACAGTTCAAAAGCATCAATTCTTCAGTGCTCAGCCTTCTTCACAGTCCAACTCTCACATCCATACATGACCACTGGAAAAACCATAGCCTTGACTCGATGGACCTTAGTCGGCAAAGTAATGTCTCTGCTTTTGAATATGCTATCTAGGTTGGTCATAACTTTTCTTCCAAGGAGTAAGCATCTTTTAATTTCATGGCTGCAGTCACATCTGCAGTGATTTTGAAGCCCCCCAAAATAAAGTCTGACACTGTTTCCACTGTTTTCCCATCTATTTCCCATGAAGTGACGAGATCGGATGCCATGATCTTCGTTTTCTGAATGTTGAGCTTTAAGCCTACTTTTTCACTCTCCTCTTTCACTTTCATCAAGAGGCTTTTTAGCTCCTCTTCACTTTCTGCCATGAGAGTGGTGTCATCTGCATATCTGAGGTTATTGATATTTCTCCCGGCAATCTTGATTCCAGCTTGTGTTCCTTCCAGTCCAGCGTTTCTCATGATGTACTTGGCATATAAGTTAAATAAGCAGGGTGACAATATACAGCCTTGACGTACTCCTTTTCCTATTTGGAACCAGTCTGTTGTTCCATGTCCGGTTCTAACTGTTGCTTCCTGACCTGCATATAGGTTTCTCAAGAGGCAGGTCAGGTGGTCTGGTATTCCCATCTCTCTCAGAATTTTCCACAGTTTATTGTGATCGACACAGTCAATGGCTTTGGCATAGTCAATAAAGCAGAAGTAGATATTTTTCTGGAACTCTCTTGCTTTTTCCATGATCCAGTGGATGTTGGCAATTTGATCTCTGGTTCCTCTGCCTTTTCTAAAACCAGCTTGAACATCAGGAAGTTCATGGTTCACGTATTGCTGAAGCCTTGCTTGGGGAATTTTGAGTATTAATTTACCAGCATGTGAGATGAGTGCAATTGTGTGGTAGTTTGAGCATTCTTTGGCATTGCCTTTCTTTGGGATTGGAATGAAAACTGACCTTTTCCAGTCCTGTGGCCACTGCTGAGTTTTCCAAATTTGCTGGCATATTGAGTGCAGCACTTTCACAGCATCATCTTTCAGGATTTGAAATAGCTCACCTGGAATTCCATCACCTCCACTAGCTTTGTTTGTAGTGATGCTTTCTAAGGCCCACTTGATTTCACATTCCAGGATGTCTGGCTCTAGATGAGTGATCACACCATCATGATTATCTGGGTCGTGAAGATCTTTTTTGTACAGTTCTTCTGTGTATTCTTGCCACCTCTTAATATCTTCTGCTTCTGTTAGGTCCATACCATTTCTGTCCTTTATTGAGCCCATCTTTGCATGAAATCTTCCCTTGGTATCTCTAATTTTCTTGAAGAGATCTCTAGTCTTTCCCATTCTGTTGTTTTCCTCTATTTCTTTGCATTGATCGCTGAAGAAGGCTTTCTTATCTCTTCTTGCTATTCTTTGGAACTCTGCATTCAGATGCTTATATGTTTCCTTTTCTCCTTTGCTTTTCGCTTCTCTTCTTTTCTCAGCTATTAGTAAGACCTCCCCAGACAGCCATTTTGCTTTTTTGCATTTCTTTTCCATGGGGATGATCTTGATCCCTGTCTCCTGTACAATGTCACGAACCTCATTCCATAGTTCATCAGGCACTCTATCGATCAGATCTACTCCCTTAAATCTATTTCTCACTTCCACTGTATAATCAGAAGGGATTTGATTTAGGTCATACCTGAATGGTCTAGTGGTTTTCCCTTCTTTCTTCAATTTAAGTCTGAATTTGGTAATAAGGAGTTCATGATCTGAGCCACAGTCAGCTCCTGGTCTTGTTTTTGTTGACTGTATAGAGCTTCTCCATCTTTGGCTGCAAAGAATATAATCAGTTTGATTTCAGTGTTGACCATCTGGTGATGTCCATGTGTAGAGTCTTCTCTTGTGTTGTTGGAAGAGGGTGTTTGCTATGGCCGGTGCATTCTCTTGGCAAAACTCTATGAGCCTTTGCCCTGCTTCATTCCATACTCCAAGGCCAAATTTACCTGTTACTCCAGTGTTTCTTGACTTCCTACTTTTGCATTCCAGTCCCCTATAACGAAAAGGACATCTTTTTTGGGTGTTAGTTCTAAAAGGTCTTGTAGGTCTTCATAGAACCTTTCAACTTCAGCTTCTTCAGCGTTACTGGTTGCAGCATAGACTTGGATTACCGTGGTATTGAATGGTTTGCCTTGGAGACAAACAGAGATCATTCTGTCGTTTTTGAGACTGCATCCAAGTACTGCATTTCAGACTCTTTTGTTCACCATGATGGCTACTCCACTTCTTCTGAGGGATTCCTGCCCGCAGTAGTAGATATAATGGTCATCTGAGTTAAATTCACCCATTCCAGTCCATTTTAGTTCGCTGATTCCTAGAATGTCAACATTCACTCTTGCCATCAGTTGTTTGACCACTTCCAATTTGCCTTGATTCATGGACCTGACATTGCAGGTTCCTATGCAATATTGCTCTTTACAGCATCAGACCTTGCTTCTATCACCAGTCACGTCCACAGCTGGGTATTGTTTTTGCTTTGGCTCCATCTCTTCATTCTTTCTAGAGTTATTTCTCCACTGATCTCCAGTAGCATATTGGGCACCTACTGACCTGGGGAGTTCCTCTTTCAGTATCCTATCACTTTGCCTTTTCATACTGTTCATGGGGTTCTCATGGCAAGAATACTGAAGTGGTTTGCCATTCCCTTCTCCAGTGGACCACGTTCTGTCAGACTTCTCCACCATGACCCGCCCGTCTTGGGTTGCCCCACGGGCATGGCTTAGTTTCATGGAGTTAGACAAGGCTGTGTTCCTAGTGTGATTAGATTGACTAGTTTTCTGTGAGTATGGTTTCAGTGTGTCTGCCCTCTGATGCCCTCTTGCAACATCTACCATCTTACTTGGGTTTCTCTTACCTTGGGCATGAGGTATCTCTTCACCACTGCTCCAACAAGGTGCAGCCACTGCTCCTTACCTTGGATGAGGGGTATCTCCTCACCACTGCCCTTCCTGACCTTCAATGTGGGATGGCTCCTCTAGGCCCTCCTGCTCCCACACAGCCACCACTCCTTGGACCTGGGGTAGCTCCTCTCGGCCGTCACCCCTGACCTCGGATGTGGGGTAGCTCCTCTCGGCCGTCGCCCCTGACCTGGGACGTGGGGTGTCTCCTCCCGGCCGCTGCCCCTGACCTCAGACACGGTGTAGCTCCTCTCGGCCGTTCCTGCACCACCACAGCCTGGCACTGTTGGCCGCTGCCCCTGACCTCGGATGTGGGGTAACTCCTCTTGGCCACCACCCTTCGGGCATGGGGTCCTCCCAGCTTCTGCCCCTGATCTCGGACGTGGGGTAGCTCCTTTCTGCTGCGCTTAGTGCACCGGTGGCAGCCGCCTGAGTGACAGGCAAATTTGGCCTTGGACTACACAATGAAGCAGGGCAAAGGCTAACAGGGTTTTTCCAAGAGAATGCACTGGTCATAGCAAACACCCTCTTCCAACAACACAAGAGAAGACTCCACACACGGACATCAACAATTGGTCAATACTGAAACCAGATTGATTATATTCTCTCGGTATATAGATAGTTGTGAACCATGAAACCAGATGTGTAAGTGTTCTAATGTATGGAGGTGGGGGTGGAGAGGGGAGAACTGGGTAGAGGGAAACTGGGAGGAGAGGGAGGACCAGGCTTAGGTGGTTGGGAAAACTATTGTCATCCATAAGAAGTTTGCTGAAAATATAATGGCTCGATTAGAAATGGGATAACTGTCCCAAAGAGTGCTGTAGTGAGCAGGAAAAAAGAGGAATGAGTGTTTCTCTTTTCCTTTCCTGAGAACAAAGAAGATAAAACAGTAGCAGGCATCAACATTCCTAGCTGTTTTTTCACTTTAACTGTTTTTAACCCTGTATGTCTGTAACTAAGTTTGCTTTTCTGCCCCCGAATTCATTAGGAGCTACAATTCACACGTTCTCCATTGACTCTATGCTAAATACATCCCTTATCTGCTGTTTACCCTTACAACACCCTTCCCCTTGTAGTTCCATATCAGAAAGAAGGCCACAGAGCCACCGAACTGCCAGACTCAATTACTGGGTTATTGACGCTAGTTTATGACTATCTTTGAAATAATGCATGAGGAAGAAATCAAGATCCTATCACCTTTGTTCCTCTTCACTGACTCCTGACTGTGAGCCCTTGCCCTATGTAAGCCTCTACACTCCTCATTGAAGAAGGCAATGGCAACTCACTCCACTACTCTTGCCTGGAAAATCCCATGGACGGAGGAGCCTGGTAGGCTGCAGTCCATGGGTTTGCAAAGAGTCAGACACAACTGAAGCGACTTAGCAGCAGCACACTCCTCATGGAATGGGGGTGGGAGGGCACAGTACTTGAGGCATGAGCCTACTGTGTTCCCCTCTCCACTGGATGAGAGTAAAAGCCCCTTTCTATTTCCTCTAAACTCTGTCTGTATTTTTCATTCAGCTTCTGTGGACAGAGAAGGCCAAAATTTTGGCTGGTAACAAGAGTATGCTTTATTTTATTTATTTATGCTAATATTCACTGAAGAGGATAAACAGGAAAATCTTGAAAACTCCTTGCCAGAGAGCGTGGAAGCTGGTTGGCCAACCATAATCCTGTGTTCTTAATTCCTCCAGTCTGATCACTAGTCAGTCTATTCCACCCCAGCCTGCATGTGTCTGTCCCCAGCAAAGCCATGTCACTGTATCTGGTGGTCCTCGTGGTCTTGTACTGCCTCCTGCGCTGGTACCGGGAGAGGCAGGTGATAAGCCACCTCCAGGACAAATTCGTCTTCATCACAGGCTGTGACTCGGGCCTTGGGAACCAGCTGGCCAGGCAGCTGGACCTGAGAGGCTTGAGGGTCTTGGCTGCATGTCTGACAGAGCAGGGGGCCGAGCAGCTGAGGAACCAGACATCAGACAGTCTGCAGACAGTGATCCTGGACGTCACCAAGATTGAGAATGTCACTGCAACCACCAGTTGGGTCAAGGAGCGTGTGGGGGATAGAGGTAACACCCAGATTTCTTGTTTGTTTACTTCTTCTCTCTGTTTGAGGGGCACTGGTTGTCAGCTCCCTGGGGAAGATTCCAAGGTGTTTTCCTGGATTTGAAGTCCCACCTGTCTTCTTCACCTCAGCCAGCTGACCAGCCGAACATCCTTCACTCCTCACACCAACCTCCTGACCTTGAGGATCTGCAGTTTGGGGAAAGATTTCCCTGATGAGACTGTGTCCTTTCAGACTACCTGTCTGGTGTCCCCTCCTTTCTCAGCAGAACATCTGGGTTTCTTGCTGCTGAGTGAGCAGGGTGATCAGGCTGGACTTTCTGGAGGAGGAGTGGAGGAGGACTCTGACTTGAAAAGGTGCTTGAGGTGTGGGAGGGGGGCATGGTTGAGGGGCTGGAGCCCAGGACTGGAACTGGGCTGTGGTCTCAGCTGTTGATCATGTTCTTGCTGGTTATCCATTGCCATCCCACTTGGGTTTAAATGTCACCCATTTGGGGGGATGACACTGTGCTCTCAAGACTTGTCAGAAAAAGTCAGAAATCTACTATGGGGTCACTTCCCTTCTCTCTCTCTCTCTTTTCAGTTTTTCTTCTTCTGCATTTTCTTTTTATTACTACAATCGTCCCAAGTTTTGTAAGGGAAGAAAAGAACTTTAATTTCTCTTATCTTACTACATGATCACTGTGGAAACTCAGGAAAGTGTAGGGATTAAGACCAAACACTCTGAAACAAGTTCACCCCCCAAAGATAAGTAATGTTAACATTTTGACGTACATAGTCTTCTGTTTTCATGTGTTAGTATCTTTTTCTTTCCTCTGAATAAGTATATGTAGATTTAGAACATTTCAAAATTTTCTTCAAAAACATCATAGGTTATGATTGAGAAAATACTACACTTTTAAATACTTATGAAAAAGTACTTTATGGTATGATACATAATCATTCCCTACCTTTTATTCACCATATTCAACATAAATGATATCTCAATAAACTTCTTTTTACCCAAGTCCCTACACTATAACCATTATATTCATTGTGTCTCTGATAACAAATGGTTGGAGAATATTCTTCCTACAAGGCATGCGTGTTTCTGAGCAGAGGAGGAACTCAGCTCTCTGTGTGGATATTTTTGGCAGTCCTACCCCAGCAACCCTGAATGCCTGCTCTTGCTGCCCTGAGGCTTCTGGTTACTGTTTTTACCCTAAATAAAACCTTGAGATTATCTCGATTTGTCCCACCCTCTCCTTCCCCACTGTGTTCACAAGTCTATCCTCTATGTCCCTGTCTCCATTGCTGCCTTGCTAATAAGCTCATCAGTACCAATATAAATTACCATATGTCAAGTGGGAAGCCAGTGGAAATTTGCTGTATGATGCAGGGAGCTCAGATCAGGTGTTTGGTGACCGCCTAGAGGGAGGGGATAGGATGGGAGGTGGGAGGGAGCTTCAAGAGGAAGGGAACTTTTGTACACCCATGGCTGATTCACACTGAAGTATCGCAGAAACCAGCACAATATTAACCTTCAATTAAATAAGTTATCTTGCAATTAAAACTTAAGGAAAAAAAGAACAAAAAAGAAATCCTTAGGATTGTGTCTTTGATTCCCACAGGGTAGTTTCCTTCAAGCTGGGGAACCTTTTCTGAGGAGATGGGCTAGAATGATCTCTTATATGAGTGGGAGGACAGTTGGGGTTTTCTGGGGTAGAGGGTGAACTCTGTGTTCTGTGGGTGATGGGTAAAGAGAGGGAGCCCAACCTCCCCTCCAGATACCCCATGTAATCCCCCAGATCCCTGCAGGGACATGACTCAGTATTGATGGGGTGTTTCAAGCCCAGGCTCTAGAGGTCAATATCAGGCCTATCCACAATTCCCACCCAACCCAGGATTTCAAGTCTTATTTATCCACACAATCTGCATCCATACTATAGTCGTATTTGTTTTTGTCTTTTATCCAATGTCTCTTTTTTGTCTCTCTTGCCCTCATTCTCTCACTGTCTCTCTCTCTTTCCCTCTCTTTCCCTTGTATTAGCTGTTAACCACTCAGTCCTGAAGGTGTCAGAAAATCTGAGCAGCTAGGGAATATTTATCATGTCTGCAAAGACAACAGGGACTGTGAAAGACACAACTTCACCCTCTGAGTTAGAGACTATAGACACATAAGTTGTCCTCAAGCTCTATACTTCCCTTCATCAGCTCTGGGGTGCTAGTTCCTTGTCACCAGGCAGTAGGCGCGGTGTGAAGACTGAGTCAAGAGGGAGCACACCTTCTGTCCTCCCACTGCTCACAGGGTCTGGACTCCACAGACCCCCCAGGAGCGTGTTGGTCTCTGCTCCAGCCCCTCCCCTGCAGCCTCTCTCCTAAAGTCCTTCTGGGTCGGAGGGTGAATGGCACCATGGCTCAGTCCTCTCTCCTGGGCCCAGCTCAGTGTTGTCCTTTTGTCCTCACTCTTCCCAGGACTCTGGGGTCTGGTGAATAATGCCGGCATTTGCAGACCCATGGCACCCAACGAGTGGCTGACCAAACAGGACTTTGTGAAGGTTCTGGATGTGAACCTGCTGGGGGTGATTGATCTGACCCTGAGTCTGCTGCCCCTGGTGCAGAAGGCGAGGGGCCGTGTGGTCAACGTCTCCAGCGTCATGGGCCGGGTGTCCATCCAAGGTGGAGGCTACTGCATATCCAAGTACGGCGTGGAAGCCTTCTCAGACTCCCTCAGGTAATGGGCTGTGGTGGATGCCCTTCTTCTCTTCTGCTTCTGTGCTCTGAGCCGGAGGCTGGGGGATGTGGGTTGGCGGGGAGTGGGGCAGAGTTTCTGCAGAGATTTTCATATATCACAGATCTAATGGCTCTTCCTTCCAGGTCCCTCTCCCTTACTCTGTGTATGACTTTCACTGGGAAGCTGGGAAGCACCTTCCTATGTTTCACACACCCAGCTGTTCCTAGACCTGTAGAGTTTGATTCAATTTATTCCTGCCTTACAGGAGGGCCCATGGTCAGAAATTATCGGAGGCACAATAATGGATAGATTTGACTGTGCAGGCCTTCCATGTACTCAGCTGCTGTGGTATTTAGGTTCTGGGAGCCCTGGGGGGAAGTGTACCCCTTGAAGCAATTAGTTAAGGGAACCACCTAGTCAAATCAATGGTAGAGACTACTGGCTGAGGAGAGAGGCTGGCTCTGATGTGTAGAAGCTCTGTCCACAGGCAGGTGGATATTCCTCAGAGGACAGAGAGGATACTGGGGTGGGAGAGGGGAGACAGGAGATGTGCACTATGGAAAGACACAATGTACAAATGTGGTGAATTTTTGTAGTGAGAGAAACAGGAGGAGGCAGCATTTCAGTGATGCTCTGCAGCACAGTTGGTAGGATGTAGAGCTGATAGGCATGGAGTGTTAAATAATTGGGGAAATGGTCAAGCTTGATAGAGAAGCAGTAACACCACCATGAGCTTCTCTCCCTGGCTTCTGCATCTCACAACTTCTGAGAGCTCCCAGAGTATCTCACCCAGTCTTGTACCGGTCTCTGACTGTTCTTTAATGCTCTACTTGCACTACCTCTCAATTCCTTACCCCTTGTCCTGTCCACAGAAGGGAGCTCTCCTACTTTGGAGTGAAGGTGGCTATGATTGAGCCTGGTTACTTCGTTACCAATATGACCCGAGCTGAGGGTTCTGGATACTTACAGGCATTGTGGAATCAGGCCAGCCCAGAGGTGAAAGAACTCTATGGAGAAAACTTCCTTGCTGACTGTGAGTGAGCTGTGGTCCTTGGGGAGAGAAACCAACTCTTGTCTGGAAGCCTGGGTCCATCATCAATGCCTTGTCCAGTCTCAGGTCCACCCTCCAGGCTCTGAGTCCCCCCACACTGTGGGGATATGAGCTCATCTCCAGGGTCCCGTGTGATCAACTCATGACAGAAGGAAAGAATCCAGGCTTAGCAGACCAGGAGACCAGTTTCTCTTACAATATTCTTTTATTTGGGAAAGTAAATGAAGTCATAGAGTGGTGCCACCCATGGAATCATGGCAAGCTGGTGTTAGAACCACCTTGTTTTAGATGTCTCAATTTCTTATTTCTAGTGTTTTTAGAGATCTTCAGATTACATAGTATATGTTCAGGATGAGCTCTAGAGTGGGCTTACTTAGTGTGGATAGAAATATGGGGGTGTTGGGACACTTTCCAGTGAAATTAATTGATTTAATTTGGAGGATGATTTGGAGAGAAAGGAATTTTTAGAAACTTTGAAGTTGATCTGGAATTGGGAGGGTTGGAAGATGAGAATAACTTAGATGGTGTCTCCTTCTGGACAGTCTTGAAGTCACTGAATTTACTGAAACCACCATGGACTCAGAATCTGTCCTTGGCAACTGACTGCATGGAGCACGCCCTGACCGCCTGCCACCCCCGCACCCGATACTCACCTGGCTGGGATGCTAAGTTCATCTACCTCCCCATGAGCTACCTGCCCAGCTTCCTGGTGGATCTCATGATGTACTGGTATTACCCTAAGCCAGCTAAGGCCCTGTAACTCAAGACTGGGGTGCATGATAGGGGGTAGTTGGGTACTGGATGGAGAGAGGGTGCATGGGGGGAGGGAAATAGAGGCTTCTCATATCCCTGGGATACCCATCTCACCTCATTCACCACCTCCACCCCAGGCTTCTCTTGGGACATTGCTTAGGATTCAGAGGTATTATGAAGAAAGAAACAAGTTTTGTGGCTGAGGATCTTGAGTCAGGAGTTCAGTCTCCATTTTGTTCCTTGTGCCTTATAACCCACATCCAGCTGTGCGAAGCCATATTTTGGGGAGGGTATGAGACACTGGGGGTTCCAGTCTCCCTTGCTTTGCCTGTGTCCACCTCTTCACAGTATCTTTGCTATCTCCAGTCTCCTTCCCCAGGATAGAAATGGGCAGGGGAGATAAAGGCCTTCTGGTAAATGCCTGAAGGTATCTGTTGACAGTGGAAGGTGACCAAGTCCGACCCATCAGCCTAGTGCCAACTCAGTAAACCTCGGCTGGAATAGGATCCTGAAGAGGAAATAAAAGCAAAAATTTCCACTGATTATTTTTTCCCTCAAAATTATAGTAGAAAATTTCAACTACTTGAATGCCTGCTAGAGCTTCATGCTTAATCTGAAGACTCCTGATTTTCAATTTATTATTTACACACACACATACATAGCCAGTCTCATAAAACCAACTGATATCAAATAAAGCATCACTGATTCACTTTATGCCTTGGGGGTGCGTGTTCCAGAAGTTTGGACTCATCCCAGGACTCCTCTCCAGAATGTAAAGAGCTTGTGAGGTTACTAGGCCCTGGTCATCCTGCTGGTCCTACAAGTGGTGGGGGCAGGGCTTCACGGAGATGGGTTCCATGGCCAACTGTGTGGACTGTCACTCAAGGGCCCAATCTCAGACAAGACAGAACAGCAAATGTATTGAAAACAAAGTGCAGGCCTTCCCTGGTGGTGCAGTGGATAATAACCCACCTGCCAATGCAGGTGACAGGGGTTCGAACCCCGGTCCCCGATGATTCCATATGCCACAGAGCAGCTAAGCCCATGTGCCACCGCTACTGAGCATGTATTCCTAGAGCCCTTGAGTCACAAATACAGGGCCCGTGTGCTACAAGTACTGACACCCACGGGCCTGGAGCCTGTGCCCCACAAGGGAAATCACAGCAATGAGAAGCCTGTGCACCGCACCAACAAGTAGCCCCTGCTCCCTGCAACTAGAGAAAACCCATGGAAAGCAAGAAAGACCCAGATCAGCAAGAAAAACAAGTGCAATGCACACCATCCTGAGCCCTCAGCCTGGACCTTCAGAGATCCCCAATCCTCCCATTCCAGGATGCCTTCCTTGGGGGCAGAGCCAGATCTGGTCTGATGGACATGAGCAGAGGCTGGAACCTGTGCCAGAGTCCACACAGCATCCACCAGGCAGTTTTCCTCCTCCTCCCCTTGGCCGTCCTGGTGGTTTTGGAGAACAGGTTCGGTGACTCCCCATCACAAATATCATCTCTTCCCAGAATCAGACACTTAGGACCTGAAGGCAGGCTTTGTCTGTCCATTCTGGAAGCTCATTCCAGTAGGGGGACAGCAGACAGGGCTGGAAACAAGGTTGCACAATTAGCCCTCACTCGTGGCCCCCTCCAGCCCCTTTTGTTACCTCAGCCTCTCTTCAGAGGACTCATCCTGTGAGGAGATGAGGGGATGGGTGTGGAATGTCCTGTGTCTTGACTGCAGTCCTCCTGAGACTGGGAGAGTGCCACCAGGGGGTGAGAGCCCCACTCCCAAGTGTGTAGGCTTGACAGCTGCTGACTTGGAATGTGGCCCCCCTGCACCCCCCAGGACAAAGATGCAGAGAATTTTGTCAGTGAGTCTCCCTGAAAGATTTCTAGTTCTGGGCCTTGCAGCTCCCAGGTGAGTGAGAGTCACCCCAGCCTCCTGTCTCTTCCTGCTCTCTTCCGACCTTCCTGTGGTTGTTCCCAGCCTGAAGCTCCTGAGACCCCCACACCATCATATTACTTTCAGGATTCATGAAAGGAAAGCTGGTCGTGTGGGGGCTGGGACGTGTCTGGTGCATGGCCCCTTGGGAATTTGTGATTGAAGAGATTCGTGTTCACTGAGAAAAAAATCTCCTGTTTCTTTCAAGTAATAAAGTCATGACTCACCCCTTAGTAGGGTTTGTGTTTGTCTATGATTTTCATGGCTCCCTGACTTCCTGCCAGTTTCCAGGGCACATCCTTCATCCTTGATTGTTTCTGCATTACTATTACCAACTTCCACCTGAGGGACAAAAATTTCAGGAAGACAGTCTGCCCCTTGCAGGTGGCTGCTGCTGCTAAGTCACTTGTTGTGTGTGACTCTGTGCGACCCCATAGACAGCGTCCCACCAGGCCCCCCGTCCCTCGGATTCTCCAGGCAAGAACACTGGAGTGGGTTGCCATTTCCTTCTCCAATGCATAAAAGTGAAACGTGAAAGTGAAGTCGTTCAGTCGTGTCTGACTCTTAGCGACCCCATGGACCGCAGCCTACCAGGCCCCTCCGGCCATGGGATTTTCCAGGCAAGAGTACTGGAGTGGGGTGCCATTGCCTTCAGTTCAGTTCAGTCGCTCAGTTGTGTCCGACTCTTTGTGACCCCATGAATCGCAGCATGCCAGGCCTACCTGTCCATCACCAACTCCCGGAGTTCACTCAAACTCACGTCCATCGAGTCCGTGATGCCATCCAGCCATCTCATCCTCTGTCGTCCCCTTCTCTTTCTGCCCCCAACCCCTCCCAGCATCAGAGTCTTTTCCAATGAGTCAACTCTTCGCATGAGGTGGCCAAAGTACTGGAGTTTCAGCTTTAGCATCATTCCTTCCAAAGAAATCCCAGGGCTGATCTCCTTCAGAATGGACTGGTTGGATCTCCTTGCAGTCCAAGGGACTCTCAAGAGTCTTCTCCAACACCACAGTTCAAAAGCATCAATTCTTCAGCGCTCAGCCTTCTTCATAGTCCAACTTTCACATTCATACATGACTACTGGAAAAACCATAGCCTTGACTAGATGGACCTTTGTTGGCAAAGTAATGTCTCTGCTTGCCTTCAGTAACCATTAAATGCTGAACCTGTCTTCCTCTCAGAGTTTGTTGGCTTCTGGGATGGGCTCCAAGGGCATCTGAGCCTCTGTGTCCTTGGGGAAGCAGCTCCTTCCACCCAGTGCCCATCATCTTTCCTGAATTGGCAGTCACAGCTGTGATAAATGTGGGCGATGAGAGTGATAAACACACTGATCCCAGCTCTTTCTGTCCCTGCCCCTCTCACCAGCTCCATGGCCCTGGTGGCCCACCCCCATTCCTGGATGGTATCCCCCCTCCACACAGATGTTCTGGGGTCCAGTCTTGGGTCCTTTCTTCAGTCCCCTGAGGGGTCAGCTCCCTTCTCCTCTCCACCATCACCCTTATAGAAGCTCACTTAATTTCAAATTTCGGGGGTTTACAGCCCTCCTTGCTTAGGGGAGGCGAACACTCCCCATCCCGTGGTCCCTGTACAAATTTGTCTTTACTGTCAGTCTTTTCTCAGCGTCTGAGAGTATGGATTCTGGGTGTGTGCTGGGCAGGGCAGGGTCTGAGCACCCGAGGCACAAAAGGCAATGGAGCTGGGCACCCAGGTCTGTGACCAGGGCATTTTCATGGAATAAAAGGGCCACAACTGTTACAGCAACTTTGTGTGAGTCCTTCCAACATCCGTCCCAGCATCTGGGAGAAGTGTCACCATTGTCTGTATCCCCCCGTTCCCTTTGAGTCCCCTCTCTTTGCCTCAGACACCCCCACTGCTCTTCTGAACATCTTTCTGGTCCAGAGAACCACTTCATCAGAAGAGAACTTATTCTTTTTTGCTTTCTCCTTGTAACCCTAGGCTGTTTGCTATGACCAGTGCATTTTCTTGGCAAAACTATATTAGACTTTGCCCTGCTTTATTCTGTATTCCAAGGCCAAATTTGCCTGTTACTCCAGGTGTTTCTTGACTTCCTACTTTTGCATTCCAGTCCCCTATAATGAAAAGGACATCTTTTTTAGGTGTTAGTTCCAAAAGATCTTGTAGGTATTCATAGAACCGTTCAACTCCAACTTCTTCAGCGTTACTGGTTGCAGCATAGACTTGGATTACTGTGATATTGAATGGTTTGCCTTGGAAACAAACAGAGATCATTCTGTCATTTTTGAGATTGCATCCAACTACTGCATTTCAGATTCTTTTGTTGACCACAATGGCTACTCCATTTCTCCTAAGAGATTCCTGCCCGCAGTAGTAGATATAATGGTCATCTGAGTTAAATTCACCCATTCCAGTCCATTTTAGTTCACTGATTCCTAGAATGTCAACATTCACTCTTGCCATCTCTTGTTTGACCACTTCCAATTTGCCTTGATTCGTGGACCTGACATTGCAGGTTCCTATGCAATATTGCTCTTTACAGCATCGGACCTTGCTTCT